>NW_015090922.1:9911014-10031809 GCF_001431845.1 Calidris pugnax
ACACGCTCTTTTTCTTTTTTTTTGCTAGTTATTGAAAAAAAAAAAAAGAGGGGGGGGGGGGGGAGGGGTGTTTCAGTCTTTTAAATAATCTCAGTTATAGGTGGTGTTTTATTTTCTCTGAGTGTGTATATCCAGGGTACCTCTTTTAGGGGAGGCCAGTTAAACCTCAGAGCAGACAAACAATTTTCTTAAGATTGACTGTAGCTTCAGATTGACATTCCTTAATGAGCCTAAGCCCCAAATCCTGCCTTGCTGAAAACAGCCTAGGTTCACCAAGGTTTCTAATCTTTCAGTTCAACTTTCAGATGTATAACAAACCCTCAGACCAGGCAAGAAGTCAAAATAAGCAAAGAACTTTCTGGATCTTTTCAATGTGTTCTCTGGAAACACATAAATCTCAGTGTAGGTTTTATCAGGCATATTTTTCCTTGGATCTAACCTAACCTTCTGATTTTTCTCATGAAGTTCTGTATTTGTATAAAGGCTTGGACACAAAAACTATTATGGATATGAACATAAAAATAGGATGGAATAGACCATTTTACATTAGGAAGCTATTTGTAATTGTGAATTTAAAGAACCAGTCACATTTTAGTAAACTATAAAATGTTTTAGTCGTGTATATTTTGTGAGCACAAAGGTAGGGTTTTCAGTTGTGATAAATCAGCTCTTTGGTGATCTAAGTAGGGTACAGTGAAGCTGTGAATTATGTCTATAGAGTTTAACGTTACAGTTAAGGCTCCCTTCCTTTGCAAATATTCTCAGTTTCCAGGATGATTTAATCAGTTGATTTATGTACATTTCTCAATAGTAACACTGCTTAAATGCTTTTAAAATGAATGGTACAATTTGAGACAGGACCAACTGTCAACTGAGATAGGTGGAATTACATCAGAGATTAAATTGGCCTACTGTTAAAATTATTAATGTTGGCCCAAAGACCAAAATTTTAACTCAGTCCTCATTCAGTCATAATTCCCATTGACCTTTGTCAGGTTTTTGCTTGCAGAAGTGAATAAAAAATGAGACTTTGGCTCCTTAAGCTGTATGTTATTAAAACAAAATTGTTAACCTTTCTGGTAGATGATCAGAGTGGTAAAGTCAGGTTTCTTGCCAGGCTGGCTGGCTATAAGATTAAACTTTGAGGATTTATAATTGCAGTAAAAATTAGTTTTGCCATAGCAAGGAACTGAAACAGTTTAAGACAAATGCTTTTAGTAGGTGCAGTCATTCCTGTAGAGATCAGATTTCCTTTGCGCTCTCTTTTCTGTACCACGTAGGGAATAAATTCCACCTGGATGTATGGCAGCAGTAGTGACATTTAGTGTCAGCCACCCAAGGTAGACACTTTGCTCTAACATACATGTCTTGATCTCTTTGTCTTGGGCAATGCCATCACACATTACAACGGACCATTTAATTGTGTAATTTCATTGATCAAATGTACCACTGCTGTCTCTGTTGCTAATACCTGTAATTATGTTCGGACCTAATGAAAAGGCCACAGCAAAATGTCTGCGGAGCCTTATAACCTGGTTTTCCACATTCCTGGCCTTTTGTTTGTTCCAGGATTTGTAACACGGTAATTTATAATGATAGGTGATAGATGAGATAAGTGGTTTTACTGTAATGCCAGGAAATTAGTTTAATTGCACTCATGGCCAGAAGTGTATTTCATCCAATTGTTTTGTAGGGATTTGCTAAAAAATAAAAATAGTAATAACAATGATGTAAAAAAAAAAAAAAAAAAAAAAGAAAAAAAAACAAGGACAGAAATTCTGCAGCTCTATTTCCAGCAAAATTTCACTTCTCTTTGTTTAGGTCTGGCTTTAGTAAATTGCTTGGTAATAGGTGAACCAGAATAATAACTGGCAGAAATTAAAAACTGAGGCAAATAGGTAGTTAGTGTAATTTGGCAGTAT
Organism: Calidris pugnax; assembly: GCF_001431845.1. Classification (NCBI taxonomy): domain Eukaryota; kingdom Metazoa; phylum Chordata; class Aves; order Charadriiformes; family Scolopacidae; genus Calidris; species Calidris pugnax. The sequence goes on from NW_015090922.1 coordinate 9,912,937, forward strand.
CATTTTATCTGTGCTATGTTTTCATCATAAATATCACTTCTACAATTTTAGTTGTATTTTCAATATTAATGCCTGTATTACCATGGCTTTGGTGATGTTTATTTGATGTAGTTCACAACATTTCTAAGATACATTACAGGGTTGAACCATACATTTCACATCTATGGTAAAGATCATATTTCTGATAAGCAGTGAAGGAGGAGGACAGACCAGAATCCTTTCAGTGAGAGGACACTTTTTATTAATTTAACAGTGATATCCCTTCAAATAACAATCTATTGTAATCTTGGGACATAATTTGTAACATATCCTTCTGGGAGCTGACTAAATTCCCATTGATTTTTCAGTTCTGGATGATGCCAAAATTTTGCATGAAGCTGAAATACCCAGGCTTTAATATCATTAGAGGTCTCAAAATGTTCACGGTGAATACATCTTTTGTGTGTTATTGAGGAAGAACAAAGTGTTATGGCTTTGGAAAACAAATTTCTAGGAAGTCACTAAAGCAGATTACAAACGAGATGGAAGACTAATACTTAAAAAGACAATAGACTTGTGAAGGGTAATTGCATGGCCAGTGTTTCCCAGTTGGAAGAAGCACTTAAATGTGTCAACAAGACTTGTGGCAACATCTTCTGAGCACATTTTGATGCCATACTTTATAGCCACTCATTTTTACAAAGCATGACCATTTCTGAAACATATCTGAGGCTACAGTGCTGTGAGCAGCTGAAAATCAGTTTCTTGACCCTAAAAGGAGGTAGACCTCTTCCTTCTCTTTCTGCCTCTCTTTCCACCATTCCCTGGTCTTTGCTGATTAATTTTCAGCAGGGTTAAGAAACTGAACTGATTCAAGGAAGGGTCCAACCAGCTTTTGGATATTTGTCTGTATGGACTGTGTAGCAAAACGGATGGGACAAAGATTGAGTGGAACCTCTTTCTTTGAGAAAAAATGTGTTATTAGAGTCACTAACTGCATTTTGTGGATCCTAAGAGATGGTTGTAATTGAAATATTCTGGGTCTGTTACGTTGGTATCAAGATGCAATATTAAGGTCAGTATGGGCTGTAAGGGAAAATGTGTTGGACCTTCATCTGAATTCCACCTGTGCCACTGTGCCCTGGACATACACATCCAATTATCTGAATTGCACACAATCACTAACTAGCTTACAATATGTAAATGATGTGTTTATATGGAAACCACAAAAAAGTGTATGTTCTGAGACTGCAGGAGAAACATCCAGAAAGCTAGTTGGTGTCATCAAAGTGCTGAACACTGAAGCATCTGTATGAGATAATTGAGGGACAGGTTAAAACTGAATTGCTCCAAGAAAATTAGCAGAACTGAAAATGCCTAGGATAGTGAAACATCAAACAGCTTCTGTATCTTTGGTTTAATATGTTATGTGCTTGGGAGAAAGAGATATTCTAATATGAGATGATATTGTCAGTCTAGTAAGTGCTCAGTTGTCTTCCTCTGCTCATTTGCACAGAGGACATTATGAAATCCAACAAGGTAGAGTAACAAACATACCACAGTTTCAAGAAGAAACATTTTCAGGATAATTCTTCTGCATGGAAATGTTATGATCAGACATCCAAATAAACATTTTCAGCCTTTTTTTTTTTTTTTTCCTAAGGGAGTTGGAAGGATCTTAGGATATGAGTAATTCTTAGAATAGTCAGGAATTTACTTAGGAACTTATTAATTGCTGGACACTAGAGAAATGCTAACATGTCCATTATTCCCTGGGCATTGGCACTACTCAGTGGATATCCGTGTGATTAATGGAATGAGCATGGTCCAGAGAATTAACAGTGTTAACAAGACATTTGCAGAGCTTGTGGAAAGTCCTTGCTTATTAGTGTTACACAGAGGTGCAGAAAGTTGAAGAATTTTTGTAGCTGTTGGCATTTCTTGGGAGATGTCCATGAAAAATGCTGGAGGTGGAAGATACATAAATTCATTTAAAGAGTAGACCTGCAGATCATAGGCAAGATAGCTATCAAAGGAAGAAAAGCTGTGTTTGAGTCTAACAAGTTACACTTGGGCAATAAATGACAGAGTGCCATTCAGTGTGTGAAGAAATCATGTGCACGCAAAACTAACTTGGACTTTGTGAAATGCTTGCGCCCTGTCAAATCAATGAATGCATGTGCATTAGTAATAGACTAGTCTTTGTATGCAAGCTAAAAAGCTATATCAAGAAACAAGCTAACGGAGGAAGTAATTCTATGTATTTATGTCAAAGAAAGTCAGGAATATGAGGAAGAGACAAAGAGATTTGCAATATCGCTAGAAATTATTATGCCTTGTAATACATCTTTTAGTACAATTCTCCAAAGAAAACAGCGTGTTTTTTGTTTACAATTACTTCAGACAAGTAATACATTTATTTTAGCTGTTTGCCTTTGTTAAAATATTTTTTTTGCTAATAAATCTGTTAGAATACAAAAATATGTATGTGACTGTGGGAGGGACTTACCCTTTTTAGTATATGACTCAGGCTGTTTATTTAATACATTTAATTGAATGCAAAATGCTTTGTAAAGAGAACTTGGAAAAAGGTGGGAGCATTATATCACTTGTTAACAACCCTTGCATGTCTCTGGAAAGACTGATGTGAGAGGAAGCCAGTTTTGGGAATGTGCTTCAATACATCTTACGCTTCTTGCAGTACTGAAAGTCAGAGGACTTGAATTTTAAACTTTTGATTTAATGATTTCATGGGTTTATACATTTCTTGACAGTCTCTTTTTCTTTAATTTTCTTTTTTATTCATGCATATGTACATGATGGACAGAATATATATTATTTAACTGGCTAGTACCTAGCAGTATTTTAATCTATGAAATCTATAGTTAAAGATACCAGGACAAAATTTTAGACCACTCTTTAAAACATGTTTGCAGAACATTTTGTCACATATTTCTACCCATGCAAAACTTCATAGATCCACATAAAATACTTTTTCCTTCCATTCTTCTGAAAGAGCTTAGCAAAATTTGCCTATTAGGTAAGCTTAGTTTTTCTTTAAAGAAGGTAATTTATCTTGAGTAAACTAACCAACAGAAATCCAGGGTACATTCCAAGAGAGGATGCCTTGCATTTAAAGAACAGCCTGCATGCTAGGGGCGTCTTTGCTTTTTAAAGCTTTGAATTGGTTTTTATTGTATAGCTGTGTCCTCAGAGAGCTAAGATTTACGGCCCTCATTAGTGTAATTTATAAGACTAAATGACAAGCATACTAAAGGATCTGCAGCTGATCCAGTCAGCAACATACAGATAATTCAGATTTGTCCAACCTGGTCTTGTCAAGTCAAGCAAAACAAAATCAATCAGCCAACAGAAGGAGTGGGAGTACTTGAGCTGAAAATGAGAGTCTGTTTCCTGCTAGGGGACTGTGGCTGGGCATCCTGTGCCCATTTTACATTTCAGAGTAAATACTGCAGGAAGTGATTTTTTTTTTTTCTTTTTTTTCTTTCTATTTTTTAAGTGTTGAAAAACTACTGGCATTCTCTGAGAAATCCCCTTCTTCCTTTCATCTGTGCTGTCTATAAAAATGGCATGATGGCAGTGCTTGGGAATAGCTTTCTCAAAGACAGTCCAAGTCAGAAAATTGCTGTTTGCCAGAGAATCACATTTCCATCTTGCAGCCACTAATAATAACCTACAAAAGTATTCACTCTCAGTTTTAAATGACCTCTTGTGCTTGCTGCTGCCACTGAAATCAACATAACTGGTATTTTCCCTTCAACTGAGAACCAGCTGTGAGTGTGAGGCATGTGTGACCTGACTGAAGAGAAGAAAGCTGAGTACCTGAGCAGGGGACCTGATCACCCATGCTGTGGATTCCTCCCCACCTTTACTTCCCATTTGCCTGCACATGCATCACCAAATAATGCAACATCAATACTTGGGTTGAGCTGGGATGTGGAGGTGATGCTTAGTTCTGCTACCTAGTGTGCCGACGTTGAGCTGTGTATTTCGCTGATCAGGGGCTGCTTGTGAACAGCCTTCCTTGAAACTTGCAGAGAATACACCAACTTTATGTCCAATAATGGCTACTGAAATCTATCTTCTTGCTGAAAGGACAATGGAGAACTAACAGCCCTAAACTATCTGCCTTGCATGTATTTTAGCTGATAGCTCTAATGTGATGAGCCTCAATGTACCTAGTGCCATGAACTAGTCAGAGACATGTGAGCCTGTTTGTGGACAGTTCATTGAGCAAGGAATTGGTTTTTGCTTTATTAGCCTTGTTTTTATGCTTGTCTGGAGTGATATACAGTAAGGTGTTTTCAGTAGAGGACTTTTGAACTTTTTTAAATAACAAAACCTAGTTTGTTCTAAGTACAAGCAGAAGTCAAATCCCCCGGTAAGTGGACAGAAGCAATGCACTACATACGTCTTGGTTTACAAAGATTAAAAAAACAAATTCCTAATACCATGTTTACTTCCTGGCACAACAAAAAGAAGTAGAAAATACTACAACATGTTCATGAGCAGATGCTTGGCTCCCTTTGCTGGTGGCTGATCAGAATGCTGTGTAACCAGATTATACATAGGTGGACAGTTAAAAACCAATAATTTTAATTAGTGCTTTTTTAGATCTATGTACCCAAGGTTCTCTAGGACCTTGACTTTGGGCCAGAAACCAGTCTGATGTTTTAAGCCGTGGGCCTGCTAAGATGCTCCTCTTGCTAGTGACTAGTTTATGACTCATTCTGTCCTCAGTTAGTCATAGTATTGCAAGTTTCCACAGTGTCAAGTTGCGACTAAGAAGAGGAGGAACTAGGGCAGAGAAAAAGCTAAGGAAGAAAACTAATATGGGAAGGATTTATTATTATACTATATGGGCTGAAGGAAAAAATAAACTATGAAAAAGTCTGGTTAGTTTGTTTCATGTGAGGTTCAGCAAGGTAAACTGCAAGGAACTGTTGAGGTCCCATGGAGTCATTACACATTTCTAAATTAATATTAGATATTCAGGGGGAAAAAAAAATTAAAAAAAAGCCCAAACCAGAAACCACAAACCAGAACATTGGTTATCATGAGCACCTCACCATTGAGTCTTTGCTCAGTGTACCGTGGATCACACAGCAAAATCTGTCTTTGAATAGCTGTAACTGTGTTCTGTGAGCTAGGGTGATCCTTTACTCTGGTTAGTTTGGTTGGGTTTGGTGATGGTCTTACCAAAATACCTGGGAGAACTAGAAAAAGTCCAACAGGAAGTAATATAAGTCTTTGGACTGATAGGCCTAAGAGGACAAATTCTGAAAGGGGAGCGAGTGAAAAGTTCATAGGAGAGCTTATGCAAAACATTTTAAAATAGTTAACGGTAAACAGTAAAATCATACCTGATTGTAATGTGTGATGAGAGGATATAAGGGTTTAGAAGTTTCACATTTGAAACTGATCTAAAAACATTTCATGAAGCTTTCATGTGCTCAGAAACTTAGACACCGGGTAAGTAACAAAAATACAAATAATTGAATCCAAGCATTGCCTTCTTAGACCTTCCTTCTTAGGCTATGGATTCTTGAGATGGTGTTATATTTTTATCTATTATGGGACAATAGTGTGTCATGTTGACACGTTTTGTGCTCCGGTTAGACATGTCCTAGGGTCCCATTTGAAAAACCAAAACCTTGCAACCAAAACAGACACTTTCTTTCTGTATAAACTGAAGACATACACAGAAGAGCCCAGGGCAGAAACAGCTATGCAATTCATTTGTGTCCATCCACCTTCGTCTTAATAACAGCCATAATGACAACTTCTTCTGGTGAGAGAGGAAGCCATGTGATCTCTAGGGGTAATCAGCTCTAGTGATACTTTTTTCCACTGAAATGACAGTAAAGACTAGGTGCGTGACTTAAATTCTCTTTAGAATGTAATGGCTTATAAAACCAAAACCCCACTGTCACGGGTTCTTTGCAGCAGATTTTGTAGCATTTGAGATACAGATGTGCATTTTCCTGGTTTATTGGTAAACTGGTACCAGTTTACTATTATCTGCAGTTTTTTTCTGAAGAACCTATTGCTGCCTTTCTTTTTATTTTTATGTCTGAAGACAGCTTGTCTTCAACACTGCCAGTTTATAAGCATACACTAGAAACGCAAGAGAACAAGCTGGAAGCATTTGGGATGAAAGGCTTTTGTTGATTATATGTATAGAAGTGCCAACAACTCTTCAAATGGATAGCAACCAACACCGAGCCTCAAAAAATTCAGACTGTTCAGTTCAGATAGGCATCCAAGAATTAGTCTGCTTAGCCAAAACTTGTCCAAACCTCTTTGGTCTGGAAATCTGGCTGGAAATGTTACATGATCAGACTTTCTTATGGGTTTTCCAGTGCTCATTTCCTTTTGCCAGCAAAGAAATATCATGAGAACTTCTTATAGCATGGTGTGTCTGCAATTAGGCTTCTGCTCTTGGCTGAAAAAAAACCCAACATTTAACTAAGCCTGTTTTGAACTTATGCAGGGAATGGATTTGATGCAAAGTCCATCCCTAATAATTACATAGGAGGGATAAACCATATACTCTCATGAAATGAAATACGCATAGTATTAATTCCTTTGCAAGATTTTGAAGCCACTTCCTTTCTCCTTGTGGCACTAAATCCAGTAGTTTAATTTTAAAACTGAACTTGGAATGAAATTGAGTTCACTTGTAAGTGAACTTCAGATTAAGTCTACCAGTAGAAAAATTGCTAGTGCAACAGAAGTGTTTCTACTCTTTCCTTTTCAATGTCTTTTAGTGTATAATCATATTTTGATCTATATTCCACATGAGCCTTTTCATGAAAACCAAAAAGACAACTTTTGCTTCAATGGCTTTGCTTTGAATTAGGCTAGGGGATCTGGCTAGCATTGGGAAATTGTATCTGAAAAAGATGTGAAGTGGTATGTAGTTGATAAAAATATGTTAAACATACAAGAGCCAGGTAAGTCCTAAAGAAGGCAGAAAAGCTTGCAGAATAAGAACAATTAAAAATAAAGCTGAGAATACTGCATCACTGGCATAGGAGAAGTATCACCCCAGATCCTGATGTTGGTGAAACTGGTTATTGTTTTGTCTGTTGAGAGTTAAGGTGAAGAACTAAGGCATTAAATCTTACAAAGTCTGTTCCTGTGGCTCCCTTCTATTGAACTCAAACATTTCAAAGTTAGGAAGTTAACGGACAAATTGTGAACTGAGTTGTTGCCATTAGATATCCATATGAAGGGCTATAATAACTCAGTTGCTAGCAGTTTCATGTGGGTGCTTGGAAGTTCAATACCATCTGCAATTCAAATTTTATTTCTTCCTGTGACTAAAAATCAATTTTTTTTTAATATTAATCTATTAATCTATAAAGGTATGAAAATTTAGCTTCAAAAATAGGAAAACTGGCCATTACTAAATAAAAAACTTCTGGCAGAGATAGTACTAAATCAGAGTAAGACAGTTGGAGTTTTTACATACAAGTGTCAAATAACTTATCTGTGACAAAGACAGAAGAACAGAAAGCTGGAAAGGAGACTTTGCCTTTTATCCATCAGCAGCCTTTCCCATACAAACTTGCCTGCCTGTTTGGCTTTCTAGGTGAATGAAAAAGTCTTCCACACATTGCTCGTGTAATGCTTTTTCAGTCAAAAAAGGGGTTTTCAGAAGTCCCTAAGGACATATTTTTCAAAAACTTTGCGGTGACTTAGGTGCCATTTGTAGCATAAACTGTAACACAGAAACAGCTCGAAACACCTTCACATTCAGTTCCTTTGAAAACTGGAAGTCAGTTGCTACATAGATTTTCTGTTTTTCAGAATTTTAACTATATAGATAAGCAGTTAGTTTCATTTGTTCCACTCCAGGTCTCCATTTTCTTTGTTGCTTCATTTTAATTCTGTGTATTTTTAAGAACGCACGTCAGTTTTATTTGTACTCAGCAAAGCTCTCACCAGCTGTTTTGTTTCCCATAGCTTTCTGTAAACCAGAAACATCAGGCATATTTTGTAGCTTACTTTTTCTGTTGCCACTAGTCTGATTAATATCTGATAGACACATGCTTTGGAATTTGTCAGGAAAGAGATTCATCTTTTATTTCAACTGAATTCTGATGAAATTGCCCACAGAAGTAACCACAATGTCAGAGGTTAGGGGAAAAACTCTGTTAAAAAAGAATAATTCAAGACACCGACATTGAGAAATGTTGTTATTTCTCCCATTTTTCTCTCATCATGTAGTTTCTTTCTGGTTCTATCATACTCAAGTCTTTGAGATTTTTCTTTGAGTTGTTACTTACAGTGCCCTGAGCTGCTTCTGCCTTAAAAGCAGAAAATCATACCAAAAAGGACCACAGTTCATTAAAAGAACTAATGATCCTAAGTAGTCTGAACACTCAGGATGTTATACTCTGTGGAGCAAGGAGTTATTTGACTAGTTATTTGCTGAGCTCTGAATAAAATCACTGGGTTTGTATCAATAGAATGTCAAACCATGACTATTCTTCGCTCCTTCTCCACTGTTCCTGAATGAATGCCATATACACAGAGAGGAGGGAGGACAAAAATTACATAGTGTGCTTTCTCTGAAAATGAAACTGTTTTAAACTAGTTGTATTAAACTTTTTCTGTTTTGTTCTTACGCTCACCCTTTTTTTTTATTCTTGGCAAAATGCACACAGGCTTAAATCTCGGGTAACAACAAAAGGAAGATTTTACTTTTTTTTTTAGGAACAAGTGTTGTGAATGTAGGCTGATTTCTGAGACTCCTCAAAAACAAGAAGCCTGACTGCACCTAGGTTAAGCAGGAGGCTAAAGCAGTGTCATATTAGTGAACTGGGTGCTGGTAAACCAGGGATAATTTAGGCCTCCAAGGGTGAGTAAGATGTCTAAGGACTTTTCTAGATCTGGGAGGGGCAAAAGAATCCAAGGAAAGCTCAAAGCGTGTTTTAAAATGTGTTAATCCCAATGCACCCTGTGTGTAGAAATACGGTATGGAATTCAAGGTTATTAGGGCAATTCCCACAGAGTGAAGGTCATGTAAAGGTTCTCTTCTGCCTTCCCTGACTGATGTCTGAATTAAATTCTGACTGGACACCCTTATAGGAGTAAATTTTCGGTAGTTACTTTTGAATCTGCTCTTAGGTTTCTTCTATATTGTGTTGCAATAAGTAAGAGCTCATTTTAACCCAAGTTTCCCCAAAATAATCATTGTTGACAAGAAGTTACACAAGGTAGTCTAGGCAGTACGTAGAGCACGGCATACATGCAAGTATGCTTTCCTACATCTTATTTCAATGCCTATGGCAATCTGAAAACCCAGGGAATGTTTCAAACACATTATTTCAGAAAAGAACATTGATGCACAGTGGAAAATAACATCAGGCATCAATAGTAATTTTAAGCACACTTTACTTCTGGGAAAGTACATCAAAGAGCAGGGGTACCATTCTCTTGTGTAATTTCCTTCAAAAACAAAGGAAGACCTTAAGTATTTGGATTATGTTAGTCAAAACTGAAAGAAAGTATATTAATCAGCTCTGAATCTTGATAGAGCCCTTTTGTCATGCAATTGTTCCTTAAATAAACTCTGAATAAGGGAAAAGAGGTTGGGAACTTAAGTACAGAATGTGATTAGGTTAAAATGCAGCTGATCAGACTGAAAAACATTGGCAGGTATAGAAAGAAACATGTATAAACTTTCCATCTCTTTTACTGCAGATATAATCCCACTGTCATGTGAATAGAGACAGAAGAATGTAAATAATCTGCTGGTCCTTGATAAGAACCTCTTCCAAAATGTGAAGTGAGGGAAAGAAGAGGCAGGCATCTGAAGCCCTAATGACAATTGGATCGTTGTCCTTCCCAGTTCTGATGATTACATGATTAATGTCAGTAACATGACTCCCATTCTTAAATAGATTGTTATAATGCATGCATCACCTTTGTTTGCCTGTGTATTCGTCCCCTACAAAAAAAAAACAAACAACAACCCACAAACCTCAGATGCAATGTAATTACATGACCACTTTTCTGCAGAAGAAAGGCAAAGCTCAGCGTAGACCCAACTCCACCAAACTTGGGGAAGTTTAGAAATAGACAAGAACTAGAATGACATAGCATGTCCCATCATACTGAAATATTGTATCTTGGCCACTACACGTAATTAAAATTAAAACTATAAATTACCTTTATTGCCTGTAGAGAGTCCAGTTTGGTCAACCATGTGCACCTGAGTAATTGTAACAGGCTTACTTGGGCCATTTATGTGCATTATGATGACAAGTGGAAATAAAGGTGGCAAAACCAGATCCATTAAATATAAGTAAATCTTGCCTTAATACCAAGAGATATCAATTCAACTATATACAATTCCCCATCTACAAATCATTCTCCTTTCTCCCATAATCTACTGCTTTGTCTCCAGAGAGAAAAATCTACCAGGCTTGACATGCCTGTCACTCTCTGTATATGCAACAGCTATGTAGTGGGTAATTTCACAGAGGCCCTCTAGATACCATCAGAACACTAATGCTACTTTCACTTGAGCATGTTTACCACAAGATCTATTTTTTTTTTTTCATTATGGTACTGAAATAGGAGGAAAGGAAATATATGATGTAGTTGTCTGTAATATCTACTGTATTGGATTCTAATCCCTTCCAGGCCCCAAAACCCCAACTCCTTGTTGTCAAAGAAAAGAGCATTTCTTTATAATTATTCTGAATTAATTCTGGCATGTTCAAGGAGGAATATTTTTTACATAATTCCTGTCTTTATTGTGAGTCAGCGGAGAGACCTATGTCCATTTCAGACAGAGGAAGGAATGTTGCCTATATGTGTGGATGATGGTTCAGACACAGCCAGCAGTTTTAGCAAACTTCTTCCCATTCATATGGAAATTAAGAATACTGGAATTAGAAGAAAGGAAGCTCAATAGTATTCCTTCCTGGGAACTGTAGTTTTCTAATTATTCATTCTAGCTTGCAAGAGAAGATAGAAAATTTCACAATGAAAAACACAGGAGCATTGAAGAAAAAAAAAAATCTTTTTTGTCTCAAAAGACTATCTTGATTAATTAATGTCTTTCTGTTAAGAATATAAATTATAGCATTTTTACCTTTCTTGTCAGACTCTGTGACATGGGAAAAAAGTACAATTTAGAAGCTATTCTGTAGCATACAGGAATAATTAAACTTTATGGCAGGGTATTTGAGACAGGCATGCGACTCAACCTGGAGTTCTTGAATCCGCTTTCAGTATTATTAGTTATGAGTTATGGCTAAAAGTTTCTGACATATTTCATTGACAAATGATTCTGGGGATAAAAGCTTAACTATGACAGTATGAACATTCAGTAGTTCCTGAAATGCTGCTTTAAATTTAGAAGTCAAGGTTTCTCATGAAAGTACTAGTGAAGTTGGATAGAATTTGTAGGACATGATAGGACATAGGCAGGATGAAATGTCTAATATTTTGATTGAGATACTACCAGAGGGACTGTAATGGGGGGAACATACAGATACCTGAATTAACTCATTTCCAAGAAATCGGCTGCAGTATAAACTATTTGGAGCATCATTACCTGGAGAGACCTATAATGCTTTTTTAGACTCTAGACTGAATCCAGAGTCACTGTGGCTAAATGCCATTTCAGGATCATGGTGGAAGCATTGTTTGAGGTCCTGAATGAAATGAGACCATACAGTATCTAATGCAGCATTGCTGTTGTGTGAGCACTGCAAAAGACTGTCTGGGACCAAAGAGGTGTAGGGAAAGCCCAGATGTTGTGCTCTAGCCTTAGCTGACCAGGGCTGACATTGATGGGGTGGGACCTGTGTATTGAGAAGGATTCTTGATATTTGCAAAGCTGTCTTAGTGCCTGCTAGTATCTGAATGACTTCCAACACTGCTACTGTCAATGTCTGTAAGAACTGAAATTGTTCTGCTTGTTAAAAAAAAAAACAACAAAATTTTCAAATGAAATTCATTGCTGTTGGTGGCTTAAACTAAAGTGAGGGTGAACTTTCAACACCAGCTCTGTTTTCTAGGTGAGAACTATTTTTATTCCCATTGCAAACAGTTTCAGTGGAGAAAAAAGACAAAAAGACTAGACAGGTGAAGCAAATGGCATCACTAGGACCCTATTCCACTGGAGGTGTTTGATGGGCAGTACTTTAAAGATGGTGACAGTAGCTCAGTTATGGCATCTTTATTTCTTGTGGGAAGCTTCACACTAACAACTTGGTAACATGCTCGGTAATTTTACAGGCATGTAAGGTAAGCAGAAGTTATAAAATACTTAATCAGCCTGACAAATGAATTTATGTTTCCTCAAAGACAAAAATCCAAAACCTTATGATTTGGTTATGGTTTTTCTTTTTTTCTTTTTTTTTGTTTTCAACTTTTCATCAGTGCCAAGTGGCAAGCAGGATTTAAAAGAACTGAAGGTTGTTTGCATAAACGTAAATTCTCTGCAGTCTTGCAGCTTTTCAAAATTTCAAGAATTCAGGATCTCAGTGCAAGTAGAAGTACAGGAAAAAATTCTGTGCCTGTAGTGTTCCACAACAGCTACAAACAAAAGAGGAATTTCTGCAATCACTGATTTCTCTTTTTCATATGCATAAATTCAAATTGAAAACTTCAGCCTTTAGTCTCAGTCTGTAGTTCTGTTTCTTCTTCCATTCTTTGTTTTTATCTAATCCAACGTAGTACTCCCTGGGACAAAGAATTATGAGGTCTAATAGAATAACACTATCATATCAGTTTAGACTTGCAGGTACCGCATACGTATTAATGATAATTAATAGAACTTTGGTTTTACCTTTAATGTCCAGTCACCGTGAAGGAAAGTGTCGCAATGATTTCCCTTTTTTCTATGGTGTATCATTACTGATTTAATTTTGCATTTTGATCAAGGAATCAGGATCCTGTTGTGATATTTTACAAATGCATGATGTAAAAATACATCAACAAAAAGTAGCCTCTGTTGAAGACATAATTTTCTTACACTTTATCTGATCTCTGTTTATTAATTATGATAGGCCCCAAATGAAGTAGTTTCCACCAAGTAGAATTTTCGTGTTTTAGTTGTATTCCTTGATGTTAGAATCAGACGGAGATAAAAATAGTAATTCTTTTTCTCAGATGTTTTTGTTGATTTGACATTTGTATTTCTTCCAGTTGAATAAATAGAAGGAAAATACTTGGAACATGCTATTAATGGGATCTTGCACTGCTTTGAGGAAGGACAGTTGGTAATCTCCAGACCCTGCAAATCCAGGTTCCCAGCAGCCTGCTGTGTGGGCTGCCAACAAGCTGGATGAGGTAGCCAGCAAGAACCCAAGTTCTAAAACCTGCCTGGCAGTGAGACTCATATTGGAGCCTGCATAGGGTCTGTCAGACCGTCTTTGAAATTAAACCATGTCTGTGAAAAGTTCTAAATTGGCCAAATCATCAAATTCCAATGAAACGTTATTTGGTAAGGATTTTTCCAACCTGCTCTAAGTAAAAGGAAACTAATCACCACAGCCACTGTTGTGCCTGTTCAAGATCCCAATCGTAGTTGTTTCCAGTGTCCAAGGTTGAAATGATATGTAGGTCCACAACATACTCCTAAAACCAGGAAATCATTCTTTCCAGCAAGGGAAAAAAAAAAAGGAGAAAAAAACCCTGCAACGATGTCCATGGCCAGACTGTTTATCGTTCTATCACCTCATGACTTTTCTTTTTTTTTTTTTTGGTAAAAGAAGTATTCCTCTCTACACAGTTTATTTCTAAGAGATATTGTGTCCTGATGAAGAGTTTTAAAAAAGGTCATCCAAACTGTATTGTTCAGGCTGTCTGAACGAGATTGCTCTTAAATGTATCTTAAACTTAATATTCCCTGGAAGATTAACTGCCTTATAAATGACATTTTGACAGATTATTTTAGCTATGAGGGGTTATGTATATGTGCTGAATTTTAAAGTCTGCCTGCTGACTCTCAAAGTGAGTTGAAATGAGTAATTTATTTTTCTGATGTTTAGTATGTTATGTCATTTCTGAAATATAGATATCTTAATCTGGGGAATACAAAGGATACTGTAGAACCCGCAGCACTTACAGCTCCACACACAACCACTCCCTTTAGACTAGGATAGCAAAGGAAACTCTCAAAATGCAGAGAGAGATTTTAGAAAGCAGTGCATGCTGAGTTCTTTAGAAAATGTGCTTGTACATGTCAAAAGACTGATAGGTGCCGGGCAGTTCGTAAATCACCTTCATTAGATACCTAATTGTAAATGGAGGTTTTTTGGGAAGCTGGCTCACAGTAGCACTGATGCTATCATGACAAGATCCAAAACAGAAACATCATCTTGATTAACTGACTATATTTCCTAGACAGGAACTGATCTATTTCTTTATGTGTTTACTTTCTTGGCTCTTGCATTATAGCTCTGGCCAGGTGAAGGATCCCCTCTGTAAGGGATAGTCCATATGCAGAGTGTCTTTCTGCACAGAGAGAAGGGCCGATGTTAATACCTATGGCGTCAGCTACTCCACATCTGTTCATGCTGCAATTCCTTTTACTTGTGTAGAGTCTTGCAAAGGTATCTTGTGCAAGGGTCTGATCTTTGCAGGTATGACAACACAAAGTATCTGGCATAAGCCTGGAGAGCCTGCTTCTGCTCCAGATCTATGCTAATTAGATAGGAAGAGGAAGCTCAGCAACACGAGGATGGTCATTGACGTGACATTGATTTCCACAAGTGGGTGACTTGCAGTCTTTCAAGCTCCAGGAAGAGTGGCCCCTTGAGTGGGCTCAGGGACTTTGTTTTCTGCTAGGAAACTCTGTACAGGAGTTCAGGTGTAAGGGGTTTTACAAACTTTTGTTATGTGTGCTTCAGTGGCACGTTATTTAGAGGAAAACAGAAACTTGTTCTTCTTGTTTGTTTATTTTATTTTGGCTTCTCTCTACTTGATTCCTGCACGTGTGGCACAGTCAAGAAGTTCTTTTGAGAGCCCCTTGCCTCGCAAAATGTCCTGGATATTATCCTGTGCCTGACGTAATAACAGCCAGCTGATGGACAGCAACTACCAGTTCCAGATTATGCATCTGTCTGCTTAGCAATGGCTGAGGAGCGCACAGCTGGTGTGCATGGGAAGGATTGACCTGTGTCCTAATTATTCTGTGAGAGAAAGAACCAGCCATTGGGATTCGCCCAAGCCTCACTTTATCCATGATGAGCTGTAACACTAACCATTTTTGAGTGAGTCACTACCAAAGCCAACTGGGAAATAGGCATTTCGGAGGTGAGGCTGGACTGGCTGGATAGTCTGTGGTATGCTATGGAGTAATTTTTAAATGTTGTATATGGAGCTGCATGGATGTATTTTGCCAATATTGGTGGTCATCATAAGCTAGCTAAAAGTTTCTTGTCTGTTCTTGAACACAATGGACTATCCATTCAGTATATGTCTGAACAAAAACAATACTAGAGGGTTAGTGGGTGTCATGACTCTGTGTAGCTTCAGTGCATCTTCCTGACTGTTTTAAATTGTTGGTCTAGTGTTTATAGCTAGCATGGGAGCTGTGAAAACATCTGACATATCTCACAGCCAAAGTACTTACAATGGGAAAGCTCGGTCCTATGATCAGCTGGCCCAGCCAAAAACAGTGATGAGAGAGAGATAACACTGCTGACGCCCAACTGAGTCCTCACTAACAGACCCTTTGAGACCTAAAACATCTCAGATCAAGATTCTGTCATGATAACAACCTGAGTGAAGTAAGAAACTTCCGAAAAGTCTCCACATCATGCAGGGCAGTTGTTTTGTGTAAGCTAAAGACTGATGATGAATGATCACTTGCCAATGTGATACAAATATCCACTGAATAAATGTGACTATTTAGCATGCTGTTTTTGCTGGTGAGTAATATTTTTTTTGAAGGCTCAGGAAATATGTAACCAAATAAATGGAAGGGATGATGGAGATGACCTATTTCCAACACGATCTTGTTTTGTGCAAAACTCGGATTCAGAGGCACCCATCTGGATTTTGTTCATACATAACAACAGTCATGTGAGCTGACTGTACTTCATGCTTCGCTGTTTGCTGTGTACTGGGGACAGTGAGGTCCTGCGTGGCAGGTTAACTGCATTTGGTTAGGATCATTGTGATCTGTCATGGCTTCATTCAGTGTCAGGTTTGCATGCCTTTACTAGCATTTGATACGCAGCACTGCAGGCATCTAAGAATGTTTTTCTAGAAAAGAGCACTAGAGCACAGGTTTAATTTCTCTAAGCAACTAATACGTGATAATGTTGAGTAAACAAGCCAGTGAGCCAACATGAGAAGGAGGTTACAACTTGGCCTTTAGCCTTTGTCATGTTGGTAAAGAGCCCTGCCTCAGCCTAGAGATGAACTTTTCAGATTAGAAGGAAAGGAATTGTTAGCAGTCATCCGAGGTGCACTGGTTGTCTCCTGTATTTCAGTATTAGCTTGGCCAGGCTCATAAACTTTTTTGTTTTCCTGAGAAAAAATTAGGACTTCTTAGTAAGAATTCTGAGGTAAGTGCTGTCTGAAGTTTTGTTAAGCCCACTGCTTCAATGAGACATTAGAAGGAAAATATTTTGTTTTGTTGGTTTATTTTGGCTTTTCCTTGCTTGGATCCTTTACAGGACTCTACAGAGGAGTGTGTAGGATGGGCAGTGCGCCAGGTTTGCAGCCTGTACCATCCTTCAGGCCCAGAGAGTTCCATTAGAAGAGCTATAAATGTATTCTCTGCTGAATGCCTGGCAAATGACAGGGGAAGAAGGGAGGACAAGAAGTGAGACTTTTTTGTAAGCAGAGAATTCATCCATAGCTCACATGAAAACTTTTTTGGACAAGACATGAGCTGCAGTGCTTCTGATGATGTGAGCCCACAGTAGAGCTGGGAAATGGGCATTATGCAGGCATTTTTGAAGCTTTTTCTTCCTCTGGAAAGGGAAGGTGGGCCCATGACACTTTGTAAGACCTGTTGACGAAGGTTCATTTTTTAATGAGACTCTTCTAAAAGGGGCTTTCAATTTTCTAACTTGGTTTTATAGATTTTAAAAGTGTATTGGGTATGTTTATAATATTAAAATAGCTGAGGATAGAATCAAGGGAGAATCTTACTACAGTAGTCACTGCCAGTGCAGACAGGAGATAACATTTGAATTCAGCAGTTGTGAAACTGCCCTTGTGCTCTTGCCATGTGGCTTAGACCCATGCTTGGACATGACCTATTACTTTGGGTTCAAATACATGTGAAAAATAGCAGGCATCTTAAGCACTGAAAGAGATTCTCATCATTCTATGAATGGCTCACTTTATGTAAATATCTATATGCAGCTTTATTTTGTTTATTTTGTGGATTAAACCTAAATCTTAATCTGGCATCCGTTTTGGCTTTGAGGAGACATCCATGCCAGTCTACTGAAGGCACAGACAAGAAATGAAAAGGCAGTTTTTGTAGTCATTCCAACATTACAGGAAGAGAACACTTAAAACTAGCCACATGTGGTACTCATGCATAGAAACTGAGACTCTGTGTACTTGGCAGCGTGGAAATGAATAGAAAGAGAAATTGAGCCTAAGAGATGACAACTAAGACCATAATTATCAAATGCAAGCTCTATGGGTAAACTTTTGCTAGGAAAGCTGTAATGCAATCAGTCACATATTGTGAGACAAACCCACACATAAACAAGAAAATTCTTTTTATTGTCCCTAAGTCATATGTAAAGCTGAGAAATAATGAATTTGAATAACTGGCCCCAGATCATACCAAATGAATTTGAGTGTTAACTTAGTTTTTTTCTAAAAGCAAATCAAGGGCCTTATAAACAAGACCGTCCTTCCACTCAAATAGAGTTTAACAGAAAAATCATAATAGCCAAAAATAGCTAGCTCTTAAAAGTCTTACAGATACACTATTTCAAGATTCAGTAAATCTGAATTGATGTTTAAGATTTGCAACTAAACTGCCAAAACTCTCCAGCTGCCACAAAAGCTTTCTTGATGGAAATGACAGTATGGCTTTCCTAAGTCCCAGACACAGGCTGAATTTCATGGGAACTTTAGACAAGTGCTTCATCTTTCAACCTTCATACTTCTCTCCTTACCACTAATATTGACAATTAGTTTGCACTGCACAGTGAATTGTAGTAATTTCTTCATTATTGTCAACTATGTAAGATAATGAGAAGTCCTTATTTCCTATTATCTGTCATGCAAATGGACAAACACAACTGTAAAGTGTAACTGAAAATATTCTTGGACGTACAACTCTGAAATTATTTTCTTCCACAGACATTAAAATCCCTCTGCAGCACATACAATGTCTCCTGTATGGCCAAGCTCAGAGTTATCATTGCTCTAGAATCACTTCCGACAGGCAGAATAAAGGATTGCACTCAGCCTCAAAAGTATATCTTTCCAGCTCTCTTGCTGCTGGTTTTATTTTGTTAGCAATCCAGTTCTAAACTGTAGTTTTATCTTGCATTTCTCTGTGTGTTCAAACTGGACTAAAGCTGTAGTTTCTTGCCTGGAGCTTCTGGCTCCAGTGAGGTAGAGTGGTCCACAAAAAAATTCATTTTAGATACACAGATAAAATAGTGTCCTCTGACCTGACTGACCTGACTGCAACCACTCAGGAGTGAGACCTTGGTGCTGTGATAGACGACAAAACATCAGCTCAGTGCTTAGTAGCAGTTTAGCAATCTGTCATGGTTTGGGCTGGACTGGCCACTGAGATGAAAGTTAGGCTCTTTCAAGAATGGAAAAACTGGAAAGCATCATTATGCATAGTTCATTCACAACATGAATGATGTGTGCAGTTCTAGTCTCCCTGTCTGAAAAAGATCATATTAGAACTTGAGAAGGCACAGAGAAGAGAAGCAGGGATGACCAGAGGTGTGGAACAGCTTGCATAGGAAGAGTAATTGAGAAGATTTGGGCTCCTCCATCATCAGGAAGGATACAAAAGAGGTCTATGAAATCATGAACAGCATGAGGAGATTTACTAGTGATCAAAACTGATCATAATTTCCTGCAGTGTGAAAACTGAGGGCCAACAAATGAAGCTGGTAGGAGCCTATTTCAAATAAAAAGTAGGTAATTCACCTGAAGGAGAGAACTTTTCATAAATGAATGGTTGTCCTACGGAACACTATAGGACACTGTGGATATAAGAAATATACGCAGGTTCAAGGGAAGACTGGACAAGTGTTTGAAACAGAGGGCCCCCACAGTTCCTGAACAGATTAAATCACAACAAGGTCAGAAAATCTACTAAGTTAAAAGCAGCTGCAGGGTGGAAGAGAATGAGGAGAGAAAATAGCCCCTATACTTACTCTACTATGCTTTCTTACATTTCCAGTTATGACTACAAAATATTTGATTAGCCAGATAATTGGTCTGAATCAGAATAATCACTTGTGGTTTTATGTTCTAACAAGGGCCTAACTGTTGATGTGACCCAGAAAGAAATACTGAGCCTCTAATTTCTGTAAGATCCCTTTTCTTTCCTACAGAAAAAATGCTTTATTTCTTGGGCTTTACAGCTATGGGATCTGCAGTGTGTATGAAATGGATCAGAGTTATTCTTACCTCTCATCACAGGCCTTCCAGAGTCTGAACAGTCAGTTAGGAGTGTATACTTTCATGCCTGTATCTTCACAAATGTGTGATAAAATACCAAACTAAGCTGGTGCTACAACAGAGAGTGAGCTGTGAGGAGTGAATTTGCATTGCATTTCATTGTCTCAGAACCAGAAACCACACAAAGCCCTGATATTTTAATTTCACTTCCTTTGCACATATTCTAAAAGGCCCTGTGAATGTTTGGAGCATCATTTTGTGTATGAAAATACGAAAAGTTAAGTATTATTAGAAACCTATTTTCATCTAGTTGTGAACTGAATATTCTTCCTGGCAATGAAATCAATATCTAAAATTATCGTTTGGAGAGAGGGAAAAATGGATTCCATATGAGGATAATTATGTGGTCGTCTTCTCTTGAAGCAATACAGAAATCACTACCCTCATGAAAGAGTCAGGAATAACTTGTTTATCTAGCATTTATTTAGGCATTTATTTGGGCATCACAATGCTAAAACAGGTCAGAAGGAATCTGACCCAGATATTTTATGTCTTGATTATTGGTTGTGAAAGTGAACAGTAACTTTTAGCTAAGACAAGCTTACCGTAAATCCTACTAACTTGTTTTTTAAGGCGTCACCTCTTACGGCGAAAGGATTGTTCTGTCTCTGCACTCAATTCAGTCCTTGGTTTCTGTAGTGAAATATCCAGAATAGGTGCCAATTGTGGCAGAGGTTTTGGTGGTGTGGATTCCTGTCCATGAGATCACCAGCTCGTTAGCCAACCATGACTTGGTAATGACCACTTGGTAAGTGACCTACACTGGATTTGAACTGATGACCTTAATGTGGAAGACTCTGAATGCCAATTCTAATCTCTGGAGGGCTTAATTTCTGTTTTTTATTCTAAAATAGACTCTGTTCAACCTCAGACTTCTTCCTCAGGCAGTGTTGTGACAATAGTCTTTTCTTTTTTACCTTGAACTGCTTTGTATCTTTCACAGCCCTAAGCCGATAATTTTCATTATTGCATTCAGAAATAATCTTGATTTACGTTTAATTCATAGAATATTAGAAAACTTTATTTTTCGGCTAATGTTTATGGGAACAACAAGAAAGAATTTTAACAGCTATATTCAGTACCCTTGAGAAAACATGCTACGCACTGGAGCATGGGAACAGCCTTAAGTTCCTTGCTCCAGCAAAAGCCTAAGTCAACAAGACTTGTGCCTGAGGAACTACCACAGGACTGACCCAAATATTTTGATGTTTCTGGTTACAGAAGTACACAAAAAGGAGAAAGAGACAAAAATCATTCTAAATTTCAGAATAGTTAGCCGGAGCTTGTTTATGTAGCATTTTTTAAAAAATAACTATTCTGTAAGATTAAATCGTGTAGCCCTAATTGAACCCAAATGTGTATCAGATATACTGATTTAAAGCCCACAATGGTCTAGTTATTTGGAAACACATTTTAAAAGACGATGTTGGCTTTGAGTGTTTTTTCAAGTAGTATTTAGGTATTGATTGCAATTATCAACCCTTGACTGAAATCTTGTATTTTCATAATCAAAGTAAAAAAATGAAGGTGAAACTAGAACGTTAGTGTATTCGGTATTCATGAACTTTCTTAAACTGACATTATTGCTCAAGACATGAGCTTTTATAGTTACTTGACCCTTATTTTTCATGGCAAATTATTCACAATTTTATCTTAGAAAATCTAGGACCTTGTAAACCCTTTTTTTGCGGGGGGGGAAGAGGGAATGGGTGTAATTTATGTGCAAAGTTTAAATAATTTTATCAACAAAGGGCATACGAAGCTGGTGAGGGTCTGGAGAATAAATCTTATGTGGAGAGGCTGAGGGAGCTGGGGTTGTTCAGTCTAGAGAAAAGGACGCTGAGGGGAGATCTTTATTGCTCTCTACCTGAAAGGAGGTTGTGGAGAGGCGGGGGTAGGTCTCTTCTCCCAAGTCACAGGCGATAGGACAAGAGGAAACGGCCTCAAGTTGCACCAGGGAAGGTTCAGGTTGGATATTAGGAAATATTTCTTCATGGAAAGGGTTATCAAGTTTTGGAATGGGCTGTCAGGGAAAGTGGTTGAGGCACCATCCCTGGAGATATTCAAAAGACAAGTTGACATGGTGCTCGGGAATATGCTTTAGTGTTGGTTGTGGTTTGGTTTGGGTTTTTTTGTCAGAGTTAGGTTGATGGTTGGACTAGATGATCTTAAAGATCCCGTCCAACCTAGGTGATTCTGTGATTCTGTGAAATTATGAATAATTAGATCCTACAAATCTCAGTTGATAGATATTCTTGAGAGTTTTTCCTCTTCTATGCATTGCTGATTCCTGGCTTGGGGAGAAGGGGGAGGGAATTTTACAATGAAATCCTCCTTTTTTGGTGCATAGCTTATATGTCCAGGCATAAAATTTAGAAAGATAAGTGAACAACCCTTCTGTGAAACATAGACCTTGATCAGACTGAATGCAATAAATCAGTGCTGCTTCTTCAAGTAATGATACAGAATAACTAAATATAAAATAGTGAATAAAACCAAAACCAAAGCAAAACAAAAAAAGGCAATGAGTTCTTTTATTCTCAAATATCTGCCAATTTGTTAAATACATTATGGAGCTAGACATATAACCCTTCTCCTGTAAATTATAACATGGTTACTGTGACTTCCCAAAGATTCTAATATTGCCATATTTTGTTACTGAAATTTCTCCATCTCTTTGATCAAGATGGCCAGTCTTCAGCATCTGGTCAAATACTTAACATATTTTGTATAGCATAAACAGGAAAATACATTTTTAATTACAGATCCATGAATCCATTACAGTTAAGAAGGAAAAAGAATGAAAAGTTTCATCTGAAGTCAAGCTGGCTGACTGATGAAGTGAAGTCAGATAGGAAATGAACAAAGATGCATATTATATTGTATATTTGTATATACTATACAAAACTGAGATCTGTTTTGGAAGACTGTTGCCCGTGACTTGCAAGACTGAGCAAATCTGGCAATGGCATGGACATATGCTGAGTGTTGTTTTCCAATGTAAAGTCTAGGCATTTTTCCTACAAACCAAAACGTCTGTTTTATGAGGTCTGTGTTATGCTTTCAAAAACATTTTTGTATCATACATCTGCTATACAGCCTTAATCCACGTGTGCTATGCTCTTCATAGGAAAGCAGATTGAAATTCTTATTTCAAGACATTTTCAACTAAAAAGGACTGTCCTTTTTCACTTTTTTCCCCCCTGTAAAATGTTAAATTTTTAAAGGAAAGTTTTTTCTTTCTTAATTTAATTACCTGAACAGATAACGGCCCTTCTGTCCAAAAATAGTCTCTGCCTTTCTCTGGAAAAGAGAACTTTTAAGACAAATTCAAAAGCTATGGAATTTTTATGATAAATTAAGAAAAAACAATCTTTGACTTTTCTTTCCAAGTTTCTCATTTAAATGCTCACTATTTTATGACCTACTTCAATGTGGCAATTTCTGTTTAATTTTGCTTGGATCTAGTTACTTTCAGAATCATCAGAGAAACTCCATGTGTAGATTCACTGGACATAAGAAACATCACTTTCATCAATGAGATTGTAGGGTTTGCTTCCCATGGCTGCTGAAAATTTTGAGAAAACACTTTATTTTTGCCTACAGTTTACCCAGTATTTTCCTCACAGTTTTTCATTATAAAATGCAAGTTTTGATAACTCTGGAATGTAGAAAAGAGCCTTGAATTGTCTTCTGAGGGATGAAATGTTTATAGTGTCTTATTTCTATGCAAAATGCAAGATGCAAATATGATCCCTTCCATGCTAAAGTTTCTAACTTTTTTCTTTCAGCCATGACAGCCAGTTGATAGTGGTTTAGGGGGCTGACTGAGCAGCAAAGCTCGCAAAGTCTCTTTTAAACTGATAGCCTAATTTACAGTAAACCAAGCAAGCCCCATGGAAAGCACAGGAGCCTGCCAGTTAATAGCTAAACAGCAGTAACAGCTATAAATTCGATCTTGCACAGCTATCAAACCTGTCGTTATCTCAAACCCTTTGAGCGCCATGTTGGGTGCCAAAAAAGGACTGTCGGCAGCTAGGACCACACAGCTGCTCACTCACTCCCCTGGCTGTAAAAAGATTTGGGATATTCTATTGAAAATGTAGTACACATAAAGTAGATGTAATGCTGCTCTAAGCGGCTGTACAGGTTTTCTGCAGTCCCTGATTTTTTCAGGGAAGACAACACTTCTGCTGTGAGTCACAGCTCATATATTTTTCATTTCAGTTCTGCAAAGACAGGAGTAGTCCATGGGATGATCTTGTGTACAAAATTATTCCAAGACTAGCTCTGAATTTGTGAAGTGCTTTTGGATTCTTTCGAACGAAAAGCATTACAACTTGTAAATGCAAAACAGTGATATGTAGGTTGTTGTGTGTACTGGCTGGCCAGGGAGATGTCATCTCAGAGCAGCCAGTAGCAGAGGGTTGTACCTGGAAGCCTTTCTGCTACAGGTTTTACTCATTTCCAGCTTTTCTCAGACCTCAGCCTTTCTTTTGGTGCAGTGTGTGGGCAAATCAGTTGGTCTTTGATCCAAAGTTCTTCATAGCTGAGGAAAACCTTTCCTGTGACTTGAGTGAGGATGGATGGAAGGTGTATGTCTGTGTTTAAAATGGCAGTGTAACTAATATATAAATTACGAGGTTTTCTGTAATGAAAAAAATTCTAATTACAATATCACAAATCTAAAATTGATTCTGCTAGTGCTTATGCATGATATTTCATATAAAACATGGGCATCTGTTTGCATTATAATGTCCTTAGTTACATTTAGAGTTGAGCAAATCAAATAGGATTTATCAACTAATGTTCTAGAGAAAAATACTCTCAACTAATTCATCATGCTGCACCAAAGACAGGTGGATAATAAGGGAAAACATTTATAGAGTTAGTTTTATATTCTATAAGAAGAATGTTATGCTGAAAGCAAGTGCCATCTTACCATTTGCATTATAAAACTCTCAACATCTAATTTCTTTTTGATTGCTATCTGTTACATGGGTTTCTCTGAACTGGAAGATAGATCCAGATAAAGCCCCAGTTCTCAAAAGGTAGAAGAAAAGCTGAAGTCAGAGTTTATGTCTCATTTGCATTATAAATTTGTGAGTAAGTCGGAAAATGGACCATGTAATGGGTCATTCCATTGGGAATCCAGTCTTCATTAGCTGCTGTCAGTGTCATGGAAATAATAATGTAAAACATGAACAATTTGATTTCTACTGCATGTGTTTGAAATATTTATAAAGTAATGGTATGGTAACTAGGCTGTTCTTGGTGTGGGCTAAGTAGTTCTAGCTGTTGTAGTGCCGTACTTTGTCCTGTGGTTTGGATGTGATCTTTTACTTTATTTTGTGATGAGAATGACTCTTCTGGTGATGTTAGTATAGAATTTGCTGTGACTTCCTTATCAGTTTCAAGTTCTTCAATACGATATTGCTGCTGGACAGGAGGAGGGAAGGGACTCCTTGAGACACTGGAACAGGTTGCCCGCAGAGATTGTAGATGCCCCTTCCCTGGAAGTGTTTAAGGCCAGGTTTGATGGGGCCGGTAGTAACCTGGTCTAGTGGAATATGTCCATGCCCATGGAAGAGGAGTCAGAACTAGAGGATTTCTAAGATCCCTTCCAACCCAAACCATTCTATGATTTTTCCCTTGTATTCAGTTGGATAGCAGAAGAAAATTTCCAGAGACCTCTTTACAATTCCAAGCAAACAGAGGCAGAAATTCCCCTTATCACTTGATCTCTATGAATATTGACATTACTTTGATGGCTAAACAAAATGAGATTTCTCCTAACTTTTTCCCATTATATGCTCACAATTGTGTGCAGCATAATTTTATGTAACACTTTTCTAAACAGACTGTTTCTTTCCTAGAACGTGAAACAAATTAATCATACAAATTTGCTGTATGTCTTCCACTTAACTTCCATGTTATATCTGTTTAAATACATATGCCTATTTTGTCAGAGAGTTTTATATAAAAGCTTTTAATGTCCACACAGAATTCTAGAATATCTAATTACATTCTCAAAAAATGGGAGGAAAGTGACTTATTGAAAAGAAAATATTTGAAGTAGTGGAGGTTTATTCTTCAAGCACTAGTGGTCTCCAAGTATTTTTGGCAAGACGTTTGTTCTCTTTTAAGGACCAGTGCTAATGCACAAAAGCTCAGAAGCTTAGGCATGTAACTTTTTCCTCTCACAGTGGTATATCTGCAGCATAATTGATCCAGGGACCCTCTGACTATGGGCTGCAGGGAAACATGCTCCCCTAAGATCAACTTTTTACTTTTGATTTTCCCTGACAGTTTTTTCTAAACCTTCAGTAGTATATAAAAGCTAATTTCAAACTAATCAGTTTATTTTCAGTGACTGGAGTTTGTGGGGTTTAGAGTTACTTCATTTCTGAAAAACCCATACAGCTATAGAGAAGAGTAAGCCACGTTAGGGATTTTGCAGCCTTGATCCATCTTTTTTATGCATGAGGCAAAAGAATAGCATCAGACAGAGAGATGTGTCCCTCGAAAGGCTCCATGATTTGAAAGCTGATGCTTCCTGCAGAGAGCTTTGTCATCTCCCTGTCCACCCACCCGTTTCCCTCTTCTCCTCACACATGGAGTCATTACCACATCCAACAGCATTTGGCTCAGCGGTCAGGTAGTGTTGGCACACAGTTTTATGTGGGGCCTCATTGTGTAAAGTAACCTACCGTCTAATTTTTGCTGCTGAGAGAGTCCTGCTTTTTCTCCTCCCACTGGTGTTATCTAAGGTGGCTCAGTCCAAGTTAGGACTTTGATTGGGCCACACAATCACAGCTACAAGATCTGCTTTTCTTCAGGTATAAAAGGACTGGAACTGGTCATAATCACTCACTAGGAGGCTCAGAAGACAAAGTGACAAATGTGGCTTCCATGTAATGACTTGCAGGACAAGACTCTACAGAGGCACATTTGAAGATGGCATAAGTTAGAGCAGCCCTATTATTGTTGCAAGCTGTGTCCATGGCTGAGATCCAAGCTGAGGGTCAGCAAAAGTAGATGAAAGCAAACAGCACTGTTTCCTCTGTGCCTCTTGCACTAATGAACTCTATTATCTTTATGAAATTGTTTCTCACCTACAGCTTGCAAGCGCAATAATAATTTGGTCTTTTTAGCTCTTGCATATTCTTTAGTATACTGTTCCCAGGCCAATTCCAAATCACCACAGCATAAAAAGATTGTTCTCAACAGCATTTTTATGCTGTTGATTTGAAATACTTTGAAAACCATTAGATTGTTCCAGGCTTACCGGGACATTTCCATAAAAATAAGCAGCAAGCCAAAGAATCTGAGATTCATATATTACAGGATATGGTCTCCTCACACCCTCCGCCTACTCATTTGGAAGTGTCTCATGGTTTTCCTGCATCATTTGACACATCTGTAGTCATTTAATTGTTCTAGCCCTTCAGACTATATTGTGAAACAATTGCTTGCAGGACTCATTAAAAGAAAATATAACAAAAAATTCCCATGCGTTGTACCTCCTCCACAGTAACATAAGCCTTGGAAACTTGCAGGGTATCCAAAAAGTTGTTTTTTTTTTAACAGAACATTTTGACCTGTGTTAGAGTAGGCAGCCAGTACGCAGCATGAGTATTTGGACAATATTTCTCTATGTCTAAACAAGTCATGAGTGGAATGGCAGTATATTATACATTGCATGGGATTTTTTCTAATTGTTATTTGTTTATTACAGTTTTGGCCCTGACTCAGAAAGGTACTTAACCACTTTTTTATGTCAACCCTCAACTAGAAAAGCCTTTTCTTATGTCCTGTTGAAATGAGTGGAAACTAAACATATGCTTAGAGGTAAGCATTAGCTTGAAACGTTTTGCTGACTGGGATATTCTCTCACACTAGTCTTTGGAAGTTGACCTGGCAAGAGATGTTATTGGAGTGTATCTGTTTATCTCAATTAGTATTGTGTCATACAGAAGAAAACACATTGCCAGATGCCTGAAATTCCACTGTTCCCTATTTCACTCCTTAGCAGAGAGGAGAACTCCCTGCATCTCCAGCTGAGATACCAAACATCTGGCAGATCTCTAAATTCCCATCTGACTCAAGGTCATAGAATAAGACTATTGATATTGATGCTGGACTAGGCTTCTGCAATGTAATGGATGTATCTAGTTGCAAATGTTTAGAATCAGTTGAAAAAAAAAATGGTGTTTAACAGTTTCTGTTGAAACATGCATTATTGTAGACATTAATGTGGATCACTGGCTGATGAGAGCCTATCTGGAGAGTGTCACAAGGAATATATAAAAATGCTGCTTAGGTTTTGAGGGAAGGATCATATCTGAATCAATCCAGAACTAAATTATCCACTGACAAATCTTGATCATGAGAATCTTTTGGATGGAATTTGGTAATAAGTCTGAGTGCGTCAGGCAGATCAGCTGCCTTAATGTGAAAATGGCTTGGCAATAGGAAAATAGAAATTAAACATTCTTTGCCTTCTCCTGCATTTTTAGGGGGCTTGACACACCTATTTTTTCAGAGGTGACATGTTTTATTTTCTCTGAGGCAACGTTTTGGAAATATTAAAGTTTTGGAAAGACTAGAAAAATTTTATCACATCGATAAATGCATTTTACACTGACAGGTTACATAAAGCCAGAATCTATTGTATGGTGCCTGAAGCAGAGCTAGATGTGTGGTTTTCTTAGCTTAATTAGTAGGATCAGGTGATGGACAAACTTCTTCAAGAGGATTTTACCATATTTAAGACAGATATGTAAAATGTATTGTGCTGCTTCTCAGGGTACCAAGTGAGTCCCCATTTATTCCAATTTGTCCATACTTTTATACCACATTCATCATTACATTTGACTGCTTGGAGACTTGAATCTCCTCCAGTTCAGTTTTTCAGGCACACAAATATAGTGGTGATGAGTAGAGATCAACTTTTGTTAAAGCTCAGGCTCTCAGGCTTCAGGATCACTTGCAGAGGTATAGTAAGCTCTGCCTTGAAAGCTGGGGATCTCAAATGCTGGCCCTGGTGCTCAGGACTAGGGGGAGGAATAATAGCATTCCCTTCAAAACAGCGGGGACAGGTGGAATATGTCCTGGGTCAGGTGCCATGAAATCCCATGAGAGGTGTCCTGTTTTTTCCTTCTCCATCCTTAATCACTTTCTCCTTATTTCTACCATGATTTCTCCCACCTCTGATCTCTGACCATACACTGGTTTTGGCAAACACCTCATCAGCTTTAAGTGAAACATAGTAAGTTCCACAAGTAATCATTTCCAAGGTAACTTCATTTCATCAGAAAATCACTTACTTTCTCTGGATTCAACCCTTGCCTAAATGACTGGGAAACACAATAACCTATAGCAGGGTTTTTTGGGCCGACCCATTGCCAAAGGCGTTTAGCAAGTGTGCATTACCTGGGGAGAAACAAGGAAAATCATAACTTAGAAAACATGGGAATAAGTTTTGTGATGAATGTGAGGACTTGAAGGGAAGCAGAAACAGTACGGTGACTTTGCAAATCCCTCCCCAAAGGTTAATGGTGTTTAATAAAACAGGTGCTTCTCTTTGCACCTACTGTTCCACTCTATGCCTTATAAACTGTACCTCAGTATTTCACTATTTTCATTGCAAGGCCTAATTCAGAGTTCAGACTGCGCAGTGGAATAGTGTGTGCAGCACAGATTTTATCATGCTTCCCATCTCAGCTGGCTTTCCAGCAGAAAGGTGATGTAAGCACTCTGAGGAGCAGTTTGGTTATATTTAGAAAACAGATTCTTCTATAGGTTTTCTCTAGTATCGGTTTGCTTTTATTTGTGCATTTGCATAGAGACAGCATTAAATAGGCTGTGTGTAACTTCAAATACATCATGAACTTTTGTCAATTATAATAGATTTAAGAGTACATATGTGTGTACAGGCATGTGTGTATATATATATGCCAAGTACAATCAACATAGAAGAGCATGTGTGTGTTTGCAATCTTAATAGAAAAGTTTCAGAAGATAAAAGCTAGTGCAGGGCTACGTATGCGTTCATTAATAATTGTTTTTTAAATTAAACACCAATTTCATGTTGTCTTCCAGTAGTAATTGAGTGCATCTAAAATATCAAGAGTTAGCAAAATCCAGTGGTCTAGACTGGGCATCTTTGGCAAAGAGAATCCCAGATGTAAGTGTATTACAGCAAGTCATTTTACTGGAGCCTGACACACAATGTGTGCACACAATGCATCAAATTTAACAGAGGATATGCAGTTTGCATCATCTCTTTTTTCCTCTTAGCCAGTTTTTCCAGCTAATGGAATGAGAATGTCATTGGCTTCCTCTTTATTCCACCCTCATGCCATCAGGCCCAAACTCTGAGTTGGAGAACTCCCAATAGGATCAGTACACATATGGTCAAAGCATATCACTTAAGGAATGCTTCTGAATCAGCACATTTATTTGCAAAATACATTTTTACTCTTAAATTTCTGTGTAAGATCAATTCATTGTTCAGCTTACATTTCTCTGTGAACAAATATATATGTCTATTTGCATGCACACATACACATATATACGTGCGAACCTCATGAGATTCAACAGGCCAAGTGCAAAGTTCTGCACGTGGCTTGGGGCAATTATAGAATCATAGAATCATGTGGGGTTGGAAGGGACCTCTGGAGATCATCTAGTCCAATCCCCCTGCCGGATCAATCACAAACGCAAATACGGACTGAGCAGAGGATGTATTGACAGCAGCTGAGGAGAAGAACTTGGGGGTGTTGGTGGATGAGAAGCTCAATTAGTCGACAATGTGCACTTGCAGCCCAGAAAGCCAACCACATTCTGGGCTGCATCAAAAGCACTGTGGCCAGCAGGTCCAGGCAGCTGATTCTCTCCCTCTGCTCCACTCTCATGAGACCCCACCTGGAGTATTGTGTCCAGCTCTGGGGCCCCCAGCATAACAAGGACATAGGCCTATTGGAGCAGGTCCAGAGGAAGGCCATGAATGATCAGAGGGCTGAAGCACCTCTTCTATGAAGACAGGCTGAGAGGGGTTGTTCAGCCTGGAGAAGAGAAAGCTCTGGGGAGACCTTACAGAGGCCTCCCAGGACCTAAAGAGGGCCTACAGGAGAGATGGGGAGGGACTCTTTATGAGGGACTGTAGCAATAGAATGAGGGGTAATGGTTTTTAAACTGAAAGAGGGAAGATTTAGATAAGATATTAGAAAGAAATTCTTTACTGTCAGGATGGTGAGACACTGGAACATGTTGCCCAGGGAAGTTATGGATGCCCCATCCCTGGAAGTGTTTGAGGCCAGGCTGGATGGGGCTTTGAGCAACCTGGTCTAGTGGGAGGTGTCCCTGCCCATAGAACTAGGTGATCTTTCAACTCTAGCCATTCTTTAAGTCTGTTTATATGTATGTATAAGTAAACCTGTTTTTTCTATCCTACTAGACCTCCAGAAGGTGGTGCTTCCAGCTCTGTGTATGTGAGCTGCGAAGAGACATTTACTTCTGTGTACACAATGACAGGAAGTGGGATGTACCAGCTCACATCTGTTAGCCATTAAACAGCAAAATAGTAACAACAACAATAATAAAATACTATTTTAGCCAGGTCAACAAGAACAGACATAGAAAGCTGAAGGTAAGTCAAAAGAAGGGCCCCTACCAGTTGATTTCTTTAAAGGCAAAATACTATGTAGTCTTTCCTAGTTTTCTGTTGTGCAAATTCCACTTTCTTGGATCATCATAACATGCCATCAGAATGAGTGGGTTTGAGGATTTCCTGTTGAAAACTATAGCTGCATTCATTCCTGCAGCAGTGTTCTGAGATGAACAAGCGTGGACCTCAGAGTTTTGGATTCAGAAAAGAAACACTTTTCTTACGCTTCTTCCCGCTTACCTTCTGCACTTCAGTCTGCAGGGGTTTTTTTTCCCTAGGAAGCTTCTGAACAATTGTAAAATGGATTAATTAGAGATGTGTGCCATTTTTTAATAGATACTACCTGAGTGGTTATCAAGGGCTGTGGGATTTTTTTTTAATAGTTCTTGTGTGATGTATTACATCACTAGAGAGAACAAGAGTACTGACTTTCACTGAAATCTGATCAAGTTGATGAGAATAAAAGGGGTTTCAGAAGATCATGCCTCAGGACATTGCTTTGAGTGATAAAGCAATCTATTATTAAATTTAAAGAGAGATTGCTCTTTTTGCTGATAAGCATGATAGTTGTTACCAGATAGCAGCTGCCATTGCGGAAAACTGGCAAGCGAAGGAACATCATGATTAATTGGAGAACTGGTATTCACAAAAAATGGCTGGCTGCCAATGGACTGCAAAAGTAAATAGCATCAATTAAGTCAGCATAGCTAATTTTGTCCTGAGCTTGTAATTACACTCTATGCACAATGACCTCTTTATTAAAATAATAGAATACTGTAGTTACTATAAGCATACAACTGTTGAGTATTATTCAAGCTGTGTCTTGATGATATAGTAGAAGAAAATACATGCACTGACTTTTACCCACTTTGGTCACTTTGGCAGGTAACTGTTCCTACTTGAGTTCTCTATTTTTACTATTTCTGCTTCATCGATCTGTTTGTGTGTAAATAAAAAAGTCGAGCACTTGACTGCTTGACTTGGTGGAGCGTTTATAAACATCGATGTGCAAATATTTGGTACAAGTTTGGACCTTAGTTTTAGGCTGCTCGTTTCATTTTTCAAAGCCCCAGTGTGTTTCTCAAGGCTGAAGTCAGAGATCATGTGGTGGTGATTCAATGGTCATGTGGTGTTGGTCATGCCTCACTGAGAGGACAGCACTGAGCTTGGCCTCTCAAGTCAAGTGTTCATGTTCCTGTGTTCACAGGGATAGGACAAAGGGTTTCCAGGACAAATTGTTCCAGGCTTTGAGGACCTGTTGATGCAAGTGGACTGTCAGGAAAGAGTTTGTACCAATCTTTGGTATTTCAGTAGATATTGTAGGGCTCGGTGACTCAAAGGCCCCTGTACAGTGGGTTGCGCTCACTCCCATTTGTCAGGAACGGGAAGGGAAATGGATATATGTATCCTTAACTGCTGAGCTCAAATATAATGTCGTGTTGGCTGATCCCTGAGGAATAGGAAAATGATCCCAATGACAATATCACTCCAGGTGAGAAGGGAATAGTCTTTGCGTGTTTACATAGTGTCAGGTAGTAACCATGCAGACATGTACATTCAGTGTTTTAACTGTCTTGCGGAGAAAGTCAACAAATTATCTGAATCCTGGCCAGACTTCAAAAGTTCAGAGGTTTGGTTCAGAAAGAGCTGCAGTCACTGATCCAAAGTTTATAAAAGCTCTCCAGATTTTCTGAGACTGTAAAACTGGGCTGGAGCAGCATTTTTCCTGTAGCTTTCAGCACTTCTGTTTCCCATCCTAGCTGGACAGTGGAATCGAAAAAACACTTCTTCAGAAATTCCAAGAGCTTAAGAACATTTGGTCCCAGTCTGGTTCTAAAAATGAGTAAAGATCTGGGAGGCTGTCTGGTGGGGTCATATCTAACCTACCTAGTCTGTCCCGTTTTGTCTGCACTCCCTTCATATGGAGTGTTATTTTTGTACCTGGAATCCAGTCCGGACACTGAGCATGCACCCCAAGAAACCAGCTCGTATTTTCCCAGCTGTGTAGATGTTCCTATAGATATTAAAGATCTTGATTCAGAAGCAGATTCTGTTTATTTTTTTTTTATAGTTAGCACTGTAATCTGGTAAAGAAAGAGCCCAACAGTTTGACAGCTGCAATATTGCAATGTCAATGGGGAGTCTTAAATTTCAGAATGCTCCTAATGCCTTGGTGTTTCAGATAGGAGAATGCTGGTTTTAATATCACGTGACTGAGGCACGGGCTAGTCAAGTCATGGAAAGAAAATAAATTTCAGCTCCTGCTGTTAACTCTTTCACAACGCTGCTTTGGGATTATGCTTTAAGGACTAGCGATTCATCCTTTTCCCTCCGGCCTGGAAAATGCTTGGGTTTTTTTTCAGCGGATAGCTGGAAAAGTGCTGGACCACGGAAACAAGTGGGTCAGTTACCATCATGCTTTGCGCATGCCAGCAACTACCACTATAAGGACAACAGCCTAGGCCTCCTGGTTCAGCTGAAAGAGAATTTGTCAGGTTTGAAAATGTTATTTCTGTTTTTTTCAGCTACATATATACATATTTAGCCATTCTTACCTAAATCTAGGGCCTTTTAAATTTTTTTTAATTAATTGGGAAAACTATACTTTTCTTGAGGTCTTAGGTGGTGAGGATTAGTGTTAGTATGCTATTAGTTTCTACTGTCAGTAGAAGAGAACTAGGTAACATATCCTCCTGAGAAATTTCAGGTGTGCAGAGGTAGGCAGGCTTTTGCAGAGATCCCTAAAGCCCCAGGTTTCAGTTCTGCCTTTCAAACTTAAAATCAATTAAATTGCAGTAGTATTTGCATTAAAAGGAGAGAAGATAGTTCTTAAACCAATTACAAAGAAAGAAGAAATTATAACATTCAGTTCTGGTTCTGGACTTGGATATTAAGCAGTCCAGAAGATTTTGGATCTGAGACTGATATGAGTTCATGCCTGTTACTGTGTACAGTAAGAAACTTCCCGCAACTATACTTGTGCCTTCAGTGAGGAACAGACAGGTTCCTCAGACAGCTGCGTGCAGCCTCCGACTCCTAGAGGGACAATATGTTGTATACTCCATATGAAGGAGCTCTGAGGGAAATATATTCTCACTGAGTCAGAAGTCTTCCCGTCATTTCCCAAGGGATTGAGTGCTACCTAAATATTGCAGCTGATTCACCACGAACCTTGGAAAAATCCCTTAAAACCTTTTCTGCAACTTTGAACCGCTTGGTATGCTTATTTTCATCTCAGGAATAATTTTCTAGTAAGTTTTCTTAACTGTATTTGAAGTCCAGGATAGCCAGATTTATACCAATGTAATGGTACCTTCGTAGATTCTACCAGAATTTTCCTTCATCCATGACTAAATAACTAAAGAAATCTAAGCATAATTCATACTTTTGTAGTACTGAGAAGTCTTCAAGTTGAAGTGAGTGTATGAATGCAGTGTTCCCTTAATATGGTATGTGATGGACACAACATCAGGTTAGGCAATGAACTGTGAATGGCAGTTGCTGCTTACTAATGTCAAAAACTTGCATGGGGCTTAGCAGAGATACATTTTGTAGAGTGAAACTGGGGTTTGCATTG
Source organism: Calidris pugnax (assembly GCF_001431845.1). NCBI lineage: Eukaryota > Metazoa > Chordata > Aves > Charadriiformes > Scolopacidae > Calidris > Calidris pugnax. Next base: position 9,947,850 of record NW_015090922.1, read on the forward strand.
TGTTAAATATTATAGTTTAAGCTTTATTTTCTATTAGTAGAGAAAGTTAAAATAGTAGCTAATTAATAAAAATAATGTAGAATTTTCCTCCCTCATTACAAGATAATTTTACCAATTACAGGTTATTTGCACCCTGAAAGTAGGAGACATTGGGATTAATATTGTGTTTGGACTTATAAAGGCCTACTATAGAGATGAATTTGATCCTTAGTGGATATAATTTTGCCTCTCTTGTTTTTATTCCATATTGCGTTTTACTCTGGTTTCAACCTTCCCATATGCTTGGTTAAAAAAGTTAGAGTAATAGTGAGACTGAGAGATTCAACAAGACTTTCCACTAAAAATATTATGCGTACGTGCTACATGTGCAAGTCCACATTAAAAGAACATTATTAAGCTTCTTGAGACAAGTAATTTGAGGCAAGTAATTATGAAAGTGAAGTTTGAGACTGCATGTACAATTTCAGTTTGGGTCATGCATCTGTATTTTAATCATATAAGTTGGTTTTAAACCACAAGCCCCTTGCATTTTTCAGTGCACAAGATTTATCTGCTCTTAGGATGCACCAGAGCTGTGAAGTCAAGAAGGTTGGTGCCTTTGGATTTGGATTCAAACATTATTTTATCATCTGTATCAAGTAAGGCAGAGGACAACTCTGGTCTCTGCCCGCCTCTCTCTCAGAATTCTGGTGAGATGACACTAAGCAGGTCACTAAAATCAGGAAAAAACATGACTGAGAATTTTACACTTCTATTTCCTGGACCCTGTGTTCAGAGGTGCAGCAGAGGGCAAAAGGACCTGTACTTTGGACATATAAGAATTGTGAAAACTTAAGTCCCAGTTGTCGCAATTGAAAAAAAAAAAGAAATTACTACCATTATTTCAGCTGCAAAATGGAAACTGTACTGTGGAGATAATTAATACATATGAAACACTCAGATACCATTGTATTGAATATGGCATAAAAAGTCTTGAGGAAATTAATAAGGCTCTCTTGATAACAGCTTTTGAATAAGGTATAGCGTGTAAAGGCCATGATCACACGCTAAAGAATAAGTCAAAACGGCCAAGGGAATGTTGATTTTTGTAAGCACTTTTAATTTCTATTCACAAAATGAGACAAGGACCCACTCAAAAAACACCCAAAACCCCAACCCTGAATGTGCAATCATCGTATTATATATTCACAGGGGAACCAAAGTAAGGTCAAGTATATTGTAATTTTTGACTTTCTGAGTGTTTGACTTGGCAACTTTAACAATTTTCATGTGTCACTGGGAGAAAAGTGTTATAAACTCATGGTCGGTCTTTTTTTTTTTATTACTATTTTAACTTCTCAATGTCAAGAAATAACTCAGTGCATCCCAGTTTCACCTCATCTTTAAAAGAAATACATTATTTTAGATGGTTTTGTATTTAGTGAAGAATGTAAATTTGACATAGAAGAACATTAGTTCTTTTCGGGGAGAGTTTGGTGCTAGCAACTTTCAGAACTAACTATTTTTTCTCATCTGAAGCTGAGTAAAAATGAGCTGCATTTAGAAAAACAGCTCACCTTCTTCTGTGAAGTACCAGCACTGTTTCTTTAATTTTTAAAACAACTTTGGGCAGTTGGTCAGGAAGGAATGGGAGTAGGGAGAAACCCAGGGAAAAGCTCCTCTTACTGTGGAGGGTGAGAAACAGACCACCTCTATGGGAAGTGCTGTTTTCCTCATACCAGCAATGTTTCTTGCTCTGTGTTGAAAGATAATGTTTCTTTCTTGATTCTTGACCGTTGTCATATGCTACTGTCAAGGGAGCAAGAAGGAGGAAATAAGGCAAAGAAAAAAAAAAAAGCTGTCTATGGGAAGGGGATAACAACTTTAACAGAGCTCGCAGAAGAAACCCACACACGTCCCCATGCGCCAATTGCCCTGAAACAGCCAGCAGAGCTACAGCCACGCACAATATCCTGCTGGGCCTCCAGCCAGAGCTCAGTCCCCCTCAGAAAGGACAAAGAGATCTTCAAATTGACACTCAGTTATCCAAATTACCTGCTTTTCCTCATAAACCAATGCCATTGTTCTCTTCTACAGGGTCTTACACTTAGTTGCCAAGTAAGGGAATGTCTGCTGAGGATAAATAAAGGGAATATTGTTACGGAAGTATTTAGACTCTACTCAAAATGCTGAAGGTGGCAAGGGCTCTGGATTTTAGTTATCATATCGCTTTTTTTTTTTCTCCTCAGGAAGTTTTTTTCACAAAAGAAACTTGCAGGATCAGGCCATTGTCCCCAAACACCTATGTGCTGCAGCCTGACAGCCTACTGCACAGCCATTCATTTTTTGGTGAGAAGCGGTGATAGCAGGCCGTTACATTGACAAAGTTTTACTCAGCCAAGGCGAGGTGTAGTACTCTTTCAGGTATGCTGCACACTAGGTGAGCAGGGGGCTCCGCAGTTTTCCCAAAGGAAAGATAAACTTCCAAAACTGTCAGCTGTGTTTACTTCAGACCAAAGCACTGGAGATACCAGGGTCTGGGAGGAACAAAAAGAGGGTTAGAGAGACTAGAAAGTAATTTTTCTAATTCTGCAATGGGCATTTTGTTGATGAATTTTGTTGATTTTCTGTGACTTTCTCTGTTCCTTTTCTTCTTCATATATTTAGCATCCTAGTTTGAGAATAAGGAATAATAGATGTAGGGTGTTTTCCACCTCTTTGAGGGAAATATTAACAGGAGTATATCAGAAAGATGGAGAAATGTGTCTCTCTGGCCTTTCAGTGGCTGTATCTCTGACTGTGTTTTTGTGCAAGAAACAAATATATATTACAGTATCATATTGGGAGTAACTTGATAAAACTGCTCCACATTGTCTCATAAATTTTTTAGCTTGAAAAAACCCCATCAGACTTTGAAGAAATTTTCCTTTCTTGTGAGTTTAGGGTCATGCAGTTTATTTTAGGAGAATTGCAGCAAGGAAAAGGGATATTCATTTTGTTCACTCTTTTCTATGGTCTTTAAATAGAAAAAATGAAGCGGCAGAGATGCAGTGTTGGTGTCTTTGCTGAAGTCTCTGCTGAGGAGGTTCTCTAAAGGTTGTTTGATCAGCTCTCTTCAACTGTTCAAAGTAAGAAAATTTCAAAATTTACTGTTGCCAAATTCTTCCCTACTAGAAAGCTAAATTAGGAAAATAAAAATTGTTTATGGTCAGCATAGGCTTGATCCAGTAAGAAACTGTCTCATAGATAATGGATGCTGTGTGAATAGTCCAAATATCATACAAAACCAGATTACAGTTGAAATCAGGCTGATCGTGGTGACTGCAAGCAGGTAAATGTTTCAGAGTCTTCATACTTGTTTGCTGTGATTTCATCACCCCCATAACGCTTAGACTGTGTTTCTCTGTAGCCATTTCTATTATGTACTCCATTCGTTCATCAGTTCTGTTTCCTTGTTCTGGCTTCTTCAGGCACCAGGTTTATTTTTGGTGGTTGTTTAAGCTGATGAAGCATATAACCTTGGATGAACAGAGTGTCTCAGATTTGTCTCTCAATATTGCCTGTTTTTCTTGACTAGGAAAGCCTGGGGTAAACACTACACATACTAGTAGTGAAATGCAATACAGATTGCCGCTTCAACAACTCACACAGTCTATTTTGTTACAGAAAAAATAAATACATTGGGCAGACAACAAAATTGCTTACAGCAATGAGTGGGAGTTTACAAACTGAAGAGCTTTGATTCCTGTGTCCTCTAGTTGCACTAAATACCAAAAGATAATATCACAGCATAGCATAAATGAAAACACTGAAGACAACTCATGTGTTTGTTTATTACTGTTTTGTTTAAATTTATGGATACACATGTTCCACTCTGGATGCTTATACAGTTGCATAAATATGGTTTTTCCCGGGTAGGTTTCTTTTTTATTTTTTTTGGAGCCACAAATTATAATGTTTATCATGCTGATGAAGCAATGGTTGGGGGACAAATATGACATTAAAAGTAGACTTGGATTTCCCAATCATCTGAAGTGCTGGCTTTTAAGCCCATGCAGCAATGTTGATTTGTGGGTAGTTAATTTTCTTGGCCATTGTTTTTCTACTGTATGATGCTGTGAGGTTATTTCTAGGCAAAATGAAATATACAGTTATACATAGTAAGAGAATTGTATAGTAGAAAATGTTCTTGGCACACACACACTCCTCAGAATGAGTACATAACGTGCACTTGAATGGACTAGCTGTTTTTTGTTTGTTTTTCCATTGGCAAGCCAAGAAATAAAACACAATCCATTTTGAACTTAATTTTTCCATTTTTTCTTTTTTTTTTAAGATTAAGATACAAAATCTTATTTTCCTTTGGACCCATTTCCAACACTCTGAACCAAAAGCTTACTTAAGTGATATTTCCATCACTCTACAGATGTTACTTATTCACTTTTCAACCCAGTTCAAAAATCTTAAAAGATCCAGATATTTGAGAAAACAAAAAATTATTTCCTTATGGCAGTATTGTGTTCAGGTTTTGATCCTGATATAGAGGTGAAATTCACCAGGGAACAGAGGCCAGCAGAAAGGCGTCCATAAGCACTATGTTTTGCAATGTTTGCATGGGGAAATAGCTCAGTACCTCCTTTGTCACTTCAGGTTTGCATTACCTGGAGCTGAGATGGTATGTGGTTAGACAGAGCAGAGAGAGTAAGCTGGGGTTGGACTTGGGTTGGACCCAATGCCTGAGGGCTGGATTCAAGGCTAATTGAAAGAGAAAAGAGCTTTTCCTTTTATTTCATTGGTCTTTGGACGAGCCTCACGTTATCTGGCCCTAACTCATTTGCTCAACAGGGACAGAGACTGTGGATGCTGTTCCAACACATGAACTGGAGCTGCTGATTCAGAAAAGCTACAACTTACTCCCAGGATGTTTTTTCTTCAGGAATTCAGATTATTTGAAGTTTTTGAGGTTCAAACTAAAATCAGACACATGAAGTGAAAGAGAGAATTAAAGCATTTCTGGTACAACAAAACTTAATTTGCAGGGCTTGTTAAACATTCTCAAGCTAGAGAGAAGTTGTGGCACGGCGTCCTGTACTATGAGATCATTTCCCATCATTCTAGGAATATATTCTTTTATTATTCTGCCTTGAAATGGAAATACTGGGAGATGGATAGAAGCAGGATTTGGTCTATGATTTCTAGGTACAAAAAAATCACTTCTTGGAAGAGGTTACTAATAATTTTCTTTATAAAAAAGGAGGGAATAAGTAAAGAATACAAGTGGCTTGAGCAATTTGCATATTGAACACTGTATATTTTCTTCCCTTTTTATCCTCACATATGTAACGGAGTGGACATCCTCTTTTACCTTGGAATTTTGCATTTATTCTTCCTCCTAGATGATTTTTTTTTTAAAATCAATTTACATAACTTTCCATAAGGCACAAAGTGTGTCTTGGCACAGATGGGGATGGAGTCAGACTAGGGTCAGAACTCTCCATCTTTGGGATTCATGCCCTAAACTGGAAAAAAATGGTTAATAAGTTGCAGCAGATGGATTGGCTTTATGATTTCTGTCTGCTGTTGCTCAGGCTGTCAAATGTTCCTAGAAACAGCAGTTAAGCAAACTGGTAAAAAAGGGGATTAAAAGAAAAGAAGCAGCACGTTGAACAAGGTCAGCAATCCAGAGTGGACAGCTAAAGAAAAATAGTCACTGCATTCACATGTATTCTGTGTAGAAAGCAAGATGTGGAAAATCATCAGTTTTCTAACCAGATTGTGATAGTAATTTTATAATTCCAGGGTTCTTTTCCTCCTCCCTCCCATCCCCAGCAGGGCTTCAAAATTAGCTGTAATTTTCATGGTTCAGTTATTAGAGTATGAAATGCATATGGTTTGGCGGGTAGCAACAATGAACCCTAAAATTAAGCATTTAGTACTGAAATGTCTATATTAGCCTGCATAAATGTGCCTATATTTTTGTTGGATGGGTTCAAGAGAGCTAAATAGGCTGGGAAAACCTGAAGTCTCCTAAAACTAACTAGGTGAGGGGAACGGAAAGCAGTTATTTGACTCAAGTGGTGGTTGGGGAGTGGGCAGAGCAATAAGGGGAAAACTGAGCAAGACACTGGAGAGATGCCATAATAGAATTGGAATATGGGGTTAATATCAGAGGGTTAAGAGATGGAACTGCTTATTCTCTCTCCATACTCTCTCTTCCTTTCCTTTGTGCTGCATTATCTTGCATTCATTTTTCTGGACATACTTCACTTTTCTTTTTTTTTTTCCTTCTTTCCTTTTCTCACCAATTATCACAGTTGACCCACTGTATGCACTTTATTTCTATACATCTTACAACGGTTTTTGGACCCACATAAAACCTGGATATTGCTCTATATGTTACAGCAGAGGACTTTCACTTGTTCTGCAGGCCATAACTATTCAGATAAACTATTTAAAACACTTGTTTTAAATTTCAGGTGTGCGCTTAGGTCCCACATGGAGCCCTAAGGTATTTACTGGCAGACAAGAATACTAATAAGGGTTGTGTTACTATTGGTGGAAGTGAGTGGCTGCCTACAGAAAAGCCTCCAGCAGTCCTCATTCTGGAAACCCCTTTGGGCTGGTGGTTCTGTCCCTATTATTGTGCTATTCTGACCAAGAACAATTCTATGAGATAATGTCATATGCAAGATATGCAGCAACTTGCATTTCTGTTTGCCACAAACGTTGTTTCCTAGTCCTTTTCTATTTAAACTTACACTCTCCTTAGTGAGATGTTCAGCTTCCCTCCAGAGTGCTCACAGATATTTCCGCTTGAAAGGGACTTCCCTTAATCCACACTTTGTTCTGTACCCCATGTCTCTTTTCCTTCTTTCTTTTGTCTTCTTCAGGGGCTAACACGAAACAGAAAGAACTCCTCCTCTGTACTGTGCTTGCTGTTTTCCTTCCCATACTCATTACCTCTGATCTCTTCTGGGAATATTCACTTATTTTGGCTATGGAGTGTTGTCCTATCTGGTGCTTCAAATTTACTTTTCATTTCCCATATCTTCAGCATCATCAGCTGATATCATGTGCTGCAGCTGTATCTTTCTGGGTGTACATTTTCCAGAATATCAGACAGGGTCCTGTCCACTTCCCTTTTACAGAGCCAAAAAGGCTGCATCCTACTAACCAAGGCAGCTTGGTTACACAGAGGCTGCAACAGGAGAAGTTTCACATGCTGCTTACAAACGACCCAACGAAGCTGGTAGGGGTATGGAGAATTGTAGTAGAAATGTTAAAATTAGTAATGTAGGAGAGCAAATGGATAAGTGCAGTTGCAGAAACAGCAGAATGAGTAAACAACTGGAGAAAGGTTATAAGAATGGCATGTGCTGTTGGCAGCTAGATTAGCAGGTCATCAGGATCCTAGCACACACGTGTGTGCAGCTTTTTAAGTCACCCAGATTGGAAGACAAAGTAGAGTGAGTAAATCCTAATGACTCACAGAGGTGGAACAGGATAAAGAGATTAATCACTGTCATCCCCTAAAGGCTGCAAAAAGGTACATCCAAAACTAGCACAGGGTTGCCAGCTGAGGAAGAAGAGAAGACATGAGGAGGACTTGATAGTTGACAGGTCCAGTGTGTCACTGCCCAGAAGTCTGGACAGGACACCTGGATATGAACATCTGGGTGCCTGCATGCTGGGAAGACCACTCTTGTACAGCAACCCTTAAAGCTTGTGAGCAGGGATGGGGGTCTGTGAGGGTGCGATAGATGCCAGTTTTGCTTTAAAATAATATCCCCCTTCTCTTACAAGTTCTTGCATGATTTGCTGCATTGTTGCATCATTTTTTCCTGCAGGTGGGGCAACTTTTCCATCTCAGGGATGTCAGGAAACTGAGCTTCCCCTGGGACAGCTCTGGTTCTAACCCAGAAGTGGCAGGAGGAAAAAGAAAGACAATATCAAGTGGTCCTCTAGCACGCACACAGGGCAGAGACAATGCCAGTCATCACATGAAAGGCATGGGGGCCCAAAGCCTTATTCATCAGGCCACCTGCTTCACCTTTTACAATCAAGCTGGGGCCTAGACCTTAGCACTGACATCCAGGACTCTGGTGTTGCTCCCTCTGTGCTGCCAGAATGCTTTCCCACTCTTGGAAGAAAAAGGAAAATGCTCTTTTCTAATTAATGCTACTGACTCCAGCTAGGGGACACTGCCATGCTTTTATCATTTTCTGCATAAAGCAGGAAGAAGACACTGGTATTCTGCTCAGAGAGAGAAGTGTGCCCCTCCTTGACAGATGTGTATTTAATGCTGGAACATACAGTACTTGGCACAAGTTGCACCCCATTTAGTGAGTCTGGGCTTTCTTAGGTGAGCTGATTTGCAAGGTGTTACTTGGTGATCTGAAGTCTTAGCAAATTATGTTCTTTCATAAAGTCTTACAGCAAAATTGGAAGTGCTTAAAAACCTGACTGTCATGTTCCCCATTTCCATTTGAGGTAATGGCCGTATAATCTCCTCTTAAGTGACAGATTCCGGGTGATTTGACATGTTTTTTCATTAGACAAAAGACTTGATGATGTCTAAGTGATTTAGAAGCAGAAGAGTGCTTGCAAACACAATAACATGTTCCTGAAAGGATCTAAAGGAACTGGGGGTGTACAGCCACCAAGGTATCAAGGTTGCCCCTTTATTAAAGGAGTTAAGGGCTACAGGTAGATACATGAGTGCTTCCAAAACCATAAGCATAATGAGCAAGGAACCCTTAGTAGGACTACAGCAGCTTATAGTCAGCCCCTAAAACCCCCCTGAGCTCTTCAATTTTAATTCAAAGCTATAGAGAGTTGTTTATGTCTACTCTGAAACCACAAACTGGAGTCCTCTTTTGAGGCAAATGCTCTAACATGGGAAGACCAGCATTTTAGTTGGAGTTCTGGTTCTGAAGTGGAGTATTAGTTTAGCTGTAGGTGGTTTGTAGAAATACTTGTATTTTATGTCCAAGGCCAGAGCAATCCTAAATTGCAATTTTTACTTCAAGAACATGTGTAATTGGCATTTCACAAATCTGTAAACTTACACAAAGAGGATCTCTTACAAAATGCCTGTTAAAAATTAACTCACTTTAATAGCATATTTAGAGGTTAGTTAAAGTTTAAGTCCCATTAAGAGACATTAGTGAGACACAAATGTCATGATATGTCCAAGGCCACTTCGTTGTTGGAACAGAATTACTAGTAACAACTGGGAACGAGACGGCCTGGCTCTCTTCTGTATTCATCTCATGCTTCCTTCACTTCCACTGTCCCATAGCACATTGTATGTGAGTTCAAACCTGCAAACACTTTTACCCAATTAGCAGCCCCTCAGTCAATGGTCTCATTCAGCTGTCTCAATTAACGTTGGCTTTTACCAGGTCCCTTTGCCATTTGGATTCAATAGAATATTTATGTAGGTGAGAGCCGATGATGGGGGACTAGCAGGATTCCTGTGGGTGATGTTCCATGTTATGCCTTTGTAATGGATTTTTTTTAAGCATTTGGTTCTCAGAAATATCCTCTCTCACTTTTCATTTCAGCTAGTATTCTCAGTTAACAATTCTGCTTCATTTAAAGCTAATGCCCAGTTAGTGATATTTTATAGGGTGTTTGCTTTGTAAATGGAGAGCTGGTAAATCAGTGTGCTAATTTCTGTTGTCACCCCAGTGTTTCATTTTGGTTTTGTCAGATGATTATCTGTTATGTACACAAGAGTGTAGTTTCATACTTTTCATTTGTCTCTCTCAGTTACAAGATCTTTGTTGCACTTCTGTCTCAGGGCTTCTTGCATACAGACATCTGACTGCAGCAAGCTTACAATTATTATTTTGTAAGTCTAAAAGATATGAAATTGCAAAAAGGGAAGAACATTTTAAATATAACTCTGCATTAAGTATGGTTACTGAGTCATTGTTTCGGTTTTATGCAGTACATATTTCTGGCTAGTGTAAAATGCACTAAGAACCAAATTTAAAAACCATCTGCACCTCCTGTTTCCGTCTAAGACGTTATTTATGTTTTTGGCTTTGTACCCTGAGCTAAATACAGAATGTGTAAAGACTGTTAATTAACCCTTTGAGACATGAGTTTCCCATCAATGTGTGGAACAGGAACATGTTTTTAATTAGGTAGTAAAACTCCCAAGATTTATACTCATTCAAAATTTGCTCCATAATGAAACCAAAGGGAGTACATGTTAAATGAATTAGAAGAAAAAGAAAAAAAAAAGGGGGGAAAAAAAAAGACTCCATGTTTAAGTAAAGCTAAATTTGTGTCACACTCCCACCAAAGCCAGGGAACTCAAATTTAAGACCAGTGGTACACTATTAAAACAAAATATTTTAATGAATATGATTAGGTTTAGATACATTTTTTTTTCTCACTTGAAGAGGTGGCCTCTTAGACTTTACCCTTTCTCTTTTCTCTAACATTTTTCTGGTAAGATCTGTTCATGCCCTTAAGAATTCTTCAGGATGCCCAGAATTCTCCTGATATGGTGGATCAGACAGTCGATTAAAGAAGGAGCTCTGCATAAAGCTGAGCTCTGCTCAATGCCAGCAAAATGTTTGAACACTTGTCTAACATAAAGCAAGTGAATAGCCTTGTTGAAACCAATGGAATTAGTTGCATAACTGAAGTTAGCCACACACTTAAATACATTAGTGAATTGTGGCCCAAAGAAACACTCTGGCTGTTTAATGATAAAATGGGGCATTGGTCTTGTAATGTGCCATAGCCTGCCATAACCCAAAACCAACAGAATATTTCAGTGGGGATGTAATCTTACCTGTAGTATTATTTCAATCCTTAGTTAAACTTTATAGAGATTTTCATATTGATACATGTAATAAAACATGCTATAAATAAAAAGTTACCAAAGCACAGGGCTTGTGTTCTTCTCCTGCTGTATTTTCTACTCAGTCATTTCAATTTTAAATCAGAAATTCCAGAAATGCCTAATTTAAGCAAAGGTCTTAAGGGTCTGGAAAATATCATGTTTTAAATAAAAGCTTTTTTAAGTTACACAAGCACAAGGGAGGAAAAGCAATTCAAACTGGGAAGTCTGTTTGTTTTTCTTTGTGCATGTTTAACTTAAAATTAAACACAATATATTTCTCTTTTTTTTTCTTTCTTCCTTTCTTTTCTATTTTAAAGGATTTGATGAAACTCTTTATGCTCCTATATCATATCTTTGAGTACCAGGTTTCAGTCTAAGTGAATTTTTGTGGACAAATGATAAAACACTAAAAATAGTACTTCAAAGTAAATGTCTCTAGACCAGCTGAAAAGAGCTTCAGCTGTGTAACTGTTGGTCCAGAGAAGCTCCATGGGCTTTCTGTTTGGTAGAGCGCCATGAATAATTTTTACTTTTCCCTGGAGAAAACTTCCTCCTCCCTTCCCATGTCCTTTGTAATGACGCTGGTCAGAAGCAGGGCCTGATCCTGCTGGCTTCATAGGAAAACAGAGCCACTGCTTAGACAGGGTTTGCAGTCCAGAGCCTGTAAAAATTAAAAGAACAAACCCTGAAATTCAACAGCTTGGCTTGACCGTTATCTTGTTCCCAGCACAGTTATTTGCACCAATGCTAACTGGGTATAAATTGAGGACATTTGTATTTTGTTTAACCTTGTATTTTATCCAGGAGCTGGTGTAAACGAGTGTCCAAGTTGAAAAGCAATGGCTAATCATGTTCATAGGGTAGGCAAGGAATACCTTTGGAGGATTATTGCTTCATGAGATTCAGGGTACAGGTTTAAATACACTTATATAAATGGGCATGAGGTACCGTGGCTTTCAAAAGTAGCACCCTGTCTTCTGCCATAAAGTTTACCACAAAGCCACCCAAAGAGCCACACTGACATGATGGACACTGGTAAGGGGCTAAGGAGCTGGGGACAGGGACAGGCCACCATCACCATTCACTGAAGAGCTGGCATAAACTAACTGTAAGTGAAACACCAGCTTTAGAGGATAAAACTGCCATAGCACTGGTTGACCACAGAAGTGCAACTCAGAAAAATTAAAATCTTAAAACTCAATTAAACAATTTAGACTATGTGCAGTATGCACATTTTTAATGCTTTCATATTAAAAGATACTATTGCTTATACTTTTATATTTCATAAGAGCTCCACATGTTTGGCAGCAAAGTGAACATATAGCTCTGTACGTGCCCACTTGAGACCTTCAGATCTCTCAGGATTTTGTTCTGCACATCACCTGGGACATTCAAGTGGCTGAGAACTAAAAGCAAAGTACACTCTAGCACTGAAAGACCTCTGTACTGGGGTTATGAATAAATAAATGAGCAACAGGATGGAAATTGGGATAATACTTCTCTTATATCAAGGTAATTGCCTGTTGTGATAACTTCTTCATTCCAGTGCTTCCTTCTGCTCTGCTTTCTGACTCCCTAGCTTCTACTGTACTTCAGGGTGCTGTGATGAGAGAGCAGATCTGGTGACTCACTTCTGTTGTTTTCCCTTTTGGCTGCTCTTTGGCCTGATGCTCAGGCTTGCAGTCCCATTACCCTCATCTGGTTTTTCTCTAATCCCTTGACGAACTAGTCAGTTTGCTAACACAGAAGAAAAGTATTTGGTGGTTGGGTTTTTTTTTTTTTTCTGAGTTAGTGTTCTTTTAATTTAATGTCCTGGGTCCTTTCTCAGAATAACTGGATGAACATACAGTCATTAGGACTCCTAAGACATGTGCTAATAGGAGTAAGAATTTTAACTCCTCTTAATATACTGTTAAATATCTACTTCTCTGATGGTTGGCACTTCAGCATCTTCTGTGTTGCAGATATTTTTATTCTGGGTTTAAATAGCAAAACTTTTAGCTAATGTGATCCTTTAGGAGGAAAACCTGCATTTGAGTTGTATAAGTAATTAAGCATTTAAAACACCTGAGCTGTCTCCTCCAATGTCTTTTACCTTACATAGTCATTCACCACAGGTGCTTGAAGTGAGCACAAAGAGGGTGCAAAATGCTACCTAATCAACTGGTAATGTTTCACAAATGTGTAAATGACTATACAAGCTGCAAAGCTGTGTAAAAATCAGGCTTCTCAGCTTGGTTGACTGGGGAGAAGCCATTACACTTTTTAGAAGAGGTCTTATGGGTTGCTCCTCTTTCTTCATATTCAAGTGCTTGAATGCTTCTAGGGAGGTGAAGGTCAACGGGGAAACTGGAGAGAAGGTAGGATTTGTATGGTGTTCTATATTTACTTAAAATTCCCAGTATTGCTAAAAAAGCTACAGTACAGCAAAGGGATTTATAAATCAGGATCCTTCACGTGGTATCTACCTGTTATGCTTGTTTATATATTAAAAGTCTAATGTCTCTTGCTAATTGTTGTGGCATTATGGGAAAAGGAGCGCAGTGCAGCTATTTGCTAAAATGCTTTGATTGTTCTCTCCTGTCTTTGTTATCTCTGACGCTGGAAAATCAGAGGTGGCTGCACAACTGAAATCTGACCGTTTGTGGCTTTTGGATCCTGGAAATAAATAAGCAAAGCAAATAATGTGCTGGGTTTTTTTTGTCTGTTTGCTTTTTGTTGAGAAAGCTGGTATCAACACACATGTAATCTCATTTTTGCTGTGTCTTTTGGGTGCGCAACTGGGCCAAAATATTTTGGTTAGAGTGTAAGTGGACTATAACAGTACACTGCTGTGCTTGATTGGTCTCTGTGGGCAATGTATTGTTCTGACTTTATCCTCTGCTACCCCTATCTTGTTGTATTTCCTCTGTTCTTATACACTTTATGCATATTATGTTTGCAGACTATACTACTAACGTAAACTGTTTCCTGGTTCTAATTATTTCTAGCTTTCAATGTGAGAGGATCAAAGCTTTCTGATATAATTCAAATATTATTTGTTGAAATACAAGGAGAGAGTACTTCTATACTCTGTTTATCACAATAAAAATTTGCCTACAGATTTTATGTAGAAAAATCCTGAGTAAAAGGCTCATCTTTGAACAATGTCAGTTAATGTTATGTATCTTGGTAGAGAATAAGTCTCATGGGTAATTGGGACTTAAGAGGATGGTTAAACACCGGAGTAGTTTCTCAGAAATGCAGTGAAATCCCTGTCCTTGGAGGCTAGGTAATAAAAATACTTTACTGGTACTTATTGGTCTGATGTAACTCTTAAGCTGGCTGTGCTTTGACTGAGGGCTTGAAGAAAATAAACAGAAATCTGCCCTAGTCTCAGTTACTTTGTGTTTTTATGTTTTCTGAGATGTACTCTACATCCTCAGCCTGTACTTTTAAGTCATAGGCTAATCTTTTGGCTCAGAGGAGTACAGACTGTAAGCTTTGATACCCAGGCAGTGATGATTTTTCAGTGGCATGTTAAATGACCTCGACCGGTGACTGGTGCTCCAACATGTAGCTGGTTTATTTTGGTGGTGCTGTCATACAAGAGGCCGAGAACTAAATGCAATGAGCAGGGAGATCTGTATGTAATTCTGAAGTTAGATTATTACATGCATGTGAGCAGCTGACTGACTTCTTCCCCAGCCAGCCTAAGACTGAGAAAACCCTCACTCCACCTGCCACTCTTATTGCTCGATAGATGTGTATCCATCTAGGGAAGAGATCTTCTAGCCCTGAAAATTCTTTATCCCAAACAGCGTTATTGTGTGAATTATATGTAGTTATATAATATTTCTTTAACTCCATGAAATCACTTCTATTGGCTGTACTTGAAGAATATTTCTTGTGGAGAAAGCAAAGCTGATATGTGGCATTTCTTGTAGCATTTGAATCAGTAGACTGTTTGAAACATTATTTATAAAGTAAATGAATTATTATAATGATATTTCAGATGTGTCATTCACTACATTTTTCATGTATTTTACATCTGTGCCTGTACTGTAACAGAAAAATAACACAAAATAGGTCACTCATCATGTGAAATTAGAATTCCAGTGCAGTGCTTGCGGGCATTTGAGCTACTTGATATGTAGAAGCGTCTAAGAACCAAGCGTGGGCTGCGCTTCCTATAGAGCTCCAAGATAAACTACTTGCTGTGTAGAGTTTATTCATTTATTTTAGTGGTGCACAGAAAGGCTAAGCCTATACCAGGAAACCCAACAGGTCTTGCTCGTAGCCTTGAGCACTCTTCTGCAGGTGCCCCATGCTATTTTCATTGTTAACGTGTTTCCTGGCATGATTTTGATCTCTGCCAACTGGCAGTCTCCTAGGAAGTTCTTGGGCAAGCTCCAAGGAACAGCACAGGCCAGGGGCAACACCCAGCAGACAATGAGACGTGGGCATGCATTTGGGGTAGGAGGAGAGTTTAGATATATTTAAGGTGAGCTGTGTCCTGCCACTCGCCCCCGTGGCCTTCAGCGTTCTTGAGGATCCCTCAGTAGAATAGACAAAACACTTTGGATTTTGCTCTGTAAAATCACTTTATACTTGAAAACTGTCCAGTGTGAACTAAGTTTTCCTATCAGTTGTCTTCATCTCCTTTGAGGCCAGCTCTGTACTAGGGATGTCTGCCAGCATAGCTCTGTCAGTCTGCATACAAATAGGTGTAATTCCTGACCAGCACAGCAATCCCAGCTGAACTGTCTGATAGAGACACAGCTGCCCTGTCAAATTATTCTTTGATGCTGTAGCTGGTTTAGTTTTATCAAAACAACAAACAGCTTTATAAGTTGTGTCCATACTATACTTGAGTGCTGTCTTGCTGTACTGGCAGGACTGCAGCTCAGGATGCAGCCTTAGGCAGAGCAGGATCCAAAGATTAAAGTGATACAACTGGCCTACAAGGTAGTTTGCAGGTGAGCTGTTACCCACCGTCCACCCCCTGGCAGATTCTACAAGCAAACATTCATTACCCTTGCAAGCTCTCTGTGTAGCTTTTTGCATGCTTATTTCTCCCATACAAGCAGGAGCATGTTGTATATTGACTCAATTGCTGGAGTGAAACTCTGTTTGAACTTTTTTCCAATCCAAATGTGAAAACATAGCTAAGTGAAAACATAGTTCTCTGTCTAAAGGAAAAGCAGCTGCAGTTATGCAATATTTTTTTTCCAATGTCATGCCAAAAAGGTCTGCAAAGACCTGTGTGGGAGAGGAACTGTAAAGTTTCTCATTTAATCATTAATAGGAACCATTTTTGTTGGTGGCTGGTACACCGCTGAAAACTGGCAGAGCAAATTTATTTTTGCACTCTGTGGACCAAACTCAGCTCTGGGATACGGAGATTGAAATTCCACTGACGATTATAGGAATGGTGCCCATTTGTAAGAGTATTTTTACTCTAACCATAGGAGAGAGAGAAATAGTGGTGTTGCGCAAACCTTAGCAGAAGGCAGGGATATCTTGCTTAAGACTGAAAGTCAGCGTCTCCTTTGTTGAAGTTGATTCATCAAAGCACTCTTTGCCAGACGCCATAACAAATTTTCCTCATTACCTATGACACGAAAGACTTAGCAGGAAGGTGAGGGCTGATGAGGTTATTGTACCATCTGATTTGGTGCACCTACTCTATGGTGCCAGCCACAAGCCTGTTGATCTTTGGTTATAAAAGTGGGTGCTCAGACTGGGGTTTAAAGCTGAAAAATTAGTGACCCTGCTGTAGTAATACCAAGGGGGTAGAAAGTATGGAAATGTGTACGTGATTTGATGATAAGGTATGTCAAAGATGTACTGTTTGTAGAGGTCTGTGGGTATGGGAGGAGGTGCTAGCAGTGATTCATGGTTTATTTATCCTTCTCTACTCTTGAAGTCTCATAATCACTAATTATTATAGTGTTACATGTGACTTCATTTTTTTTTTCCTGAAATAACCTTTGTAGACCAGATAACTGTCTGAAACTTTAAGGAAGTTTTGCATCCCCACATGAACTGCTTAACTACATCATACCTTACAGTAGAAGTATTGTATTTGTAGTTCATCAGCATTCAAAAGGATGTTAGGGAAGAAACTGGATCTCGGAGAAGAGAAGCTTCTATTGATCAGTCTTGAGCTGACAGTGGGACTAAAAATGCTCCTTTGTGAATTAGTGCATGCCTTGTATCAAGCAGCAAACCTGTAGTGAAAGAAAATATTTTATCTCCCATGCTATTCCACCCTTGAGTAACACCCCCTGTTCCCTAAATCCCATAAGAAAGAGACTCAGTGAGGTGACACCGGTGTAGCCTTTCACAGCTGGAAGGTTTTCTTATACTAGGAAAATCTTTTGCTGCCTCTGTGGACAGATTTTAGACACCATAATGCATCCAGAGCACTGTCAGTTGGAACTGCAAGGCAGCATCAACACCAATGGAGTAACAGGCTTTGTTTTCTTCATGAGTGCCCCTTTTTGGATATATATGCCCTGTTTTCCTCTATGAGGCTGGATCTCAGGAGGGGCTTCAGGAAGAGATCCACCTGGTCTGCGTCTGCATTGCCACCCCTCCCATGCTCTTGCAGGATCAGTTGTAAACATAAGTAGCCTTGTCTTGGAAGGAAGGGAGTGGGGGAAGTAACATGACATGAGCGGGAGGCAGTACGTGCAGTTTGGAGGTCTGGGGCTGAGGCAGGCTGTGACAACTGACTGAGATGTAAGCCAGTCATTTCACTGCTAGCATGTAGTAGCAGAAAAAAAAAAAGGGAAAAAAATGAGACTAGTGTAGCTGCAAGTGCTTGTCTTGGGACTTCTTGGCGGGGATAGAAGGAAGCACATTTATGAAAGCAAGGTATTCTGAGACAAGCAAGAATAGCGTGTTAGCCCATGTCATAAGTACGCATCTCATTTTTATTTCCCCAGATTCTGCAGTATTTGGATCTAATTTTTCTTTCTTGCCAAGCTTTTGTCTTTAATATTTTGGATTTGTGAAATGATGGCAGAGAGAGCCAGCTCTGAATATGCAGTCTGGCTAGGCTGCTGGATGAAGGAGTGGCATATAATTCGGTAACAAAAACATTGTACTAGAGTTTCTTTTGCGTTTGTTTCGGAGGAAGCATCATCATGGACAAAGATCTTGCAGGCAAGACTTCTCATTTTGTTAAGGCTGTCTGCCCTTTAAATGTCTCTTCACCTCTGGATGGCAGCACTATTGAGGTATCTTTGTCTGGGAGTACGGATGACAGGACAGATTAGAAAGCTATTTCTGTTAATTGTTGGAATTCGTTCTTATGGCAGCAAAGTGAAAAATTATGAGTAATTTTCCTTTCACATAGATTTTCTTTAAGGATTAAGTTCCCTCCTTTGAGTATGGATGAAGAATGGTGCAAAAATAAAGTAAAATATTAAGTTTTCTATATAATTTGCTCAAACTCTCTACTTTTGTAGTTTTAAGTGACTGATGAATATTTATGCAGATCATAGAGCTAAACTGTGGATCATTATGCTTACTAGATGTATATAATGTATATATAAAATGCAGATTTCTAAATAGGCTCTTTACATCTGCAGTGTGATAGAACAGAATAAATGTAAACATAAACTATGCTTCTTGAGTCTATGAAAATAAACAGAACCTAGAGAGACCTCAAGAGACTTGTACAGATGAAAATGCAGATGAACTTGGACCTTACTGTACCCACTCTTTTATCACTCTGCTTTTCTTTGACATACGCCAAAAATAACATAACATTTTCCATGAGTCTGAAAGCAGAAATTTTTGCTGGAGTTATGATTCATTTATAGCCATAGTTAGGTGGCAGGAAAGGCCGTCTGTGAGCCACATGCTAACCGAGTTGGTTTTCCATACACACATACATATGTTCATACATTCCCTATATAAAGGTGCACTTGTGAATATGTGTGGAGAGTGTGTGCACATGCTTGAACCTATAACGACTGACATAATACTTGTTTTGGCATGAACAGAGGCAGGATAATGGAATGATACTTTAGTCCTGCTTTTATTCCAAGTTTCTGTTTATTAAAGTAGACCTAATGCTATTTATCTACTGTATAAAAATACAAATATTGGGACCCGTAGGAACCTATTGAATGGATTCTTAGAATCATAGAATTGTCTAGGTTGGAAGGGACCTTTAAGATCATCTAGTCCAACCATCAACCTAACTGTGATTTAAAAAAAAACAAAACAAAACAAAAAAAAAAACAACAAAGAAACAAAAAAACCCTACAAAAGAACCCCCCACATCACTAAACTGTCTCTAAGCACTATGTCAACCTGTCTTTTGAAAACCTCCAGGGATGGTGCCTCAACCACCTCCCCCGACAGCCCATTCCAATGCTTAATAACCCTTTCAATGAAAAAAATTTTCCTCATATCCAATCTGAATATCCCCTGGCACAAATTGAGGTCATTTCCTCATGTCCTATTGCCTCTGACCTGGGAGAGACACCAATCCCCGCCTCACTCCAACCTCCTTTCAGGTAGCTGTAGAGAGCAATAAGGTCTCTCTCCACCTCAGCCTCCTTTCCTCTAGGCTGAACGATCCCAGCTCCCTCAGTCTTTCCTCATATTCCTCAGATTATTGTTGGTTTCACCTACAATTAGTAGCCCTAAGGGAGAAATGCACTGCAGAATCGTTGCTAATAGCAGCACTTGTATCAAGCCAATGAGCACAAAGATTATAAGGCTGAAGTAAGACAGAAATAATGATGTAAAGTGCCATCTTTGTTTTGCAGACTAAGATCCCCAGCTGTGTTCTGTTTGCACAGACTACTAAAAGTGCCCACAGGAGGAAGATACAGCCTGGGTTAGAAAATCAGTCAATATGCACACACTTATTTTTAATCCAGTCAATTTATTTAATCATTGTAATCACAGGTGAAAATTGACTTAATTTGGCCAGGTGAAAAATGTCTGAGAAGCGTGAAGCTTGAGAGAAGGGAAAACAAGCTTGAAGACTGGAGTACTAACTAGAAGTCATTTCTGTGGCTCAGTCTTTACAGCTGGACTGCATTTCCCATAATGTACTATGTCTGTAGGATTTCCATCATCCACTACTTAAGATTCAGCTAAAGGGAAGACTGCAGAGGTCATGGGAGGTGATATCTAGTATGGAGCCAGCCCATGGAGGCGAACAGAAAGAGACATCCAAGCTATAGTTTTCCATGAATCATTGTGGCATCTCAGTCAGGGGCAAATTATTGCTGAACCGACCCTAAATAAATTGTTGCTTCTTGACAGCTGAAATATCTTGAGTTGGATTCACCTAAAACTGCAAATGTTGCTAAAATTTTCCTGGTGTACAGTCAAAAATATAACATTTCTTGTAAATAATAGTATTTAAATAGAAAACTGTTTCTCAGGTAATGTCACTTTCCACCTATTTTATCTAATTCTTCCTGCATGGCATACTTCAATTGCTGAATATTATTTTAACTGATAAAAAGGATGTGTAAATAATGCAAAGAAATTATCAAAAGGGTTAAGGAGATTTTTTTTTTAATTGGTCGTACCCTTCTAACCTTTTTAAAATCTTCTCTAATGTTCTCCCCACATAGTACAAGCTGTTTGCTTGCATTTATTTTTAACATGATAAACATGCCGATAAAGGCATGAATACTAATATGTATGCTTTACAAGGGTGCTGTTTTTTTTTTTTTTTATCTCCAGATGTCTTCGCTATGCTATCTGTAGGCCAAACTATGTATCACATATTTGCAATATTGAGCACTTACTAAAGAAATACTTAGAAGATTTAGTGAGGTTGTTCATGTAATTAACTGCCATGAAGGGCTTGGGGGGGGGGTGGTGGTGAGGAAATAACACTGAGAACTGCTTTCCTGTTTGGGTTTTTTTAGGGTTTTGTCTTCTATTACCTGAAATATAAAGGCAAATCCTTGTTTTCAACCTTGAAGGGTGAAGTAGATTCCTTGAGCCAAAGCACACTTTTTTTTTTTAAATGTCCCAAGTTGATTAAGCCTTTTGTTGATCTATTTTTAGGGAGGTTACAAAACGAGGGGTTTCTTGGAATTTGATTATTTTATTTTTAAGACCACCTCTGGCATCAAATCTCTGCTTTAAAAAGGTTCAATTGTTATTGTTTGGCAAACCTCAAGCAGGTCTGTTTGGACAAAAATAGTTTTTTTAATAAGGAAATGAGCTGAGGTAAGATGAATATAAGTAAGTTTGTGTATAAAAATAGAGCTATTGTTGGTCTATGTCTGGATAGTACTTTCATTTTGGCACTTAGTCTCTCTGGCCAGTTTTTGATGGTTCACATATTTGGACAACCCCAGGCTGAAAAAGACCTAGATCCCAGCTTCCCACTTCCCAGGATAATGCTCCAGCCACCCAGTTATTACATTAAACACGGCCTGTACCGAATATCATTTAAAAGGGTAACCTCTGCTTGAGACTTTGAAAAACAAGGCAGAGTCTTTTGTGAAGATGTATCTCAGGCTGCTGATCTCAAACAGGGAAAAGTATCCTCACTGCAGCGATGAGTGCAGGGCAGAAACCCTGGGAGGGGTAAATATCTGGGGCAATGCCTCACATTCAGCATTTTCTCTGGGGCGGTTTCAAGTAGCTGCATGCTGAGCACGCTTATGTCAGTTGTGTCTCCTTGTTCAAAGGCTGCTTTAGCTTCTATACTGAGGCTCCTAACTCTCATTAACTGTATAGAAATCTGAGACACTTCCAGCCTCTGGATGCCACAGGGAGGTAGGCAATATGCCATTTTATTTTAATTGCATCTGGCTATAAATGACATTGGAACATGCACTCGACTGATTTGTGTTCTTCATTTCCAAAAAAATCCCAGCCACGATGAAGCATTTGCAGGGTCAATCTCATAATTTGACAGAGAAGATATTAAACTGGAACAATTTTAACCAGTGTCTTTAATTTTCTGTCTTAAATGATTTACTTACAAAACTTCTCTTTGCAATCTGAAGATTTCTTTACAAATGTATCTTTCCATAATGAGCAACATTTTCACATAGAAGGCAAGAGAAAGGAAAAAAGAAAGGTTGTCCTTTTTAAAATGTACCTGTCTTATTAGTAACATGTGAATCAAGGGGCTGATATTAATTTTAGAGCCTTCAAAAAAGGCTCGATGGATTGTATCCATTACTGCCCATGGCCTTGATTCAACTTTTATAGAAGTCAATAGGTGCCCTGGATGTTTCCTCCCGTAGCTGCTTGGATCAGGCCCAAGGCAAACAAGAATAGCCATGGGGAGATGCTACAAACAGTAAAATTGAAAAGAAAAAAAAAAAAGTTAAGCAGCATCTGGTGGGTGCAAGTACAAATGCCCTACATGAGTATACAATAAACTTTAAACAATGTTTTTGTGCACGCTATTTGTTTAAAGAGTATTACACTTTCTGGGTTTTCAAACTGAAATTCTTAGAGTTAAGGTTAAATAGCTCACCCAGAACTGTTTCTTCCCTCTGCTGAGCAGCAGTTGGCAAGTGAAGCCCGGCTGTTAATGCCGCAGGTACTGAGGAAGGGGTGGTGAGGGCCATGCCACCTGCTGGGATGTCACCTCCTGCCTATCCCCCTCTGCCACCAAAACCCCACTCCTGGTCAGGAGCAGGGTTCATGGGCTCTGGCCTCACTGCTGTCGTCACTCTTCCTTGGGGCATCAGGCAAGATGTCCTCAGGAGGAGGGGGAAAAAAAAGTCAGCCAGTTTCTTTAGGGGGGCTCTCTGTGAGGGGCCCTCATCCCACGAGCAAGCTTGCACACAAGGGCTCAGAAAGGAGGGTGACCTCCTCATCCGCAGTGATGGCCAAAAAAATAAAAGAGAACTAGCCCTGAGGCAGTCCCTCTGCGGGTGCGAAGCAATCCTCCCCCCGGCCTCGCTGTGGTTTATTTATAGATAGCCTTATTTGTTTGTATTGTCAAGAAGCAATAATTCCTAGATTATTTCTTAAGTGTCTAGAGAATAAAGATCAAATGCTGCCAAGTGTACACATGACAGATAAATGAGAGTATAACACCAGAATCCTCCTTTGTCATGGAAATTTTGTTGGTTTCCTGTTAAGAAAATGAAAAGCAGATGTTAAAAAACACAGCCAGTCCTGTGCGTACTCATGTTGCATTGGGATGGCTTGGATTATAAAATGGTGAATACTCAGGGGAAGGAGGGTGGTTTTAATTTTACTTTAAAAAAAAAAAAATGTAAAAAAGAAATAGAGCTGCCATTCAGATATTACTGGTAAACTAGAATATATTACCTTCAGCTAGTTGATGTGATGGGAAATACTAATGAGGATCCTCTCTAGATGAGTGCCACAGCAATACTGCAAATGCTGGGCTTTCCTAGCTTTTCTGTCTTATAGCGGGTACTTTTTGTCATGAACTTCAAGAACTTGGATGGGTCAAAGCCCCCACCCCCATCCTGCCTTGCAATCCTTCTAGCTGGCAGCTGATCTTGGCTATCCCTCATCAGCTTCTTGAAAAATGGATCCGTCCTGACTTGCCTTAGAATGTCGCTTCAAGGTGGAAGGCAGGGAGAGAGAAGGGATTAAGGAGGGGAAGGCACATTGCTGTTTTCAGGGTGTTTCTGCCATGGAAAGGCTCCTACCAAACGAGAGAAAACCGCTTTCTGAGTGAGGTCTATTCAGACCCTGTTCTGTCCCCACCTGCCATAGGAGTGTTGTCTATATGGAGGAGAGAGTGAAAGAGCAGAGGGGATTAAGTGATAGGGAGGGTGTTCTGGGAAAAGGCAGTGTGAAAATATGTGATTATTTATAACACTGCTTGTTCAGGTAGTTCCCCAAGGCACACGTGTCTCTTCTCTGAGGGTATGAAACTATGTGAGATTTAGGATGTGCCAACTGTGGTGGAAAAGGCCTGATATCCCCCGCCTCCCCCCTTATTTTTCATATGACTCTCCTGATTCTTAGTTGGTCTGCATGCTTTTTAATGACCTGTTGCTGCAGTGCTGCTTCCTGTTTGTACAGTATGTTGACATATTTGAAGTTTGAAAGACTGCCCTGTCTTCCCTGTAATTGATAACAAATATATATATACGTATGTATATGTACGTATACAGGCTCTTAAGAGGAAAAGGGCAGGGTTGAGGCAGGCTTCAGCTTTAGCTATGGGAGAAATCCTCCAGGTAGGGAGAAGCAGCTCCCCAGGAGAGTGCCTCCAGGGATGTCTCCCCCAGGGATGGTGAGGGTGATTAGGGGTGGGCAAGGAACCACAACAAGACCAGGAGAGAGGAAGCCAGCGCTTTCCCCCAGTGTCCCACCAGTCATTCAGAAGCATCGGTGCTGCTCTGCTTTCGAAGTAACACTGGGTCTAGCTGTGCTGTTCCAGGCTGTACTGCCTGAATTTACCTTGGCCATTGCTTTGTGACTACTCCTAGTCCATGTTATGCAAGGGAAATGTGTATTGCAGCCAGTTGCTGAGGAGTCCCGGGGAGGCACGCATGCACGCTTGCTGGAGAACTTAATCTGATATTTCTTCTTATGCAGCTAAATATATTAGGACTGAATGTTCCTGAAATCAAGGCGGGGGATGTGAAATACTGTCATATTTCACAAGAATAATCAACATTTTCAAGAGTTTTCAGAAGTTGAAAATACTCATTTTTTTTATTTGACAAAGTCTCAGCTGTTGTTTTTGTGTTCCTTTAATCGTCCTCTATCTTTGCCTTTTTATTTTTCCATTTGCATTTTTTCTTCCTCTGTAGTTAACAACTAGTTGCAAGGGTGTGTGTAGGTATATGAAAGTTTTATACATATCAGAATCCAAGGCTGACAATCTGGCTCCACTCTCTGTGGGTTCTAAGAGCAGAAGGCAGACAGCTCACTTGCTCTAACAGCTTTGCTGAAGTTGCTTAAATTCATAGGAAGATAGTATGGATTCAGTGTATAGGTGAGAGACAGATTTTAAAGCCACTCTGTTATGAACTATGTTTGCATTTACTCTGGGAAATCTATTTCTCCCTGTATACACACGAATGTGTAACCTTAGCATGCGCTTCCTTTTGATTCTGCTGCTTCTCTTCCTCACTCGTTGAATGTCTTCAATCCATGCGGAGAGGACAGACACGCTCTAGGCTCCTGCATGCAATTAAAAGGTCACATCCTTTTGCAGTTGTTGCTATTCCACTTACAACCTCAGGATTGCAGGAGAGAGCAAGTCTTGAAATGTTCGGGGACTTATTTTTGGGTTGAGTATCCAGAAATATTTATCTGAATCATCTGATGTAAAACTGTATTGGAAAAAAAATATCCCTTTGGAGTATATCTCCTCATTAGAGTTACACTCTGAACAGAAATATTTCATGTTTTGCTTTTGGACTTTGTTTCCACGTCCATCCCAGGTGGAAACTGGACAAAAGAGATGTATGGAAATGTGTAGGTTATTACTTGTGCTATCTGGTGACTGAAGTGAAATTATATTGATGACATACAGACTAAATGATCAAAGCACCCAAAATGGTTCAGGGAATTAGACTTTTTTTTTTTTTTAAAATTGTAGATGGCATCAGAAGAAGCCCTTGGTGACAGTTGCTTCAGAGAAATAAACTGGAGAGGTTCAGAACTTATTCTTACACCCTAACGAGCACATGTCTTTTCAAGTCATATATAATGTACTTTGAGACAACAAAATGCAATTATCCCCTCTGCTGATCCCAACTTTGTGCTGTGTCTGTAACTCACCAGAGCATTTGAGCTCTGAGGACATCCATTTGGCACACTTCATGACTCTGGAATTCTTCGAGAGATGGATTTTTTTTTCTTTTTTTTTTTTTTGTGTGCTGCTGGTTCAATTCACACAGACAAAATCACAAACTGCAGCCATGAGTCTTTGGACACAGGACAAGGAGATGGGTTTCCCAATGGGCTCTCATCAGTGGGGCTCCTTGGTGGGTTGAAAGGCTCATTAGCGAGGAGCTCAGCCTCTCTTCCAGGGAGCTGGTGGCTGTTTGGTCTTTCCTTCATTGGTTTAACAGTGCATTGTATTGCTGAGTTCGAGTAGGGAAGATTATAGAAGTTTACATCCCCCAAATATGACATTCTATTTGTCATATAGACAAATATCTAATCATATGATTAGAATGTTTTTAACACCCACTAACAGATTTATATATGATTAGAATGTTTTTAACACCCACTAACATCTTGCTGTTTTGGTTTTTTTTTTTTAAAGTGTTGCTGTAGGAATGTTTACCTATGGAAAAATTACTCGTATGAGAGAAACGTTTTGCTTCTGATTGCACAAAGTTACTAGGAAAAATGTTTTTTCTTTTTTCATCAAAGAAAACAACAGAAGTAAACTCCCTTTATTTTTTACAGCAGAAAGATGGGAAACATTCTTAAAACATCAAAAACAATAATAAACTTTTTTAGGAGGAGGCTGGGTTAAGCCTAAATTTAACAGGCTTCCCATGAGTTTTAAGCTGTTCCCTTTGTAAGAACGTGTTTTGTCCGTCCCCGCCGAGGGGAGCTGGCCCCGTCCCGGTCCCCAGGGGGGGACACGGGTCCCCCGGCAGTTGGGTCGGGGTGCGGGACCCTCCCGCACCGGTCTGGGGCTGCGAACTGAGGGTCTTCTGCCCTGAGCAGCCACCCTCCCGTGCGGGTTTTGGCTCAAGCCAAGGCCAGCAGCCGCAGGTCGCCGCTTGTTTTCAGAGCCTGCCACGAAATTCCCTGACAAGAAGGTGGCGCTGGCACTCTGAGATTGGGATTTCTTGCGCTGGATGGCTTCGCATCCACAGGGGTACCTTTTAAACAATTTATATAGGCTGCACCAAGTGGAAAAACAACTTCCCTGCAGCTGTTTTAAGTTGTTCGGTGCGCTTTGGGTTTTTTCGTTCCGATTTCTTTCTTTTTTTTTTTTTTTTCTTTCTTTTAAGTCTTGGCACTTAGAAATCCTCCTCCCCTGCAAAGAGGGTCTGATCTGTGAAATGCAGCCTCAACTAGTTCACTTCTTACACCACCTTCACCAGCACTAACCAGTTTGGGGAAGTTTTTGGTTGCAATGGGCTTCTTGGTAGGAGGATGGGTGGCTTTGGGCTTTGGGGATGACCTCTGCCAGCAGTGGTTCATTTTGGTAGGGTGGAGGAAACGGTGCCATGGAAGAGGACCCCCTGTTATGGTGTTAGCACAGGGTTTTCATAGTTTTCCTGACTTAAGCACATGGGGTGTAATTTTAAACTTCTCTCTGTTCCCAAAGCCTCCTTTTTTTTTTTTTTTTTTTTTTTTTTTTTTTTTTTTCTTCTAACCTCATGTTTTTTTGTGTTTTAAGTCCATGTGTTAGGTACAGTTTTATCAAGGTGAGAGGTCCCCTCTTCTCCAGGCTGCCTGTGAATGATGGGTGTTAATGAGAGTGGATTGGATTCACTTTAACCTTGAACTTAAAGGCATAAAAATTCATTGTCCTTTTCTCTCCCAACACCTTAATTTTGGTGTTTAACCAATTATTTTTGTTAGTATACCAACCATATGCATTGCAGGGAAAATGATTGCTGTTATTTTCAGTATTCTTTAGGGGTGTGTGCGTGGTGTATACATAAAATGCATGCTCCCGCTTGCAAGGCGCTTGTGTGCCAAGTATTTCTTCTTCTGAGACTGCATATTTTACCACATCCTGACTATAATTTTTGTGCACCATAAAATAAGCATAGGATATGAAAGGGTTAAGTCTCTGTTGTCACTGGCTGTGCAAATGGCCTGTGTGTTCATAGCTGTATTTTTTTTCCTAGAGATATTTTTTTTTCATAATTTAACTATGGCATTAAAATCCAAGTTCTTAAATCCTATGTTTTTTTATGGAGGGAATCATTTAATAATAAAGTACTATTTTAATCACAAATTTCTGTATATTAATTTCTCTTTTAAGTCAGTGGGGGAGGTATGGGAGAGCTGAGGAGAAGGCAGCGTGTATGAATTCAAGGCTACATTTGGCAATTTGGCCGAGCATTTCCTGCCAGCACAATGGTTACCCCAGTATGCAATTTGTGCAAAACGGGTAGATGATTTTCTTCATAAGCATTAAGTACAAAGGGTACTCCATGATGCCATCTAATTGCTTAATCCCCAAGGAGTTCTTCAGGCATTTATTTAACACTAATTGCATGTGTAAATGTTCTTAATTTACAGCGTGTGAAAGTTGCAATGAATGCACACAACAGAGGATGTCAAAGTGACACTTCATGGAAAGATGCAGTTAAGGCAGTGTTAAGTTACTCCTAAATAGGATTAATCATTTATTAAAGTTCAAAGCTCATCAGAGCACAGGAACAAGCATATGATGACTTGTTATTGTTCAAAAGTAACTTGTGGAGGGGAGTCACGCCTCTAAATTTTCTATGATATAACTTAGTACATTGCAGTAAACGATGCACTTAAAGACTTAAAAAGCTAAGCAGGGTGAACGATTCAGCACAAGGCAAAGAACTTGGCCTGGCAACCGTTGCACAAAGCCTGCTTGGGCTGTTAATTAGTGCTTGCATTGTAATAGAGCTGTGGTTGGGGGTGGGGGAAGTGTGTGGGGTGTGTGTCCCTGCTCTAGAGCTCGTACGCTTGGGTCCACGAGGTATGACAACAAATCAGTCTTGCCAGGGCACAGTACATCCATAAAGGTTTCGGGACAGCTAAGTGGCATTATTTGGAAAGGAACCTGCAGGCCTGTTGCCTAGTGCCCTGTCAGCTATGTCCCACCAGAGGAGTCAAAGCTTTGATCCTCTCTCTAATCTTGAATGTCGCCGTAGACATGCACACAGGAACACAAATAACACCTGGCACCTGAGCTCTCAGGAAAAAAAAACTCCCAAGTCTTCAGTTCTCTCTGTTTGTGCTGGATTTCACAGGGCAAAGCAGCTCAGGAAATCATACAATAAAGAAAATGATACTTTTTGTGACATGATTATATGCTCTAGAAGCATAATTGCCCACGAGCCCTACTTTGTGGTGCATACTGCTCAGGCAGACAGAAGTAGCTTCGTAGAGGGTGGAGGCAAAAGGATGTTCTATGGTATCAACAGGAGCAGAGTTCAGGAAGCCCACCTTCAGTCAGGCTGCCTGCCCAGCTCAAACACAACCCTAAGTCACGTACCTTTACCCTGTGTGAGATGTGTCAGCTTTAGGACTTTTCTGGTTCTTCAGTGGATGCTGATACTTATACCTGCGTCTTATTACTTTCGGAAAGCCAATAATTTCCACAGGGGCTAGAATGTGATAATTCATGTGGAAAGGCAATCCTGCTAGAATTTGTCAGAATGAGTGGGAAAGATGACAGCTTGGACATGAACTTCCTTGTCCATCTGTGAGACCCCTTGAGCTCTTTCTAGCTACAGGAATAACACTGATTGAATAACACCTTTTTAGAGACTAGGGACCTAAAATGTTCGTTCTCTTTGTTCTGAAAATTAAGTAGGTGTATTCATGCGTTTACATGCACTTCATGAATGTGTCTGAACCTCACATACTTTCATGCCTTCAAGTTTAGTCTTGATTATCCTTGGGTCCATGAGGAATAGCATGTGATCATCTCTTCTCTAGCTGTGCAGGGCTCTGAAGTCTTTGCTTTCAGGAACGGCAGAAAAAATTTGTCTGCTTTGCCACAGACTTTCATGGTAAAGACCAGAGCCACAAAAAGGGCTAAGCCTTGTGTCACAGTGTCTAGGTATTTCCTGCGTACTAGAGTCCGTAACATAAAATTTGGTGCCTTTGGCGCAGACAGAATTATACGTGGCAGAATGGGATTTGACAACATTGAGGTACAGGGGAAAGTGTCATCTACAGTTCCTAGCAGGCCATGATGAAAAGAGGCATGTGTTTCAAATTTAGCCCCGCTTCTGTACTTAGAACTGGCATTAAAGTGTTTTCTTCAGCCGTCTTAAAGAAGGAGCATGTGAAAAGGGACAGAAGAAGAGCTAAAAATATCTGAATGCCAAAACCAGAAATTAATGTGTATGTGAATTCTGGTCTAGGATTCAAGCCAGGTCTTTTGTTAGGCTAACTGGCTTCACCCGTCCCCACGTGAAACTGTTGAAGAGAGCTGGAGGAGGTTTATGCATGATGAGGAAAACCTAACTTCTCCTGCATATATCCTGGGCCCTTTGTGATTAATGGAAAGAGTCCATTAATTCAAGTATATGCTTTTGGTCTCTAGGGGAAAAAGTGATTAAAACCCACCTTCTACTCATATAGTTTAATTTCCTCTGTTTTTCTCAGATGAGACCAAAAATTGGAAAGGGGTATGGATGGCCCAAACAGTTTAGTTTAAAATAAAACAGAACGGCCACAAATCTCTGCCTTCCCTTTACACTGAGCTGCGCTGAGAGGCTTTGGTGCTCTTTGAAGGGTTGGTTTGTCTCCTCGCTCACTGCTTGCTTTTTGGCAGGAGTGGTGTGTACTGAGCTTGCTGTTATCCACAGCTTCCAGAGTGAGGAGACTGCAGAGGGAGAAGCCCACATATCACATGGTGTGCTCTGCAGACTGTGCCAAGGAAGCCCTGTAGGTGTGAAATGCCAGACAAGGGCACAAGCCTGCACCTCCTGTGAGGCAGGACCTCAAAATGGAAGGAGAACATGGTGTGTTGGTGGAGCTGGCTGCCCATGGAAGGCTACAGTGGGTCTCTGCAGGAGAAATCTGCTCCTGTGGGGGAAAAATAAAAGGCCAGTACTTTGGATGTCTTCATGCTGGGCCAGCTATGAAGGAACAACTCTGCTGTTGCCAGCAGGCAGAGTGGCACTAGGACAGATTTAGGTAATGTCCATTTGGGTGCTGGGTTTAAAGTGAGTAAGTTGTACCTGAACTCTAATAGAGACCAGATTTTCACTTTTCTTTTGAAAGTTTAGCCGTTTGAACTGACACAGCTCACGCTGTCTGTTTGCACAGCAGAGGTGTGTGCGAGCAGCATTTGTTCCTGCCTGTGGTCTGCAAAGACATGTGACCCATCAGTGAGAAGCTGGGAGCTACAGTGGTGTTCCTGGAGGGAGAGGAGCTTGTCCTCCTGCCGGGGTGCTACTGAGTGCATTGGAGGGGATAACAGAGACCAGAGGAGAGCCATGGTGCAGACCTACCCATCTCTGAGCAGACAGCAATGAGGAGTAAGGAGCAGCCAGTTTTCAGAGAAGATGGGAGGACACAGCAGGGACTGGCCACTGCTGCTATTCTCAGAATAACTGGGCTATGTCTAACAAAGTGTCAGTGCCTAAGGTCCTTCCTGTGTGGACACAGCTGTTGAAGGGAAGAGCCATATGTAAAATCTTTCCTTTTCTGTCCTGATCTATTTGGAAGGGGCTGTGCTTAAAGAGTTAAATTCCTAGATTTTATTTTAATTTTTTTTTTATTATTATTTTTTAGTTCAAGAGCTTTTCGGTCTCTTTTGGTGAGCAACTGACAAGAGAAAGTGTAGTTAGAGCTAGCTCGAAACTGGCTGGCCCAGTGTCTCACCGTAAAGTACTGTAAGAGCAAATGTGATATGCCTTTTTGTACCCTCCTTATAAAACCCTTCTGCTCCCAAGTGTGCATTTGTGCAAAAATAAGCCTTTTGAAACCAGAAGCCTATAAAAATGAATCCTACAATTAAAATAAAAACTGCCAGTGTAAAAGTAGGACACCCTTAGTAAGGATAAAACCATACCTCCTCTGGGGGTGTTTATAACCTGAATGTTATAGAGAACCAAAAAAAAAAAAAAAATCAAAAAAAATCAGCCATTAGCTATATAAGCAAACTGTTTTTCATGTCATTTGAGTACCTTATTAAGGACTATTCTTGTTGACTGGATTGGGGTTATGCCTGAGGTAAAATATTATTCAAGATAAGAAGGACTATCCAAACTCATGCCATTAATGGTTTCTAAAATTTCATCATTACAGTGTGTATGCTTATAATTACCCCATTGACACCCTTTAAATGTCCCCAGTAAAATGTGATATAAGCTTTTAAGGTTCCCCAAATGAACATCAAAATGGATCTATAATATAAACTTGAAAAATAGGCAGTTTAAGAGAAGCCTTTATTTAGCATTGATTTCACTGTTGGTGGACAAGATTCTGAAGTGGACCTAGTTTTCACTGGGACAATTGCTGTGCATTTTCACAGAGTTTTGGTAAGCTAACACTTAAGCGACGGGTTCATTTAAAATACCTCGGTACCATACAGGTGTGAGCATTTAACCTGGAGGGAAGAGAGACAAGGAGAAGGACAATTACAGGATTTCTCCCCTCCCTTCCCCTCTCCAGTTCCCTTCCCCTCTCCAGTTCCCACTCCTGCTTGCCCAAGAGGAAAAAGCATCGCGTTTCAGATCCTAGGAAGTCACACTTGCCCTGTTTGTTCTCTGATATAGGCCTATAAACAGAGACATTCAGTCTGTAAACAAGTCAAGCTTACAAAGTGACTGAAAGATAACAGTCCCCAACTAACAGTGGGAGAGGAGGGAAGGAGCAGGGGGAGGGATGATAGAGAGGCTGCAATAAAAACAGGAAGGTCTCTGTTGGTCCTCTTGAAGTTAGTGGTTAAAAACATCAAAGCTTGGTGTGTGTTTTTTTCAACCAGACTGCTGTGTCACTTTATAATTCTTCATAAAGCAACCATCCAGCCACTAACATACTGCAACTGTTAGTGTGAGCTGTGCTTTGATTTAGAGGAACTGTATCCAGCTCCAGGCATGTTAGGCGAAGGAATCTCTTGTAGGTTTACTTGGCATGCTGTGTGCCATTGAAGAAACTATAACTTTTCAGAGCTGCTAATTGCAAGCTGTTCAGGATTTTTTCCTTTCATTAAAAAAACAACTCACAAACAAATTGCACTCCCCTTCTCTCTTGCGCCTAAAACCCAAATCATTTTCCCAGACTCTGAAGTCTTCAGAATTTCCTACATTGAAATTTTAAGTGAAAAACAAGATGGGAATGGAAGGGAAGGAAAACAACTATACCATATATATCAAAGCAAAAATGTACATATACTCAGCTCAGTTCTAAGAAATATAAATTATTCAACAGCTGCTTCAGCAGAAAGATATTTTTAAAGTTCGAAGCCAGCAGAGTGCATCAGTTCTCTTAGACGGGGGAAGGTATTTTGTTCTCTGAAAAGAAGAGATTCAGAGAATTGCATGGAGCTCTTGTCTGCCCTTGGAAAAGCAGCCAAATAAAGATAGGTGGGAAGAGAAGCAAAGAAGGGCTGGAGCCTTTAAAGTGGGCAGAGGAGCAGCATTGTTCTGGGAGGGGAATAGCAAACTTTCATGTAAACAGTGTTAGAAGCTTCACTTCTGTGCACTGCACAGGAAAACCACTCTGATTTATTATTGCTCAAAAAGCTGACTTATAATGAACAGCATTTGTTTTTAGCTTTAGCATAGGAAGAAGAGAGCAATAACAATTCTGTAGATGGAGAGAGCAGTCAGACCAAAGCCAGCCTTTGGACTGTACTAGGGCAGCCTAGTTTGGGGTTGGAGGCTAGATTTTTAGCAGTTTTCCTCCAAAGGAGTAGCTGCTGTAAGATTTCCCTTGCAGGGTAAGATACTCTTGCAGGGAGTAGTTGTGTAGGAGGGGGTTGCTGTAGATGGGAGGAGGAATGGAGGCAAATGTTCTAGGTGGGGGAGATGGTTGATGCTGATGTGCTCCGTTACCAGATATGATAGGTAAAATTTCATGCCTGGATGATGATTTAAATTTCCTCCAGCTGTGAATCAGGATTTTAGCCTTGATCCTTCACTACTGATCGAAGCTAGAAACCACTCTCAGCCATGGTGAAGCTGCAGCAGAGATTTTAAATGGAGGTCAGCAGTGCAGAGCTCATTCGGGGGACACAGTTTCTGTGGGCTTCCATGCACAGGCAGAATTTCAACGGGCCACCAGTTGCATCCACAAATTGAAACACACCTGCATACTTCTTTCCTCTGCCAAATCTTAATGATGCACAGTCAAGTCCTTAGATGATAACTAGTATGATTTCTATAAGACATTTCTAAAGTGTGTCCTTTTTTTTGTTTTGTTTTAATTGCAAACACATCTTTGCATATGCTTCCCCTCAGGGGAAAATTTGTTCTGCCTTGTAGTTTTTAACAACTGAAAAAATAAATAGAAGGCAACTTAAACTTACAGTTTGCTTCAGATGAACCTGTATTTCTATATAGTGCTGATGCTTACATCCAAAATGTATATTCCTTTTCTTATTATCAACTGTTCATATATGAACTAATAATTGTACTAAAACTGTACAAAAAATTTCTGCACCATATAACATCACTGATAGTAATCAGCTACAATAATGTGAATGCATGTTTTGTCTTTCGCACAGAATAAAACAGAAAACCTGCGAAATTATTAGGCAAAATCACTTATGAGTAGTAATATACTAAAATAAAGAGCTGCAGTCATTCTCTGTCCAAACTTACAGCCGTATCAGCTTAAATTGTGAGTTTGCTTTTAACTGCTGAGATATGTGCTTCAAGTGCTACACAGGCACTTAAAGGTGAATGTGCATACACCCACCCAGACAAACATGTAAAAAAAATTAGGTAAATAAATGTAGGTTAAAGAGCACGCCTTTTTGGGAACCTCAAAAGGTTTAAGTATCGGTTCTTCAAAAAGGTGTCTGTAATGGCTACCTGCTGCAGACCACAGGCTGGATACAGTTCCCCCAAGCATTCCCTTAGAGTCCCTTGCAATCTTTTGCAAAAATATCACAATCTTGGTTACTTCTCAATTGATGTAGAGGTTCTCTAGTATAGTAGAGAGAAGAACTTGTCTCCACTGGTGAGTCCAATGGAAGGAGCTCATTGTGAGGAATCACGGAAACTTCCTGAGTACAAGCCTAATTTCTGAACATGTACGTGTAGTTATGTTTTAGAAACTTGCTCAAGCAACGTCATTGCCCAAAGGGGCTAGTGGAAAATGAGAACTGAAGTTGCCTGGCAATTGGAAGGCTTTTTTCCTCAACTGTAGAAGTTTGCTGGCAGTGTGAAAAACTTGAGTGAATAATGAAACAAAGTATTTGCAAGCATCCATCAGATAAAAGCCACAAAGTTACTTCAAAGGTATTAGTGCATCTTTTTATTTGCTTTTCGTGCACATTCATATGCATGACGTTGTGTTTGGAAGGCCATCCATGACAGAGAAATTCCAGAAGGTTTGCATGAATAAATATGAGCAAATGTTCATCAGATGTTCATACCACAAGTGGCTTGCTCAGTTCTCCTGCCTGCTTTTCAAAGCCTGTTGTCCATTCA
Organism: Calidris pugnax; assembly: GCF_001431845.1. Lineage (NCBI taxonomy): Eukaryota > Metazoa > Chordata > Aves > Charadriiformes > Scolopacidae > Calidris > Calidris pugnax. The sequence continues at coordinate 9,982,926 of NW_015090922.1, forward strand.
GAGCAGACAAAACACAAAATGAATTTGAGGATTTCCTTTTTGTTAATAAATGCCCAAGTAATGTTTTCAAGGACTCTTTTTTGGACATACACATTCTAAAATATATTAGTGGGATATGGTCATAGAAATATTATATGTAACAAATACATTGGATTTCATTTAAGTTCCTTCATGAATAAAAAAGCCTGTTTTCTACTGGTAGTTCACACCTGTGTTGGACCACAAGTAGCTGTGAATATTTAAAGTTAATTTGAGTATATTGGATACCTCAGAAATCTGCCATATTTTAGGTAGCTGAAATTAAATAATCCATTTACTTTCTGTATGGCTGCTTGGTTTTTTTAATCCTTCTGAGGTAGATCAACAGCCACGGAAGTTACCTTCAGGAAGAACTATTAATTGTAGGTGGTACTAAACCTATAGTTATTATGTAGATCTTAGGTGTTGCCATTTCTGAAGAAGCGTGGGTGCCATCAAAATCATTGAAATTAATAGAGGCCTTTCCAGTGATTTAAATCTTTAGTTTGTGCTGCACATATCTTATTGACAGAGCATCTCACTTTTCTCCGTGTGTTGTATATTCAGTTCCTCGTGTCTCTTCCCAGGTGAACGGATGTATTTCAGTGCAGCTGGCAGGGCTGCGGTGGCATGAGCCAAGGCACGTTTGCCACCAAGCTTGCATTGAAATCCACTGACTTCAACTAAGCTAAGAGGGTGTCAGCACAAGTATGCATGCATCAAACTAATCCACAAAGTATTTGGAAAAGCTGTGGCACATGAGCTGTTGGATAAAAGCAAGATCCCATGTGTGATTATTCAGGAAAAATATTGTGGGTGAACAAAAGTTTTTTGGTAATCCAATAAAACTTATTTCTTATTTAGAAACCTGCATCAGCAAGCACCTTCTTATCTTCTTCATTGCTCTCATATTGAAAATAAATACATATGTTTTTTCTTTTTACTATTTTTATGTGGTTGAAATAATTAGCGTACAATAAATAAGAATATTAACTATTAATAATAATAAACCGATGAGTTAGTATGTGGCTTTCTTGTTTGTGAGCCTGAAGTTTCTGAGATGGCATCATCCGTAAGGGAGTACAACATAATAACAACAGTGTCACTTCAGAAAGGTGAACTGGTTGTTTCTCAGTGGGCGCAGAGGAGAACAGAGAGGGCTCTATGGCTTGATTTCAGCTCACTTAAAGCCTGGGGAACTGTGGATTTTATATGGCTGGAGCTCAGCAGAACAGAGCTTTGTCTTGATAACTCAAAATGACTAGATCATGCCTGGTAGCTGGTCCTGGAAAGCTGACCCTTGTCACAGGCTGACTACATCAATTTGCAGTAGATTGATGATGTATAGAACTTGGGTGCCCCAGGGGAGGCCCAAGAAAGGCCTGAGAAACATTGTATTGTTAATCCATACCCCTCATTAGCTTCTGCTGTGCTGGATTTCAACTAGCTGGCAGGGCTAGAGGAGTTGGAGGGAGAATGTGGCGTTGTCTGGCGTTGTTATTGTTAGTTGCCTTTTGAATGAAAGGATGTTTTAAAATACCTTTTCTCCAAAGTTTAATACATCAAAACTGGCAGGATTCTTTATTTTCCTCTCTACCCCTCTTGTCAAGTGCCTGGAATTCCTAGATTTTATTTGTGTATTGATTTAGTGCTCTCCCCTTGACAGCCCGAGCTTTATCTCTTCCTGATAACAGTCTCTCTCTATCCTTTCCCAAGTAGTGGCAGGCATATTATATACGCTGTAATCAATTTACGTTTCACTGCCATTCGTCAGCTCTTGCACTGCTGATGGAGACTGTAGCCCTGCCTTCACTATTTCTTTATGTATTTCGAGACGTGTTGCTTAACCATTTCTTCTCAGTGCAGTGCAAGGTTTTGATTTGAAGGAGGCTGTAGTTTTAAACGTGGTTTCCATCAAACAGTAACATCTTTGTCAAACTTCAACAGAATTAACCTTAACTGCTAAGGAAGTTTTGACTGCTGTCATAAAAATGTTTGATTAGTGTTAATAATTTATTAAATTGGTTTGTCCTGACACTGCCAACATGTTGGAAATCTCTCAACCATTAAAACATTAACAGAGGCTGTAATACAATGCTCCTTCTGTTCCACGTTTTATTTCAAGACCACATTCTTACGAGCCTGGTTCTGTGGTGTTCCAATATGCTCTCATTAGGACTGCATTAAAAGATGAAATATGACAAATATTAAAAAGCGTGGGAATATGGAGTAGAGCATGGTGGGTGTAGTTTTGTGGGCAACTCTGCTGCGATTAAATTTTTGCAAAGCAAACCTGTTTTTGCAATATGGGGAAATAAAATTACTAGGCGAGTATTTAACTGAAACAGGCCCAATGTGTTTGATTTATTCCTTTAACCTCCTAAAATACATCAGCTTAGTTAGAATTTCTACTAAGATGTGAAAGCTGATATTGGGCCTGCTTATGCTGAAGCATGCCATTCCATTATATAAGAAACAAAGTCCTATTTGAGAAAATTATAAATGCCTTGAGAATAGATTGATCAAATTTTTATTTGATCACCTACATCTGCACTTGAATTGCTGGTGGTAGGAGCTCTCTATGTTCTACCAGAAACACCTGTTTTGGGTCATGCATATTCAGGAATTGCATGTAACATATTCTGTATAAAAGGCGACTTAAATGATAACAAGAGTTTGGTTTATTTCCCAACTGGATGGAAGGTGGTTGAAATGGAGGCTCAGTTTATCCTTTGCAAGTTGCTGTTAGTATCAGTGAAATTAAGTAAGCGATTACTTTTCCCCTGCCTCTTTAGTACCCCTATAGGAGCTCTAACACTGTCTCAGATGTGTAGACTGAGGTTGCAGGTTGCATCAGAGATGTTGACAAATGAAAGCAAAACTTCCATTTTTCCATCCCAGTCATGAATATACATTGAGGTTAGTTTCAGTACTTACCTTTGAAATTTAATCCAAGGCTTTTGAGCTTTGAGAGTGAGGTATTCCGTAACTATTCATAAGAGCTGGACTGTCCCCTCTCAACTCTTCTCTTTTTGGTACCCAAAATAATATAATGGGTACATTAGTGAAAGGTGTATTTTGTTCTACGAAAGGAAGTAATCTAATCTATTCATACCCGTGTGTCCTAAACACCACATGTTTTCAAATTGAGAACAAATCTGTTAAGCAAGATTTGCTTAGTTTCTGTATTTTATCATTACCAGTTACTCAGTTGCATGGAGTACAAATCTGAAATAGTCAGAGGACTGATTTACAGTGAGGTCAATGGTACAACTAGGCCCTTCTTCCACTTAGTTTCCACCGATTTCTCCTTTCTGTTACATGCAGGACAATTTTATGGAAATCATTACCATAGATCAGCCTTTTTGCAGTTCTCTAAACTTCAGAAAGTCATTCTTAATAAAGTAACAACACTGAAAATGCTAATTTGTTTTAGTATGTACTATGTCTTGTAAGATGTTGGCAAGAACTGTATAGCAACAGTATATTAATACATAGAAAACAATGTTTCAACATAAGAAAGTAATAATCTATCAGCTCGATAAATTACCAAAAGATAGGTCAAATATGTGGCTGTTTGGGGAATAGACTGAGTGTAAACATTAAAACTGTGGCTCTGGAACTGCCAGGAATAGAGTTACACTTGTTTTTTTATGCTGTTCTTTGCCTTTATTTTTTTCCTAATTACTATGTGATGTGAGATATTTTAATATGAAGTTTAGGTGTCCTTTTTTTTTTTTTTTATTTTTCTGCTGCTTGACCAAGTCACCAGAAATCAGACTGTTTCCTCATAGTTCGGGATCCTATATGCTGTTATTAGGAACATTAGATATTTTGTACCTCAATATGTTCATCTCAGTTCTTGACTGGAGTGGGATAAACTAAGACAAGCACTCATTACTGTGTGCCAAGAAATTTCCATCTTGAGAGCACCTTCAGCTCCTCCTGACAGTACACTACGTGTAAACGATCTAAGAGTCTTTCCAAATTGTAAACCTAAGATGGTATATTACCTGCACAGAATCTGAGGAATCTCATATTCCTGGTTAATGCATTCCCATACAATTTTTTTCCACAGTAAAGAGGCTTGGAAAATTTTGAGTTAAGTCCATAAACTAATTATTTTCAGTTCTAATCTTGTTTCTGTTCTAACAAAACTCCTGACTCAGTGTTTCTGCAAATGGCCTGAAGTTACATGCCCCTGAGTGTGGTCTAATGAGGGTTGGAGAGTGCCTCTTAGTTCATGTTGAAAAAATAAAGGGACTTTTTTCCTCTAGCTTTTCAAACTAATTATTCTCTCTTTTTAATATGGGAATGATCCTTTATATATATATGTGTGTACATATATATATATATATATATATATATAAAATCCTCTTCAATGGCACCATTTTCCTGTCCACAGCTTTGATATACTGCAGATACTTACAAAAAAAAGGCTATGTTTTGGGAACAGTGGTCAATAGATACAGTCACGGTCCTAGCTGTTTAACAGTGAATTCAAATACGGTTGTATGAATGAACTGAAATTCAACAGAGGAAGAGAATCTCTGTCCTGTTCATAATAAAGCCATGCTTTTCATCTCCAATTGTTTTTACCCATCTTGTATCCATGTTTCCATCATTTAAGGGCAGTACAGTTAATGAATAAATGGACCACATATACCTTTGACCTTCTTCTCTGCTTATGTCCTGTGACCTGATGCTTGAATTGCTGATGCCTGTTACCTGTATCTCTGGTCTTAATTTCTGTGTGTTAGGTGACTTTGTTTACCCTTCTGTTGCACTGACTAATTCTCTTGAAGCTCTTTAAAATAAGATATAAGCAAGACTGCACGGTTTTTTCTTTTTACTGCCTTTCCTGAACAGCTACAAAATCATGTTCTTTTAACTCTTCTGACCAGCCACAATACTAACAAAAGAGCCTGTTGCCCAAATATCTGATAGTTCAAAACAGTGTGTTAGAATACTACTTCCTTATAATTAACTTTGCCCGGCATTGACCTGGAAAATTATTATAGAGGCTAGCATTCATGGTCCTTGACTAAATTGTGTAATCTCTGAATCTCTGCAACAGAACAAATTCTGACTCTAATCCTGTATGTAGCTCTGACACGGTTTCTTCAGTTATTAGATAAATAAATGTGTATTGTACAGTTATTTAAATTATTTGTATGATACTGGAGTCCAAGAGTGTACTGGATTAAAAAAAAATAAACAAAACCAAACCCTAGAACTGCAAATAGAAGATGAAATTTGACTGTAACTCAAAACTAGCTTAATTTCTGACTGCCAGCTTGCCTCATAAAGAAAAATAAACAACACAAGGCAGAATGATCCAATACAGAAACTGTGATCCTGAACAAGGCAAAACAAGAGGACATAAAGTATAGAACTCTTCAGGACTGGCCATGAGGTGATAAATAAATGACAGTGTAGAACAAAAAAAATCAGCAGAAATAGCTGTTATATATAAGTAATAAATAAGTAATGAAAATCAATGTTAGACAAGCACTAAATTCAAAGATAGTTTTGAAAATTGGAACAGCAGACAAGAAAGACAGTGGCACATGAAAATGAGAAAGCCAGGCTGGAAAATTAAGATAAAGGAATGAGGCACCACCAAGTATAGATCTTGTTGTTTGTGACAAGGAACTGAGTTGCACTTAGTGTGCCATGCTGCTAGTTTGTTTCTTAGTGCAACCAGGGTATGTATTCCAACCTGTTATAAGTCTAGATTAATATCCCTTCTTATCTCTCCAGATCTCCATCTTTCTAGATGTGAATGTAACTGCTTGATCAGTATAGAGCCATCAGACAAGGTGGTATGAATTAATAATGATGTCTGCCTAAATGTCAGTTCCCCAGTCACTCAGGAATTTGACATTTCTAAAAGCAAAGTTGGACACTTTGTTATTCACAAAGCCTTTGAGTTGTTTGGGTCAATCTTTCGTGGTTTTGTGTTGTCTTTTGTTTCTACCTGTTCTACCTCAATAGTTAATAAATTAACTTGTGTCGAGAGCTATGCAGGAAAAATAGAAAAGTAGCTGTGGAGTTATTTCTTATCCATAGCTGACCACATTATCTACAGAGTAGTGTCTATTTTTAAAGCTGCGATTCAACTTTTCCTTGTAAACAGGGGCAGAAAATGCCAAGGCAGACAAGGACTCCTGATTTTATCCTGTGTCCGCGTGAAGACACGAGTCTCATGGTTGGTGCAGCACAGTCTTGTGTTACAGGAGTACATCACATGCAGAGTTCAAGAATGAAAGCTGTTCCACAAATAGTCACTATTTAGCTATGACTATTTCAGTTGCACTGCTATTGCATGGGCATCTTTAACAGGAAAGGATGAACTTTGTTCCTTTCCAGTAAAGATGTTATCTTTATTAAAAAATCCCTCAGAGCTGTGGTGCACCTGTCCTTTTATATACAGCTGCGTTTGACCTGCTAGAAATCTTTGTAGCATCAGCAAACAATTAGCAATGTTGCCTCTTTCTTTTTGGTTTGGATTATTTTTTTCTTGTTGCTGTTGGTTTCTTTTTTTGTTGTTGTTTTTTAAAGACAATATTTTACCACCTTTCCTTCCTCCTGCTTAACTCCAACTCACAAACTGGAAATCACTTCCTGGTGCCCCAGTTAGGGGAAATTTCTTCAGCGATATAACATCAGGCAATTTATGCATTTCTTTCTGGTATAATAAAGATAGGGGAACCTTTCAGCATAATTACTTAACTAGCCAAATATTTATTTTAGATATATTGTAGGTTGTATTGCTCTATGGCACATTAGACAAAGTATATATTGTGAGGGTAGGTGGAATCTGGCGGCTACTTTCTTTCATCCTGACCCCAGGCAGACTTTTATCAAAAAACCACTCCAGGGACATGAGAGTTATCACTCCCATGGGAAACTGCAGAAAACTTTTTATTATTGCTCTGGCAGGAGCCTAATGGAAGGTAGCTTTTCACTGGCACAGCTGTTGACAGTAATGCATCCTGCATCCTTTCTGGAGCAGCTGATTGCTCTAGAGTACTTCTTACAGGATTAAGTCTGTTGCATGCACTGTGGTGGAGGGACGTGGTGGTGGTGGTGCTGATTTGTAATACAAATATTTGTATTACAGCATTGCATTATTTAAAGGAAAACTGTGCTCAGTAGGCAGTGAGATTGCAGCTGCGTCCCCTCTCTCGGTGGAGAGTAAGCCCAAGGGACAGGAGTGGGTCTGAGGGCAGGAGCCACCCATGGAGGAAGATTTCTGCAGCTTCCTCCGGTGTGCCTGTCTGCAGGTCTCTGGTTGGTACCATCAAATTGTAAAAAGACTTTTCCATGATGGAAACTTGAAAGCAATGTTGTTCTCCTGTACAGGGACCCTGTCCTTTAAGCAGAAAGACCAGCATGCTGCAAACTTTGGAACACCATATACGTCTTAATCTATGGTGATAATGTATTTGAATGGATCCCTCCTTGTGTTTCAGAGCACTTTGGAAAAAATACCATGCGGTATTTTCTCTCTTGGGTTGGAGGGCACAAGCAGGAAAAGAGACTTGCTGCATAATTATAGGAGAAGTGGGAGAAACTGAGATGAAACCTTGGTCTCCTGATCTTTGTGGTGCTTTCAGTAGCATCCCAGCCCAACAAAAAGCATACAGCTGTTCGCATTGGCTTTACTTAACTTGCTTAAAATTAAATCAAGTGAATATTTAAATACATTTTTGTATTTATATGTTTTCACTGCAGGCATGCCATTATAACCCAGTTATTAATTCTTCTAAAAGAGAAACATGATATTATTTTACGTATGTGCAAGAGAATTTTCCTCCTCTGGCTACACATTGAGAAGTGGGTGGGGGGCGGGAAAAGGAGTAACAGGGTGGGGGTGGAAAAATGTATTTTAACAGAAGAAAGATCATGCACAGTTGTAGTCTCACAGCAAGAAATAAACATTGTAATCATAAACAAATGTAACCTTGAGTACAGAAGACAGTGATTTTATTGTGTTGACATATGGCGCTTGGGCAACAATGGAGGATTTGTTTTCTTACATTAGTCAGGACACGTCAGGCAGGGCCTTTCTGTGGCCATTGCTTCCAGATAGCATGTGTCAGAGCTTGGATTATAAAATGTCTAGGAATGTACAGACAAAGGCACAGAAAAGGCTTGCTTTGGGGTGAAATGGGGGAACCTCTTCACCTGAAGGCCTGAGTGTGAAAATTCTCAAGAATGCTGGAAACCAAATCAACATCAAGAAAACTTCCCTTCCATAGCGTGCCTGCTCTGCCTTTCATGTTTATTTAAATACTTAGGTTTGCACTCTGCAAAGTGTTATCTGCATGTGATATCTTGAGGCATAATAATCCAAAGCCAGCTCTACAGATCAGTGCAAACTGTGACCATACAAACTGATGATGTGGCTCCACACAAGACCATGCCCTGTCCTCCTGTCTCAGGTTTCGGCTATCAGTGCCACCAGCTTAGACTCCATCAGGTTCCTCACAGAGATCTGATGGGATCGTGTTTCTAAATCTGGATCTTGGTAAGAAGTGGAAATTGTTTCTTGTAAAAGCAGTTACCCTAGAGGAAGGAGACCTTTATTGTGTGTTGATGAACACAGTCTGGACAGCACAACTAACTGACAGAAAATGCTGCATAAGGATGTGAGAAAAGCCTTGGCTATCCAAGAGCTGCCAGCTTTTCAATTAATCAAAATCAAGAATTCATTTGCAAGGGAGTACATGCTCTTCTTTCTTTCTGTTTCTGTTCACCATACAATACTGATACTTTCAGGTTTTTGATAACTCAACTGCATTGTGGTTCTTGCTGTAATAGGACAGAGCTCCTTTACTGTAGGATTTTCAGTTCTATTGATTTAGAAAGATGAAGAGTGGCAAAAAGATTACATCAATTTCATTTTTATGGGGGGGAGAAGTGAGGCAGAGAAGAACAAAATATCTTGACCAAGGTTCTTTAGGATATTTGTGCAGAACTGGGTATTAGTGCAAGATCTCCAAGTCCAGTGCAATCCATGTTTAATGCATTGTTTGTATCTGCTTTAAGGGTATCTTCCAAGTCTTCACTTGTTTGTTTAGAATCCAAAGTAATTTTAAACAAAACCCCTGTTTTGTTGAGATCAGATTGCAGATGCTGGATGCAAATGTAATGTGAAGCTCAGATCCTGTTTGTGTTTTCTGTTTGTTTGCTTGTTTGTAGTTCTAACACCAGGAAGCTCTTAGGGATGTTAAAAACAAAAGCAAATAAAAAACAAAAAGAACAACCCAGAGTTATTCTATTCCAGTGCAAGCATAAAGAGAGGGTCTCTTTTATATCAGTACAAGGAAAAAAAAAAAGACCTGTATGTTCTTTCCCTGTAAAGTGTTTCCTGCTCTGAAGTAATATCTCATGAAAGAAAAACTCTCATTTGAGACAGTAAAACAAAAGAATGTTCTTGTACATTGACAAGCATACACAACAAATTCTGGGGCAAATCTTCAATCCAGTAAAGTTTCTTAATACTCCACCGGTATATGGACCCCAGAGAGAAACACGTAAAAGGTGACCCTTTATCTGTTGTTGCTGCTGTTAAGATCAAGCCCTGTTTCTTTTTTGACGATTTTCTGAGAAAGCAGCCATGCAGCAGCTCTATTTGAGAGTCAGGAAGTAAATGAGCCTGGAAGGGACCTCCGGAGGCTGCCTGGTCTAACAGCCCTGCTTGGAACAGGTCCAACTTTGAAGTTAGATCCATCTTCAAAGATAAGTTGGGTTGCTCAGGGCTGCATCCAGTCGGGTTTTGAGTATCTCCAAGGATGGAGACTCTTTGCCCCGCCTGGGTGACTGTTCCAATCTGTGACCACTTGCACAGTGAACAAAAATTTCCTAACATCTAATTGGAATTTCCTTGGCTGCAGCCTCTGTCTATCGCCTCTTTCCTTTCACTCTGCACCTCTAGAAAGTTTGGCTCTGTCTTCTTTAAAAGCACCCGTTATATAGATGAAGAAAACCATAAGGTCTCCCTTTACCTTCTCTTCTTGAGACTGAACAAACCCAGTTCTCTCAGCCTCTCCTCTTATGCTATGTGCTCCAAATCCCACCAAGTCACCAAACTGGTCGCTTCATTCAAAGCAAAAACTCAAATTAATTTGCAACAGATATGTTTCAGCTTTCAAGACATCAGTGAAGGCCAGACACGTGGGGTAAGTTATTTCCATGTTTGAATGGAAATGTGTTGGCACAGACACAAGATACCTTGTTGCTAATGTAATTTTTGGCAGGTATGTTCACTCAGACAAGTTTGTTAGATGCCAAAAGCAAAGCATAGTGTAACTTACGTTTCTCACATGTGGCCTCACAAGTAGTCCTGTGTTCAAAGCTCCAGTCAGCCTGTGTTGCCTTGGCCTTTCTCCTGCCACATGGCAATGCATATCAGAGGAGAAAATGCAGCAAATTATTCAGTAAATAGCAAAATAAATAATTTCTGAGTACTCCTGTAGCTTCTGACTAGAATTTTAATTCAGTTGTATGAATTCCCAATGTTATTCCCTTTATTCCAAAACATTCAAAAATGCTTGAAAAAATGCACGTATGGTTCAAATTATTTTGCAGAGTGATTCTTCACTGATTTCCTAGATAAAATCGATTCCAGTTTATAAAAATCCTTTCTGGACCTCGTCTGTCACCAGCTTTTATCTCACTTGCTCCATTGTAACCTGTCTTCATTGTAAACAGGGTTTCAAAGATGTTGTGAGGACAGATAGAATGTCCAAACAGAGAAAACAAAGCCTAATTGTGTAGAAAGTTTACTTTGGGGTTTTTTTAGGTGTTTTTTTCCCCTCACAGAGTCAAATGGGCCTTTACTTGAATTAATTTTATTGTTGTAGAAAAGTTTTCTTTCTATATGGACTGCTGGGTATCTCGGTTATCTTTATTTAGTCCAAGTTTCCATGCAAAGTGAGAATGGGGAAGTGCTTTCTCATGCAATATGTTGACATTACACCTCCTTGGCTGTGGAGGGCTGGAGTTATTTTGTATTCTGTGTACACAGGTGGCCAACAGGCTGCCAATACTATATATATGTATATACATATATCGCTTGCCCACCTATTTGCAATTGCCTTTAACACAGTTGCTTAAAATTGCCAGTAGGGAAAGGGATACCGTTGTGTTTCTCTTACTAGTTATCTTATAGTTTAAAAGCTGCTTGCCTACGGAGTCAATGATACCAGAACATAACAGCAATCTCTAAGGAGGAGAAATGAGGAAGGAAGCATGTGGCATTTGCTGCTCTGCCAGCCCTTATAGTGGCTGCCTTCATGATGAAAACTGGTGGCATGTAATTCTGATGTCTCAGCTTAGCTGGGATAGCAAGAGCAGCGTTTGGCACAGCACTTGGTCAGTTTGTACTGATGTTACTGGCCTAATTTGCATTGGTTTAGAAACTTCTCTGAGCTGCAGATTCCTTCCTGCTAAAACTGCTGAAGCAGTGTTCATTGGAAGCTTCTACTATCCATGTTGCAGTAGGACAGCCTTTTGTAGCTTTTTTTTATAATTTGCTTGATCACCTATAAGTCATGGATGTGATGCTGATCATGCAGTTATGCCCTGGACATTAATCTTCAATGTCTTCACTAGAGAAACGTGGGATTTTTTTGTCATTAGCAGTGGCGTAGAAGGTTCCAATAGTTAAGATATGGAGACCAAAACCACCTCTGTTCAGGCTTGGTTTGGCACCAGGATTTAGTTTTCACCCATGTTTAACTGATGGAACTTACATTCTTCCACTTCTCAGCTCCTAAGTTGAAGCTAAATATGTGGGTGACTTAAATATAAGTCATTCTAAAGGAAATCTCTGTACATGAACATATGTCAAGTAATTTGAGGTATCTTGAATGATGTGATTTGGACAAATTGACTGTGAGGCAGCAATGTGCCCTTCTGGTCAAGAAGGCCAATGGCCTCCTGGGGCGCATTAAAAAGAGCGTGGCCAGCAGGTTGAGGGAGGTCATCCTCCTCTTCTACTTGGCCCTAGTGAGGCCGCATCTGGAGCACTGTATCCAATTCTGGGCCCCCAGGTTCAAGAATGATGGGGAACTACTGGACAGAGTCCAGCGGAGGGCCATGAAAATGATCAAGGGAATAGAGCGCGTCTCTTATGAGGAAAGGCTGAGACCTTGGCCTGTTTAGCCTGGAGAAGAGAAGACTGAGAGGGGATCTTGTCAATGCTTATAAATATCTAAAGGGCGTGTGTCAAAAGGATGAGGTCAGAATCTTCTCAGTCTCAGTGACAGGACAAGGGGCAATGGACACAAGCTAGAACACAGGAAATTCCAATCTCATATGCAGAAAAACTTCCTTACTTTGGGGGTGACAGCACTGGAAAAGGCTGCCCAGAGAGGTAGTGGAGTCTCCTTCTCTGGAGATGTTCAAAACCCACCTGGATATCTTCCTGTCCAGCCTGCTGTGGGTGACATTTCTTTGGCGGGGGGGTTGGACTACATGATCTCCAATGGTCCCTTCCAATCCCTACAATTCTGTGATGATGCATGAGTTGAGGCCTCACCTGCAGTTCCTGTGTCCTACAGCACTCCTTTCAGTGTGTACATCCCTTTCACGAAAAAGATGTTTTGTTCTGGTTTTAAACTATCACACTGTATGCTCCTGTTTAGTTTGTGATCTATTTCTACTGTACTATAGCCTCATCTGCTATTCTTCTGTGGACATCTGTGATTTGTTTTCTCCTTCCTAAGTGTAATACTTCAAAGTCATTTTTACTGAAGTTCATCTTCTGGTTTTGGACATATTGATTGTTCTAGAGTGTTTTATCATGTTACTATATTCCACTCTTTCCATACTACTCAAGAGCCCTGGAGGATGGGATTAGGCCCTGCGTCTGTGTTCCCAGTATCATGTCACCTGATTGCTATTTGCACACTTTTTTGCCTGTCATACTCCATTGTTCAAATAGTTCATTAAATAAGAATGATCTCCAGGACAAATACTTCAAGGATACTTCAGATACCCGTTCCTCTGTAGGAATGGTTTCATCAGTGAATCACTGATAGATGTTCTTTAATCAGTTGTGATCATACTTTGGGGTGTTTACAATTAAACTATTTTTTACACTAATTTTGATAGAGTTTTGTGTGGCGCATCAAAAGTCTCATTCAAGCTGAAACAGATCTATTGGTCTCCTGTTATCTACTAAATCTATTAATTCATCAAAGAAGGAAATTGGACTGGCTTTTCTAGTGCTTTTTATCACTGTTTTATTCTTTTTATTCTAGTAGTTGAAAATTGTTTGCTTAATCATTTGCTCCACAACATTTCCAGGACTTAAGAGTGGTTTGTGATTTCATCAATCATTCTGTTGTTCCTTTCTCTACTTTTCTTTTTATCCCTGTTCTCTGTATATTCTCAAAGGTGATGTCCTATGGTCCAAAGACCATTTTGATTAGTTCCTGAAGAAGACCGGCTTTCATGAAGCCTTGCTTATTTAGATATATCTGTCTTGTCCAAATAATCTGTCTTTCTTCTGTCCTCTGGTGAGAATTTATTTTTTTTGGCATCCACAGAGAAAGAAAAGTCTTTCTTTTAATAAGAAATTACTTCTCCAGCTAATTCACAGGTCTAAAATATGGAGTATCAAACAAGTAAATGTCGTTACTCTAAAAATGGTGGTACTAACCCCATTTTTAGAAGAACTACTGAAGTGATTTGGATGATAGTTCACAGCAAGTCAATAGTAAAGGAATCACACCCAGATGTTTTTGTCTCTTTCTTATGATACGTCTCTAATATGAGCAGCAAATCAGAACTTGGCCCTAAATCTTCCTCTCAGCAGCATGTTATTTCCTAAATGAACATCCCATGAGTGTGCAATATGAAAGTTTCCTTGGTGATGCTGACTCTTCTTGAGATGAAAAAGCCTGAGCAAATTCATGCTGTGGAAATTGCAGTTACTGAATTTGACCAATTGCCATTTCTGTTCAAGCACCCCTGCAAACAAAATGACCATCTCAGGCTGTCCTTGGCCTCATTGTGCACAATTTACAAATCCATCAGTCTTGCAAAGAGATCTAGAAATATAGTATTCTTTCTCTTATATTGTGAAAGGATCCACATGGAAATGGAATGTTAATAGAACATCTTTAGTCTCTGTATATAATTCAGCATTCAAAGTCACAAGCAGACCTAGAAGCAAGATCAGATGGCTTTCTAACACCCGCTGTGCATTTCTGTGGGCAATTGTGTTAGCTTTGTGCGTTCTTGTATTTTCATTGTGCGTATTTTTATTCACATCCAGGATTCGCCCATCTGAGAGGAACAGATTGAGCACATATATGCACACTGACTGCACACTCTGTCTTACTGTTCAGCCTCTATTTTGTGTCGTGTATTTAAAGTACTCAGGCCTGTTTTGTGAATGTGCAGCGTGATCAGCAGCATAGGTGAATCCAGGGTAAATAAAAACCTGGATATTTTATTGTTATCTTGGTGGGTTAGCTACAAAATTTATCTTCCTTGTAGCATCACTTTAAACTGGCAATTGAAAAAAGCTTTACAGGGATTCTTTTTGTCCCTTTGGTATACAGAAATAAATCTAGGGATACGGAGCTATTCTACCTTTCACTATTTTGTAGTGTTTGTGGGGACGAGACCAATAGCTATATTTGTTCAATTGAGGGTAAAGAACTGAGAAGGTGAAGACTGATGATGAAAAGACTGCCTTGCTTATTGCTAGGAAGGCAGATTAAGATACCTTAAGACACAGTTACTCATTATTCTAGGGATGTGTGTATACAGGCTCGTGATGTCTAGATAGCATGGATGTGGGAGAGTTTGAAATGCTTCTACAGAGCACGTTGTACTATGATCTTTCTGATATCTGAAAATCTTTAAGGGACCTCACAGATAAGTTAAGGATGTAACTAGCTACATGCTGATTGGCTTCCAGAGTAAAATCTTAGATTATAACATCAGAAACAATGTTCATATTTTAAGGAAGGTCTCCATGACCTGAATATCTGGAAAGCAGACAGTAGAGCAGAAAGTAGACATGTTGTGCATGCATTTCAGTGGATGTTTCAGTGCCATGGGTGCTACATGCATGGCTTAGGTAGTATACTTTTACCTCATTGTTTTGTGGAACTTTTACATTATGTGTGGATCAATTGAATCTTTAAACTGACTATAACTTTTTCAGTCTATGAAAGCAGGCAAAACGTTTGACATAAAGGCTTCTGTATCTTGCCCACCTCCTTTTAGATAGCAACTATACTGATTTGCTGACATCAGATGGTTTTCAGAGTGGTACCCAATCCTGCAAATAAAATGCGTAGCATATCTATCGTGCACGTTAGAAGCACAATTTTGCAGACGTGTAACTCAGCATTTGGCAACACCATCTCTGTGCTTGATTGACAGATTATTTGATTTGTAACAATTCCTAGGCTGGGAGTCCCTCTCAAGCCGAACATGCAGACTTATCATTCCCGGAGTTCCCAGCTGTGTTTGTGAAGGCTGTGGCCACCACATGTGCACGTGACTACTGTTACAAAGCTGCAATGCCATACCCTAAATGATCAAAGTAGTCCAAATCCTGATTTCTTACTTTCATTCAAGCACACACATAATCTTTTGTGTCCCAAGTAGTGTTTTAATTAGCCATTGAAAGCAGTAAGTGTTAGACTCTGAAACTGATTATGCATCTAAAAATCACTTGGGCTAATTAAATAATTTAGTTTTCATTCATGTTCCATTGGCTGTTTCTCTTCTTTCATTAATTTTAATACACAGAAAACCTCACTAAAATCACCCTCAGTGTAAACGCATGCTCACAAACTGCTTTAATCCCCCCAGAGTGTTGGATATTACTTTCAACTCAGACCTAATTAAGAGTGTATGCTGTTTATTGAAATCAGAGCATTTCTGTATATTATAGAACGTATAAACAGATACTTGTGTGCTGTCATTTTCAAAATATTGTTCTTGTCCATGTCTGGTACAATCCTTAATTTTAGAAGGCATCATGTTACACTAGAGATTCCTCTGACAGAAAGCAAACCTTAATTTTCTCCTTTTTTCTTTCTAGCATATTTGTACTGGTTTTAAAACTGTATGTGATTGAAAATTATGCTCCAGTTTCCTAAAGAGAAGTGTCCTTTTCAAAACTACTAGTGATGCCCTCAGTGAGGGATAGGATTTGAATGGGCATTATGATTAAAGGTCTATCTAGATCAGGTGTGAGTCCTGTCAATACAGCAGTATTGGGAAGGTGACTGCTACCAATAGCTTTGTTTCTGTCCGTAGCACAAGGTTTTCACATCAGCACAAGGCATAAGCACACATTTAAATCCTCTTTGCATTTAAGGTGGAAAAAGATTGTGCTTTTGCAGAAGTCCTGCTTTGTAGAAGATTGGCTTGGTTACCTACATGATGAAGTGTTTCACTGAAGCAATGCCCAAAGCTAAAATGCAGAAAAGTCAAACAAAAACATTCAAGCAGAAGTAGATAAGTGTTTAAGTTTAAAATATATTTAGAACAGCTGTGATGCAACATCTCATAATCAGGACAATCACAGGGATTAATGCCTGACTTGGAGAGAAGGCCCACCCGCTTCAGTGGGGCTCAGAGGAGTTATCCTAATGATTGCAGTTTTATACCTAGGCTACTGAAGGCATAGGCATATCAAGACTTTGTTGTGGCCAGAATGAGCAGCTGTAACTAGATTTAAAGCTCAAGTACCACTTGCTATTCTCAGCTCTCTTCAATGGCTGTCTCCTACCATTTTAAGGTTCTTCAGGTTGAAGTGAAGAGACGAGAAGGATCACTTGTCGTGGGGAGGGGGGCTGTTGGATAATTTAATTGTAAATGCAGTTGTGTGGTAAGAGCTTGCTTTTTTTTTTTTTTTAAACTTTCCTGACATCTTAGAGACATTATTGGAATTCAGGCCTTTTAGCACCTCATTTATTTAGTTATTGGGATAGAATTGCATTTGGAAGTCTTATTTCAAATGAATCATTGTTTGTTGCTAATATTTAGCAGAAGGAACACTGTTTTGTGGTTTTATGCTTGGTCATTGACACTGAGTGGATTTGTCTGGAGTAATAAAACGGGTTCTGATAAAATGACTGTGGATCCTCCAAGAAATTTGATTTTCTGCCTAAGAATCTTTCAGGCAGGTTGATTTTTAGAAACTGCTTATGGATAGGCATTGATTATGGAACAGATTTATTGAGGATAGCCTTAAGTCTTGTGTTCAGCTACGTAATCTTTTAGATTGTATTTAACAGTATGCAGCTGAGATTCTGAATGCGTAGTGGTTATGTGATTTTTATGTGGGAGCAAATGGTACTTCTCTGGACAGTTGTAGCAAACCCAAACCAGATTTCAGCAAGAGTTTCTGCCTTCAAACTGCTTTGGCTGGAGGTAATTCTGCAACTTCCTTTGTTAACTTAAAGACACAGATAACTTAATTTTCAAAAGTAATTTGTCTGTTGGAATGCCTCAACATTTGAATGCTCACTTGAACACAGCTGTAAAAATCTGAGGATGTGCTATTTTCTGCAAAACCAGGCTCTTTTCTGTTGGTTCAAGTCTGTTGGATAAAAATAGAAATATCTTAGACCACTATTCCAAGTGAGTGTCAAGTTTAGAGCGGAAAAAATAGGATAGTAAAATAAAAATTACCTGATTCTATTTGAGGTGTGCCTGAAGCAACATGGACAACTGCTTGAGGGACACCTGGGTTCGCCATTGATCTATGGACTTCAGGCAAGGCGCATCCCCTCTTTGTTCTTCAATTCATAAAACAGAGATAACACTCAAGGGTGCCTTTGTCACATGCTTTCAGATCTTCTCATGAAAGGAGCTTCACAGAAACAATAATAACCCTATTCACTGAGAATTTCATATCACAGCAAACTTATTTTCCACCTTAGTGAAAATAAATCCAGGAGTCCTGGAACTAGGAAGCCCAATATGTGCTCTAGGCAAGTCCAGCTTTTCAAGTGAAATTTGTACTGCAAAACAG
This sequence comes from Calidris pugnax, assembly GCF_001431845.1. Classification (NCBI taxonomy): domain Eukaryota; kingdom Metazoa; phylum Chordata; class Aves; order Charadriiformes; family Scolopacidae; genus Calidris; species Calidris pugnax. The sequence goes on from NW_015090922.1 coordinate 10,000,969, forward strand.
ACACTTTTAAGTCTCTGTCCTTAAAAGGATTCTGAATGTCTGATATGTTATCTGCTTATTCTTATTCAGATAGTCCCTGTTCTTGGTTGATTTCCCTTTTTTTTTTTTCCTCTTTTTTTTCCCCCTTCCTCCCAATCTTGCAAAAGCTCAGTCTTTGAACCCTTCATTCCTGTCAAATCAGACTGTCATTCACCTACAGGTTCAGAAGTTGCTATGGGGGTGGGATGGGTGGGCAGAAAGTCATGTGTAGTGTGACTGTGTAGGTCTCCTACCTTTAGGAAACCAAGGCAAAAGTCATGCCTGCCTTCAATCTATTTGCTTTGAAACCAGAGAATAGATTTGCCAAAACAGTATCTCCAAACCAGAAGCTATCTTTATGCCCAGTTCCATGTGGTGTTGAGCTATCCAGAGAAGACAAAAGAATATATGCTTAGCCTTATAAAGGGCTACAGAAAGGAGAGGGATAGTCTATGTTCTGTGTTCACGGTGATGAAGCCAAATCTTTGCACCAAGAAAGAGATAAGGTTAGGTATTTTATGGGGGAGAGGGAACCTTTCTGATGCAAAGGTTGAATGGATTGTGCAGGGAATAGGTGGAGCCTCTGTCACTGCATGGTTTTAAAAACAGCATTATGCAAATACATATCAGGAATGGCATAAGAATACCTAATGACTATACGACCTCCTGAGCTCCATTTGAACCACCTTTTCTATGATTCTTCTATGAAATCTAGGTTCCCTTGTGAAACACAGATATATGATGATGTAAATAAGACCTCTGTGCAATAAGCTGTTAAAGTTAAGATTAGTCTAGCTAGAGACTGACAGAGCTGAAAGTTTGGCTTGTGTAGAACAAACAAGCTCATAGAAATAAACTGTCCCAAACAAGTCATTTAGTCCTCAGAGAAGGGAGAATCGAAGCCTTTGAAAAAAGCCACAACTTGCTAAATAGCAGCAGGACTCAGAGCACTTTCAGCAACAATATGAACATAACTCATATAAAGCTGGTAAACACCACATAACACAACTTCCTAAAGGCTACAAAGACTTTTACCTCACCTGGGCAGTTCCCAGGCAGAAAGAAGTTTCCCATCCTTGGCTTTGGTCATAGATCCTGGAAGCTGATGCAGTGTGAGATGATGAAGTGTCATCCATATCCTGTCCACGGTTACAGAGAGATAAGGTATTATCCAGTGGTGAAACGAGCTGCTCTTCATTCGGAATTTGGATGACAGAACATGGCAAGTGCTGTTGCATCTAAGATCCAGATCCCAGAGCCTTACCCATACACCCAGTCCTTAATTAATCTCTCCTGGAGTCAGGTGTTAGTTCAGCCACATAATAATTTCCTGAGATACTGACAGAAAACTCTACCAGCTTAGAAGGCGGTAATATCTTTGGGCACTGCTCAGTGGCATGAGATTTAGCGGCAGAATTTGTGCAGACTGCTGAACTTTGGCTATAGAGCATTTCACTGCTGCTGTTTCTTTGTCTCCCTGTTGATGCTACTATAAACTTTTCGACTTATTTTAATGGACGATTATGAATAACTGTCTAAATTGAAAGTTTAACATGAAATTTGCTTCAGAAGAAAACCTTTAACTGAGGAGTATTGCATTTTCTACCAAAAAAAAAGCCATCAAAATGTTTTATCAGAAGACTGAAAAGCAAAAAAGAAAGTTAATGACAATTCATTACGCTTTCTGTTTTGCTTTCTAGTTAAACAAACTAAATTTACTGAGAAAAGCCTCTAGTTCTCCAGTCAGCACAAGTACCAGGCTTACAAAAGTATTTTTGCTCTGCAGAAAAACAGCATAGAAAGTTGCTTATGGGGATATACTAACTTGTCACATTAAACTAACTGAACCAGGAGGGAAAAGAAACCCCAACAAATCTGCAAATGGTGATGCTTGCAGTCTGCCTTGAACTCGCCAAGTATGACGAACAGTGACACTGCTGTCCTAATGTATTGCTGACAGAGCTGCTGTACTCATTAAGCTGTGATGAAACAAGATGTCACTTTGTTCACATCAAATGCTCCTTGATGCCAGTGCTCAGAGACTGTTTTTGTTGCTGATGCAGACATCAGCTATTGTTGAAAACGTTGTCTCTCCCAGCGTTTCACTGCCCATGAGGATTTAGGTGCTGATCATTATCAATCTGCAAGCACAATCTGAAGCTGAGACTGCATGTTTAATTTCTGCACCTTTTAATTATTTATTAAACATACTTAAGTGTAATTTAGGTACATTTGAACACCTGAAAATGTTAAATTCTTTATGCGCTGTAAGATGCTGCCATGAACTCGAGGATATATTTGAGTGATCCCATCATCTTTTTTGAGGCTACTGGAACTACTAAAGAAATATTTACAGCATTTAAAACACTACATAGTAGAAAGCACATTGTGGTGGGAAGAGAGGCATTGAGTTGTGAAGTTTTCTGGTCAACATCAAGATTAAGCAGTGGTGTAGCCTGGATTAGAACTGAGGTCTCCTAATACCTGATCTCTAACCATTTATTAGCGTTGCCTTCTATTATCAACACCAGGAGCCAGTCTCACTGTGCTATGTACAGTAAATATCATGTTGCCTAGCCAGGTAGCCTGACTATCTCTAATCTGGAAATAATTTGTACCAAAAAGTACCATTTTGATTTAGTGTTTACTTTGCAGGATAAGTACAATCATTTTGCTATGAGATAAATGAAGGGCGAGCAAGAAAGAAAGTAAAATTTTGGTTTCCTGGCTGAATATATACATTTTTAGAACTGAAACACTGAGATCAGAGGTGCATATTCTCACAGTTGCATTTGTGTTTGTTATTTTAGTGAATGGGACAATATTTACAGATGACCTCAAAGACATTTTTTACACTTTATACTCCTCAGTATTTTTTCCCTTACATTAGGGGATTTTGCAGTTTTTGCATGTGATTTGTTTGGGGTGCTTTTTGGATTATTTCTTTTTTTTCAATTAGGTTTGCAATCACTAAAGCTGTTATGCAATCATAACATCTTGGGAAGCAGCTGAAGATAAGAGTAGGGATTCTTCTAATTTGCAGTTGGGAGAGGAGGAGTGTCTGATCAGAGACTGATGCTGGAATTCTAGCTAAAGGCTGTATCCCCTAAGGGGGTCCTGAGCTTTCAAAGCTTAGTGGAATAAAATAGCTCTAGAAATGATCTTTAAGAAAAAGATTTGAAGGAAGGAAGGTAAAATCACCTTGAAAACAGAAAGTTGCTTAAAAGTCATAGGAGCCATTTCAGACTCTTGCGGTGAGAGGAGGCAGCGGACACGAATGTGAAAGAAAGAAAGTGTAAGTAGATGAGATGCAGGCAGAAGTATTTTCATGGGAAATGTAGGAAATATTATTAGTTTGCTTAACACTGAAGTGCATCTGTGCCTTATTGAGTGATGAAAGCCCGGGAGATCGACCATCCGCACTAGACCAGCTTTACAAGATGAGCATGTGAAATTCACAGAATTGCTAACTTACATGAAATATGACCGTGCTACTAAACAGCAACACAATGGAAAGTGCATCTGAGAACACTCATGGAATATGATCAAGCATAGCTGATACAGAGTCCTTGAAAGGTGGTAGTAAATACACTCATTTAAAGACTTTCACCTGTTGCTTTAAATCATTCATACCCCATGGCATGTCTGCCAGCACTGTGACCCCTGGCGCAGAGTGAGGAACATCAAAGAAAGAAGCAAGCAGATCAAGTCTCAGGTAGGCGTTGCACCCTTGTTATGGATAAAAGAAGTGTCAGTAAGTTATAAAACAGGTGGAATTGGAATATTGTAAGCCTGACATGAGTGACCCAACAAATATTAGTAGGATGGTACTATCTGTTAGTGCAGAATCATATAGAAGGCATTTAAAAAGATAATTTAGAATGATTTTTGTTGTCTCAAAGACATGTGAAAATGTGGGCTATGCATTGCTAGCTTAGTTAAAAGCTCCTCTGGACATTTTTTTTTTTTGAAGATTTTTTCAATCCGAGAAGGATTTACAGTCTCTGATACTACCTGTAATTGCAAATGAAAATAAGATTCTTAGTTGACCTTTTATTGATCAGGTTAATTTTTTTGAGATGTGCCACCATGCCATGTAACATCTCTGATCTCTGCTGCCAGGCAGCTTACAGTCAAGTATTTACTCTCAGGCTGTATTTTCTGCTGAAATGGCTGTTTTCCCTGGAAATATACACATGCTACTTCCCTTCTCTAAATGTTCTTCATTTGCTTTTAGGTACAACATGTACAGACTGGTTTTAAAACAGTAGAAATTGCTCTCTGGAAATTAACTGTAGTTAAAATGGAAGACAAGCCTATTTACAATCAGAGCCAACAAGTCTGCAAGCGTACACTCCGGGTATCTAATATCAGGCCAATTTCAGTAATGTTCATTTGTCTATGTACTATATAATCTGTTGCTACTGAACCAGAAAAAGTCTGCTATGAAAGTTTATCACTTTTAATCACTGAATGCTAATGTCAAAAAACTTTTTGAACAAGAGTAAAAGCACTTTCACAAATCCTCTTCAGAGGAAAGAGTTTGTGGGGTATTTTTCTGAACTAAAGGGACTAACTTAAGAGTTAAACAGATTCATGAAAATGCTGATGACACGAGTCTGATGCTGACCTCAGATATTAATGACTTCAGAGAATATTCTATGTCATCCTTTTGCTGGACCCAAAGAAATCTGTGCTTTCACAACAGTAGCTGTGATAGCAAAACCAGAACCATACCCAAGCCCCCGCTGTAATGTCTGCCTGCCCTCTATGTTTATACATATTTACATCCCGTCTACATCACTAATACTGACAAGACCCCTGGTGCATTCCTTTGAGCTTTTCATACATGAGCATCCTAAAGGTTAAAACTCTGTTGGACTGAGAGTTGTTGGTGTTTGGGGTGTTTTTTTAGTATTCCAGTTGTGATTTACTTTTAAAGTTGTTAATATTTTTTTAAGGTTAACTTTGGTTGGTTGGTGTTTGCTTTTCTGGTGGTAAAGCATTTAAGGGAGAAGGGGACAAAAAAAAAAAGCAGCTTTGTAGTCTTGTCTGAGTGGCCAGAACCTGGCTTTGTCTAAACACTTTTGAAAAGTGATTTCAGTGAGTCAGAAATGCTTTCTCTAGTGTTTCTACATACTTTCTCCTGGGTTTTGCCATCCAGAGTGTACCACAAGAGTTTAGATTTAGCCTTTGAGCTAAGTGTGTTTCTAAGACAAACAGCAGCCTGATGGTTGCACTGAAATGCAACACGGCGTAGTTGCACTGACGTGAGGAAGCTGGGTGAATGCCAGTGGCACGTGGGCCTGGTGGAGACATGACAATCTCTGCTGCGGAGAGAGCAAGGGCATTTTCTGGCAGCAGAAAATGCATCATGTTCACATTCAGCTTCAGAGAGAGTCAGTTATGGTAATCAACGCTTATTTGGGTCACAGGAAGTGATAATGCTTTCTGTAAAGCTAGAAATAAAAAGCCCTGTCTTTTCAAAATGCTACTGCTACCCAGCCACCCCAAAAAAGGCTTCATACCACTCTTTTGGAAGATGATGTTCAGTGGCAGAGGAGACAACATCTTGTTTCGTGCTTGAGAACATTTACCATTTTCAATCAGCATGATTTCAGTCTTTCCTAGGCTAATGTGAGTCAAGAGCTCTTCCTCCCAGAATGAATTTCCTTACCCATTTTAGTTATTCTAGCCTGTCTCAGTATAAAGAAGTCTTCACAGTAAGTAATGGTGTATAGGGGTGTTCAGTGATATCTCTCAGAGGGTGCTGTTCCAGTAGACCTCTGGTTCATGTGTATGAAGGTTCAAAGGTTACTCTGCCGTCCTAGCAAAGAGAAACTTGATCTTGAAATAAACACGATGATAAATATGGCAAGTTAGCTTTTACTATTTTTTTTTTTCCAGCCAGCTAACAGTAAGGTGTAATTTGTCATTGCCCCTTTCTTCTACTTCAGCTGTGGCTGTTATAGCCATCAAAGACGATGGGAGGAATGGAGTTAGGCAAGAACATGCATGTAAGGGGAAGGGGAGAAATCAAGTGCCTAAAATGTGGGCAGCTTAGACTCTACCTCAAACTTAAGAATTTTAAATGGGTTGGTTGTGGCTCCGGGACTCACGCTCAGATCTGAGGGCAGGGATTTGGGCCTCTTTCTGTACTGTAGACAGAGCTGTTGGAAGCTGCCTGGAAGCTGGGAATTTTGCCTACTGCCAAAACTATGCTTGAAATGCCATCTTGTAGTTTTTCTTCTTCTCTTTTCACATCAGTGCTGATTATCATTGATACTGGCTTGGAAAAGGAGACGCTCTCCTATATAATCATGCAAACACCACAGTGTCCAAACATCACCAGGGGAACCTTTCTTCCTGCCATGCTCGGCACATTTTTGCAGCAGCTGCTCTTGTAACGTAGGCAAGTTTCATGGCTTAATGGGTTGGTGCCCACAAACCCAAATTCTTGGCAGGAGTAGCGAGGTTAATTACTTTCCATTAAGGTGAAATCTTGGCTCACAGAGATTTTTCCTGGTGACTTCAACACAGCTTGGATTTTACCCTCCGAAAACCAGTGACTCTGTGCAACAAAAGAATGTGTCCTGCTAATTTGTGAACCTTTGATTTCAGTTGCTGTTGTCCTACTCAGTGCTGTGTGCTAGCTTAGCAATGTCTGGCAGCACTGCACTGATCCTACCCACCTCCTGGGCCTGGATTCACCCGTCCTGTAACTAATAAGCAATGTATTATTTTATTTACTGACTGGCTTAATCTCTAACTATACTGCAGTATGTTACTGGACACTTTTGTCTGTTGTAGGAACTTCATATTTTATTTTGGAAACTTGGCTAGTAGCAATCTGACCACAAAGGCTAGGAATAGGAATAGCAGCATATGTGCACTTTAGAGAATGGTTTGAAAAAACTGCAACAAATCACAGAAATTCCACACATCTCATGTACACAAGGAGGGTTTATTTTTTAAGGCTGTCATTGGTCCTATGTATCTCCACTATACTACAACAGCTAATTCAAGTTGCCAGTGCATAGCCAGTTATATTTCCTTTTCTTTTTTTGGGGGGTGGGGGACAGAGGAGGAGGGACAAAATATATGTTTATATACATATATTTAGTTTTTTTACTTGTCTTTGAAGGTTTCTGAAGAATATATTTTCCCTCTTTGAATTATCAAAGGCTCTTGATCTCGTGGTTAATAACTTTGTTTGAGGGTACAAAGTTAAGACAACTCAAGTAAATAGTCTCATTGCCTTTAGGACATTGATTACTAACAGTAATCAAGTGCAAAAGGGTTTTCACCACTGGCTCTGTTAAACTTAGAATTCAGCAAAAGTATCCACTGAAGTCAACTAGAAAGTTTTCTAGAGTAGGGAATGAATATAAAACTGAGGAGAGTCTTGAGGACCAGGCCCATGTTAAATAGTTCTACTCCCTGAATGCAAACAGCTGACAGCTTCTGGATAAGCCAAGACAAATGCATGTCTTCTGAATATTTTTCTTTGATGGAAAAATCTAATTTTTTGCAATTAATATGATAAATGCCACTAAGGTGACATGGAAATGGAATATATCTGAAATTGATATGTCACTTCATACTGTAGTTGGTACAGTACGTTTCTCTTTGTAACATGTATTTAGTTCATATCTAGTCCCAAGTGCTGCTCAGCTTGTTCCAGTTTTTTTATTTGTAGTATATAGGGACAATTGAGGCACTGTGTTCTTTCCATAAACTTTTTCCTGTCATAGCACAAGGCTGGAATGAAACTAACATAAGAGAAAAGTGTGCTTCACCAATGCCAGAAAAATAAAAGTATACACAGTTAAAGCTTTTAAGTTAAAGAACACGAAGCTAAAAGTTCAAAAATCAATTAACTTTCTCTGATTTTATATACCTGGGACCAATTTTCAAAATCAGATTTTTTCCTTGTTTAAAAAGAAAAAAGTAGAGGAAGCGTAGTCTCCACAGATGTCCTTTTAATGCCCTCTTTTATTACCTTACTGTGATGGACCTCTTCTTCCCTGGTCTTTTCACTCCTACTGACAAGTAATCTGAGCCTGCTAATCCTGACCCTTAAACCCTGCTACATTATAATTAACTTTGTATCTCATGACTCTGATTTTTATGTATTAAATGCATGTCTTGTTATCCACTCAGTACTGCATAAAACATCGGATTGACGAAGAATAAGATCCAGTGCTTGGGAGAAAGCTTTATTTGTCCATAAAGACAAATAAACCCTATTTCCAGGACTTAAGTGACATTAAACATTTGTTGATATTGAGAAATTTAATCGGTTCAAATGCTTAAAAAAATACTTTCCAACTAAATTCAGACTTGCACTAAATCAACTGATTTAGACTGTAAAGATTTTCCTCTGGTTTAACTTAATGGAATAATAAAAAAAAAATAATCACCTAAACCATTGTAGTTTTTATCTTGGGATATGAGTCAGCTGGCAGGTAGTCCTTGCATGATCCATTTGTAAGATGATGATTTTCAACAGAAAAATGATGAGCCTGTTTATGAAACAGAAAAAGTTGAAATCGGTAAAGCTGCTTTCAAGAGAGAAGCTAAATGACTTGCAGGATAAGGGAACTTTCATAAACTTTGAGTCAAATTCATCAATTTTAACACTGGAATTACTTAAAGATTTAAAGTCAAAACTGCTGTGAGAAGCAGAGCAGAGAGGGCAGGATCTCACATTTCTTAAGGCATGTGCTTCAGAAACAAACTGTTTCTTCCAAATGAGTCAGCTTATTGTTATTTTCCCATGATGACAACAAACAAGAATCAGATATTAAATATCTTGTTTCCATCAGAAATGCTGTGTTATCTTTAGAACAGCAGGTATCGTTTCTTCAGATGAGAAAGGTGCACGTTAATTCACTTTTGCTGAACAGACTTTTGGCTTTATTGGCAGGCTGTCAGGACAATTAAGTGAAAATGACAGTGCGTTGCCAAAGTGCAAAAGACTTGGATTTAAAAACATCTCCACCAGAAATCTGTATTTCAAACCATCAGTCTGGAAGTTTTTCCATGGCTTTGGTTAAACTGAAAAGGAGAGAACAGGGCCTAAAATGCAGAAGAGTTCTGCTCATTCACGGGTCAAGTCATAGGAAAAGGTGACTGTATTTATTTATTGCAAAATACTGATGTTTCTTGTCAAATGCACCCCTTCTAAAAGGCTTGACAAGAAAGAGGGGCCTCTTGAAAAACCTTGATCCAGCTGTGGATGCTGAAAATTGAGGCTTTTGCTGGTAGAGTCAATGAGAAGCCTGAGGGTTGGCTGGGGAGAGGGCAATTAAGTTTATCACTTAATTTCACAAAGGTCCAAAGGCAGCCAGGAATGGAAGTCGGAAGCGAGAGGATGCTGCTGTGGGCCCACTGGAGCAGCCAGCAGTCATGAAAAGAGAGCAGGGCCTGCTGGGGCTGGTGTGGGCTGAGCTGCCTGGGTAGGGAGGGAGCTGCTGGGGTTGTCTGTCAGCGGGGTCATTAACTCGTGGGTTCACCCTCTGCTTAGGCAAATCCAGGACATGAATTGAAGGGAAATAGTAGCGTTAAAAATCTTAAAACAAAGGAACAGGTTGAATGGCTGTAGGACAAAAGGCATGGGAAGGTTTCCTTCTTGCTGTCCCCCAGTGGCCAGTCTCCCTGCCCCATCTCACTCTCCTTCTTCAGGGTCCTCACTGCAGCCACCTGCCCTCGCTGAATTTGGCCCAGCAGAAGGTAGAGAGTCACCCAGAGCCCCCTAATTTTAGACATTTGAGGGGATCTCTCTGTCTCAAGCTGATAAATTCTCCTGAGAAAGGAAAATGAAGTTAGTTCTCCTGCTTGTTTATACATCTATGGCTGAGGTCCCTTAGGACAAAGGCTTCAGGCAGTTGTTTCCCTTCAAAAGGAAGGTGAACGCCCATGAGCTAGCTTCTTCCATTTAGATTGAGCTCCATCTCACAGAAGAACTGTGGCACTTTTAAGTATGATTAGAACTTAAAACTCCTGTTACTTAGCCAGTAAACAATGCACATGACAACCACTTTATTCTTGGCAAAAACAAAGTTCTGTGTTGTTGTTTGTTTAACTGTAACCTTATTTAAAATAAGTAGCCCGTGTATTAGTGACGTACAGTAATTCTCGGGGAAATTTTGAGAATAAATACCAGCTTTGCTAAATTCTCTATTTTCAGAAGTGACATGAATGAAGGAGAATGTAGAAGAAAAATTTTGTGTGACATATAGCCTGTACCTCTGAATCTGAAAAAAAATGGGAGCCACTGAAGAGTGCATGTGCTGTGGTGATAATAAGCCTTTTTTTTTTTTTCTGTTTGTATGAAATCACAAGAAAACTGGTGTTACTTTTTATCTTTTGCCATTGCAAGCTTTTGCCAAAATGCTGGAGGTGTAATATAATCCCCCATAATTACATGTTTTGAGATAGAGCATTCCTTGGCTGTTTATATGGATTAAAACTGACTTAGAATGCTAGAAGGCATTCCAGTCATAATGGTAAACTAATTAGCAATTAATACTGTGCTATAGTTTAAGAGTAATTTTTCTGTTATACTTTGTCATTAAAATACAAATATTCGAGTAAGCTACGAATGATTTAATGGAGTTTTATCTCATTAATGTGATAAATTCTTTGGTCCTTTACAAACAGAAGAAAAGTGTCATGGAACAGCAGTTAAAGAAAAGAATAGTGTTGAGAACAGCACTATGTGTAACCTCACTAATTTCACAAAAGTCATTCCTTATCTGCAGACTTGCATTTATCTGTGGCAATAATTGAAAAAAGGGTAGGATCAAATCTTTATTCAGATTTTAATTGCCACTGTAAAAGCTCCACATGAATAAATGGACCAAAAGTTTCTTTTACCTCTCTGTTAAGGTGTTGAAATCCTGGAATGGCTAGACAGACCATAAAACAATACTTCATAGATTTATGCTTATATAGATCTATTCTGGTACCTTTTTTTTTCAAATGATAGGTTAATATGTTTAGTTTGCATCAGCTGCCAAGTACGAGTACTTGTCTGAACTGTATCCAAACTGAATATGTCTAAACTAAGATATAAGACTATTTTTTTCCATTTACTTCAGTAGGCTTTGGATCAAGTCCCTGTTGAATCTTCAAAGTCAAATTGGAAATCTTGTGTAATCATACCATACCTTCTTATATCCCTTGAGCTGATTCCAGCCCTAGAGCTGGTCTATGTAGAGATTTTGGATAATGTTGAACACAGTGAGACTGGTGTGATTCTTTGAATTTGCTAATGTATGCAAGTAAGTTGTTGATTTCTGAGAACCTAGAGGATGAAATCTGATGCTGTGTTTTCACTGGAGCTTTTTTTTAGGGTTTCATTCCTTTTATTTAATGCAGTTACCATTCTTTGCTGTTATACTCAAATGACAGAAAAAATCAGGTTTAGGGGCGTGCAACTGTCCAACTCTCAGTACTGATGGTCATTGTGCATCCAGTCTGTATTATTAGTAAAGGTGATCCAACAGGGAGGAGGTAGGCAAGAGCTTTGAAATAAAACCTTTAGAAATATGTGTTTTCCCTATGCTCTGTTTGCAGATTTCACTCTGGAAGACTAGTAGAAATAGATGAAAGAGTAATTTCTTTCCAAGCCCTGGCTGTCAGTTTAAGTTACAAGTGCCTGTTTGTAAAATATTATTGGTTAAAGAGCATAAGTGTTCAAGTAGAAAACTTGCATAGAAAGTATCTTTCTCAGAAATGCCCTCCTGCTTAACAAAATGGGTTCTTATAGTAAGTCTGTCCTTTAAACATTGGCTTTATGTGTCTCTAACACCTTGGCTGGAGTCCCTGCATGCCAGCCAACCCTCCATAGAACCCAAAAAGACTTCCTCACAAGGGGAGTCCATCCCTAAGCAGGTCCCAGAAACCCTGCTGAAAACATTCAACATTAGAATTTGGGGTCTGAAGACTTCTGGAAGAAGTCAAAGGAAAGGAGTGAGGTGGGAGTGTGCACAGGTGTTGTCTTCAGAGGTTTGTACTAAATGAACTTTGGGCTTCCAAGAAAAACATGTAGGACCTGGGTTATTCCCAGCTAATGTCATGCAAGATATTCCTAATGAAAGGCAAAACTGCTTACAATTAAATCCTTTCCATATTTCATTAAAAGTTTGAAAACAATCCAAATTTTATAAGGAAGGGGAAGAATTACATAATTTTATTTTTCTTTTTTAGCTGGAAATTTGCCAGTTTGGGGTGTCCCGTCATAACCATGAAAAACGTACCTCTCTGAAGTAGCTTTTCTCCCCCCATCACCACTTAGCAGAAAGGAAAACATGGAAAACATGAAACCACATCACTGAACGGCAAAGGATTAGCTCATAAATGTGTAACTTTCTCACTGTGGGGCATTCAATCCCTGAGCATTTTGTAGCAAGCTGTATTTTGCAAGAGGTTTCTGTGGGGTCTGCAGAAATCCACGGAGTCAGGCCTCAGTCTGCCCCTTCCTCCTCCCTTGCCAAGGAAATGGCATCAGCATCTGGCTCTGCAGGCCTTCAGCCACCTTCCCGTCTGCCCCTGCCATACTGCAAAGCCCAGGACCTCTTGTTGCTTCTGGGGGCAAACTGCTGGGGGAAGAAGTGCTCTGATTGCCACATTAATTCATTGATGGCTGAGTTGTCACTGCTGCAGTTTCAGAAGTGCTGTGGCCAACTGCAGAGCAGCCCCAGCATTGGTCCACAGGCTAAGGAGGTTCCTGCATACAAACTTCTCTCTACCTCCAGCCAAGTGACAGCTTTTGGGGCAGGGAGTCGATGTAACTCAGAGAGAAATACCAACCAAGCTCAGTTGCTTCAGTGGGCCATGTATTGGCTTGGAAGTCAGGAAGTCTTTCTTTCTTCAGCCTCCTAGCTTCTGTGTGTGCTGGAAAGAATTTTCATCTAGGGCTTTATCTGTCTTATTTACTCACGTTTTAAAAGGTCAGACCTCAGAGGTATTTTGGCATTGTTAGGCAATCTTGTTTAAGGATACTGGAGTTCCTTGAGGCAAGGATCTTACTTGCATCTTACTGAAGGCTGTTTATATGTGGTGCAATGTAGAGCTGTGTAGATAAACTAAGCTTTTCCCAGGGAGCTGGCTTTCAGGCCAGAAGCTGCTTGTCTGCGTTAGCGCATACTATTTCTCAGCACGGCTGGTTAGGCCAAAGAGTGTGCCAAAACCATGCCTACACCTCTCCCAGTCTGCTTAAACGTCTTTTGCAGCATGGCACTGTGCCATACAGACCTCCAAGCAGAAGACCTTATCCAGTACGTCCCGTATATAGTCTAAAGGGTAGTTGTGTCATACGAGTAATAAAAACGTCTTGGTAGGATACACTTGCAGTGAGACACTAGAAATTGTGTCGTGGGACCATAACAGGTAAGAAAATACTTTCCATTCAAGTTCTTAAACTTAATTAAGACACACTAAAAGTTAAATTGACTCAAACATGCATTTACCGTGCCTGTCAGTCTGAGGTAGTGTGGCTCCAATTTCTAACCTGGATTTAAACTTTTGTCCTCAATTAGGTTATTTAATTTGCTTCATTTAAACACTTCAGGAAAATGAAAAGCAGGTGTTTCCTTTATTGAGCACCTATTGTTATGCTTTCTTTTCTATCTTGAATTATAGTAACGGCATTTTAAGTAGTGAGCCAGGGCCTCTTTGTTTTCAGCAAAGTCAAATGTGCACGAGAGGACTGGAATGAAGCTGATTCTCCTAGCAGTTACTGTCATAATAGATAAAGCTCTTCCATAAATGGGGGAGCGAAATGAAAGGCAGGTCCAAACCGCTATTTATCATCAGGGTGTCGTGGCCGTACTTGTAATTTCCTGTGGCTACTATGACTATTAAAAAAAAAATTCCTGGTATAAAGGAGCAGAAGTAGAGGCTCTGGCCTCAGAGATAGTATCCCAGATAAACATGAACTCCTCTCACAAAGTTACAGAGCTCTCATAGTAAACTGCACAGAACTGTGCAAAATGTAAGGAAAGCTGTTGCATCGCTTGGCTGAATACTAATTTGTTTCCCAGTTCAGCCAGAATGCTGAGCCTATCGGCATTCTACGTGTTAGTCTTTTATGAAGGTCAGTGGTTAATCACTAACTGCTAAAACAAAAGAGTATGGATGTGAGATAATCAAAGAAACAGGCAGTGTAAGTTGTTTTGAAATCTTTCAGAGTTTGAAATTACTGCGTTTGCATCGTAATACAGTCATCATAATCAAAACTGGAGATACCTTATGATTAAAGAAAAACGAGATTAATATGTTTAAAACACAAGAGCTCAGGGCTTGTTTTGGGGAGCCTTAACAAAGCACTAACTGGTCCCAGTACTGGGATCAGCAAGGAGTGTCCTGTTACCAAGTAAAGAAGGAGTTCCTGGAATAGACTTTTTGATTATTATTTTTTTTTTTCCGTAGGAGGAGAGCAAACACTCACACTCTAGGAAGTGTTTTCTGAGAATTCCTGCAGGCTGAGGAGTTCTTAATCATGCTAAAGGTTTGATTAATAATGACTTTTTAGGTTGATTTTCCACTGGCATTGGGTAAATTTAATAGAGATCAGTAGTTTCATTCACTTTGTTAAAGGATGTTTATCAAAACCTTACCCAAAATTCTGTGAGAGAGAAATCTTCTGAGATTAGACACTTGGAAAACTGTTGCTTAAGCTGCAGGAAATTGGGTGTGATCATTTCATTACCAACCAGTTTGATTGCTGGCTATCTCTTTGTTATTTAAGTAAAAACCTGCCAGAAGACTTACCAAATGCAGCACTAGATGTCGATCTCAGTTCCATGATATAATTTACTCCACTGATTTCAACTGAAGCATGGCAAAACTGGGGACATCACTTCTTTGTGAGAGAACTTATTGGGCTGCACAACTAACACCAGTGCAGAGGCCTTTAGGGACAGGGAGTAGCACTTGTAACTGATGAAATTCTACTTGCCTTACTAACATCACAGTCATGGTATTAAAATGGTGGTTTTCTCAGCCTGCTGTGGTTTGAAACACTAGCTTTTTATTTCGCAGAAGTTGACCTTGATCATGCAAGACAATGAGCAGCGGCACCATGGAAAAGTCCCAGAATACAGTTCTGTTGAAAAGAAGCAAAACAAAATCTGATCCACTGGTAACCTTAGAAGGTATTTAATCTACCAGGAGAGACTACGGCTTCAACAGCAGTGTTTAAAAACTTCTACCCATATGCCAGTCCTGATGAGTTTCAAGTACAAATAAGAACTCAGAATATTAAATTCCCAAATAGCTTCCTCTTCCCCCTCCCCCTTGAAATGCCTTACCTTATAAGAAATGAGCTTCACCTATAGATAAATACTGAGTGTGGTTGGGCTAAGAGACCTCCATTCTCCCAGACTAGATTCATTCATATTTGCACACGTTTTGCGTGTACCACATGCATGAATAAGCACCAGGAAGGCTGTGCAAATGCCACATTTCTGTTCCGCTCCTTCAATCACATTCCATGCTTCTGAAAGCTGCTGGGCTGGTGAGCAAGAAAGGCAATACAGTTCTGTTCTATAATGGCAGTTCAAACGTTTTTTTCCCCATCCTGTCTCATTAATATGGGTGAATGAAAAGGGGAACTCTTACACAGCTGATAGTCTCATTCTTATGCCTGTGCCACCATCAGCACACAGTGCCAGCGTGTGGGCAATGCTATTTTGAGGAAGGGGAAATGGGCTAGCTTGCTTGTTCCCTCTGTGTGTGTGCACAACCAACTGACAAACCAGCACTCTGAGGCTCTTATTTAGCAAAGCTTCCTAAGTGTGTGCTCCAGCCTGCCCATGCTGGTGAGGCTGTTAAGAACGTGCTTAACTGTAATCAGATGTTCAAATTCAAAAGGATTTAAACATCTGCTTCTCATTAAGTTCATGCCGAAGAGCTTTGCTGAATCAGGGCCTTAGCCATTAGGAAATAAACAGAGACCACCAACTTATTTTACATATACTCTTGAAGAGTGTTCGGGTAGATGGTAATGACTTTCAGTCAGTCCTGACCAAAGCTGGCTTTGAACTGCTGACCTAGAGGTGAAAGGCTTGTATCCTATTACCGATCCCTGGGGCAAACCAGTCTTACTTGTTTTTAAATATTAATGAATTAAGTCAAGTCATAATGTAGCCCCATTGATTGCCTTTTCCCCGTATTTTTCCTGTGTCAGTATCAGTAACTGATGCTGCTGTAGAAAATCTTTGGGAATCAGTGCTGCCCACATTTCTCTGGTTTAAATCACTTGCATTGTAAGCAGAGTCTTAATAACTGAAAAGGTTAGTTTCTAAAAATATTTAGAAATGGACCTTTCCACGAATGTTAATAGTAACCGTTCATCAAGGAAAACATACTTAAGTAGGATCTAATGAATTATTTAGGTATCTATTCTCCTTATGATATGCAGACATAACTCTCACTGACACTAATAGGAGATTCATATGCATGCCAGGAGCAGGGAAAATCCTTGGAGAGTATTTAGACAATATTCCTTGAAGGATTGGAATAGGAGGGGGAAGGGAAATCATTGATGTAAACATGAATTTGTCATTTTTCCACAGAGGATGTGTGTATTTTTATTTTAAAAAGACAGTGGGGACCATTAACTAGCAAATATTTAAAATTCCATTTGCATCTCTAAAGGCAGAGCTTAGATGAAGGCCACACACAGACCTCCAGTTGAAAGTGGAAGCACACTAATGTGAAGAAAAGCAAATGCTCCTGGTAAGTGCTCTGTTGAAAACTGTGGGTTTATTCTTAGGTATTTGACTTTTGGGAACCTTTATTTCCTACAAGAGAAGGCTTATTGAACCACAAGTTTTATCTGAAATTTGAGGGCTATTTCTTTATCATTTGATATGGGATGTACATTTGATCAAATGATTCAGGTGATGTGTGGCGCCGGTCAGATGTTGTGAAAGCCCATTTCTGATACGATTTCCTCAGCTGCTGAGCGACCTATGCACGGTGGTGTCCCATGAACACAGGACCAGTGTGACCTAGAACAGATCAGCAGACCAGGCACATCTGGTACCTGGGCAGTGGCATGACTACAAATGCAGAAGAGATTCAGGTGCTATGGCAAGAGATCTTTTTTTCAAAAAGAGATCTTCTTAAGCCTTACCAGCATCTTGGAGAGCCATCCCTGTGTGGTGCTGTATCAGAGAAAATGTAGTCTGCTTTGGTAGAAATACTTGTCAAAAAATTATGGTAGTATCAAAATGATGTACTCCATTCCCTGCCTCTGCTGCTTTTCCTCCCTGGAGCTATCCTGCTCTATGCTGCTCAGCCCGGGGTCTCCAGCTGTGTCAGATATGGGTCCAAAAACCCTCAACTCAGTAGTTTCACCACTGTGCTCTGTTCATAAAACTGATTATTTGGTAGCAGGGAAGAGCAGCTCTCTAAATAAGGTCTCTTGGGGTTTTTATTTGTTTGTTTTTACTTGCTTTTCCCCAAGGATGTGTTCTGTCATGGGCTGAGCAGGGACTGAGAAGGAGGGGATGAAGGGCTCGGTTTTAGCTGAAGCTTTTGGAGCTCATCTTGCAGTTTCTGCATTTGTGGAACTGAAGTCCTCTGCCCCACGGTATATTTCTGGTGCTTGGTATATCCAGCTCCTTCCTGTAAGTTGTGTTGCAGGCTGGTTAATTCAGTTTACAGGAGGAACTGGGATGCTATTGGTAAATGGTTCTGGCAACCAGCAGCAAGTCATCTGCAACCTTGAGAAAGTTATTGTGGCCTTTTCACCTGCTGCACACCTGGCAGGAGGGTAACATGCCGGGAATCAGCAGCCTGAGCTTGTCCTGCTTTTTCTGGCTCTGCAAGGAGCCTGGCCCTTGGCAATCATAGGGGTTGTGTGTAACACGAGGAGGTGCACAACTTCCAGACAGAAAAAACAGCTTTAAGTTGGTTGTATTTCTTTACTGTAAACACTTTCCATCAATTCTGGAAAACCACAAAATAACGATAGTGCAAAGTTACTGAAAAGCAAAACTTCTTAGAAATTGTGTCCTGATATAAAAAATTAGTCACAGCAAGCCAATGATACTTTTAGGAGAAACAAAATGTAAAAACCCCAAGCCAATTTCCAGTAAAATATAAATTTGATTATTAAAACATTTTAATTAATCAAAGATTGAATCAGCAATTCACAAAAATCCATCTTGAAAATTTATTATCTTATCTTGACAGCGTGTCATTTGCGGTGCGGAAAATTACCAGAGCTAGAGCAGAGGGTAAGGACTCGCCTATCGGCATGCAAATATTTCTAGGAATTCAAATTTTTTAGCCTTCAGAGACTGCAGTTTATTTTAGCATAACTGATTTTCCAAAAACATTTGAAACGTTGATAAATTCCTCTACCAGCCATTTTATCATATTTTATATACTGCTGAAGATATTTACTGCTTTCTCCAATGTTGGATTTTTCAGGTTGACATAAAAGAACATGAAGGAAATGTCATCGCTCTAAAAATGGTCTTTTTAATAAAGACCGAAAAACCTTTTTATGAGATGTTAGTTTGGTTGTGCTGGATCACTAGATTTGGATTTGGATTGTGACTTATATTTTCTTTAACTGACATGTCTTTTCACTGTAGTTCAGAGAAAAACGAACAAGTGAGGGGGGGGAATCACGAATCAAAAATAGTAAAACTGGCTTTATATCTTTTTATGGAAAACAAACATTCCTGAGTAAGCTGATATTTTTGTTGAAGTGTTTTAGCTTTTAGGTTTTTTTTAAAAAAAAAAAAAGTCTCTCTTCTCCACTCCAGCCAATCCACTTTGCTTTTGTTTTTTTGGCAATTAAAGATTTTTTTTCAAAGCTCTTTTCCAGAGCCAAACGTAAGTTTACATGGTCCTTTGTATAAGCAGGTGTTTTTCCACGTGCATTGTCTGCTCCCAATTTCAGCCTTTATGGTACTTTGCTCTACAAAAAAGGAATGTTGCAGAGTAACTAAGCTGGAGACTCAGAACACTTCAGCTTGCTGTGCAGTTATGCCCTGCTTTTCCCTTGGAGTGACAGCTCTAAAACAGAGGCAAATGCAGGAGAAAATACTGAGATTTCTAAGTGCTGGGGGAGCGTTTTAACCAGATTGCACTGTTTGGTGGCTCTAAAAGTCCTTCTGTGGGCAGAGATACAACAGTGTCGGGTAGGACAGCACATTAGCCCACTCATTTTCACTTAATGAATAGAAGACATACATTTAGCTGTTAGTGAAGGTAATTTATAACTAAAATGGGTTGCTCTTTCAGGGTTTAGGGTCAACATCAACCTAGGTCAACTGGGGCAGCGCCTACTTACATTCATTAATATTGATGCCCTTTAAGTGAAAGACCATTATATTACAAAGAAATACGGGAAGAGGGACAGGGCTAATTAATTTCAGTCAACGCCGATCAAAGATACCTGTGTATCTTTGCAAGCTCCCCTGTCAGAGAGCTGGCTGATGGGGAGGGGATGCTCCACCATCGTATCTCCTGCTGCTGCCCAGATCTCCTGCCCTTCTCTGCAAGGCGGTGTGCTGGGAGCCTGCTGGAGGCAGAGGGAAGGTGGGTGGTCACCCAAGGCACCCACGAGGCTCAGCAAAGCAGTGAGGGCAGGGGGTCCTTTTCTGCTGTACCAGGCTGCTGCTGGGGGAAGAGGAGCTGCATGTCCCACTCACTGGCAGGGGCACACTCCCTCCCCTTGGCACCCACGGAGTTTGCTTATTTGCAGAGAGAATCTGAGTGTATATCACTGAATGTGGTCTGAGAGGGCTTTTTCAGGGTGGGGGATTTACTCAAACCTGTTTTCTAGCTAGGGTTTTCAATGGTTTGGTCTATATTTCCTTAACAAAGATATACGCTGGGATTAAAGGATCTTGAGCTAACCTCCCCAGCTTATTTAAAATGCACTCTTTGTAAAATACACATCAAAAGTGTCATGAACTCTCTTTCACTCTGGGTGGCATGGAGGGTGGAGAGATGTTATAAACAAAGTAATACAGGGTAAATTGTAATCTAAGAGGCCATCTTTTTTTTCCTATAGAAAGCAGCTGAACCAAAAATGCACTCCCTAGCTGCAGAACAGTGCTAAGGAGGATAATGTCTTATTATTATCATTGCTTTATTGCTATGCTGCTTCAAATCAGTATTTTGTACCCTTCTGGGAAAACAGGTTGGACATAAATATACTTTATATGCAGCTGAGGTTTGCTGAGCGCTGCTGTTTTCTTCAGTGAGAGGAAGTTGCAGGTGGCTCACCGGTTGGCAAGTATGCTGTATTTAACACTGCTCAGCTTCTGGAGTTTGGCCTTTGGGGCCAGGGATTCACTAACATCTATTTACCTTATGGCAGTTCCCAAGACACTCCCTTAAATACCAGCCGCTGGTTGTGCTCTCCTACACTTGTCAAATAACAGATTTGGAGCAAATTGTGTAGAATTACAAGTGGCACAAATGCAATGCATAATTATCTACCTAGCTACCAGAAGACAATGATAATTATGTTTTTATTTTAAATCACACAGTGGAGATGGCTACATTTCTTGTAGTTGTAGTGTTGCTATGACCATAATAACACTTTAGGCTTCTCGTTCAGTAATGTGGTTTAACATTTTCTATTTTTTTTTTTTTCCCTGGAGAAAATGATAGCCTAAGAAGCAGAAGGCAAGTAAACACCTTACTTTACACATTGGCACTTGCATTACAACAGGACACAGAGCAACAATTGCATATACTATGAATCAAAGTCTATGTAAGATGGGGGAAGTTTCAAACTAAGGTGTGGGGAACAAGTCCCATAACAATATCAGAATTTGTTCTTAAATATCCTACGTAGTCTGTGCACTAAAAAGTACTTCTTGCTGTGATTTCAAATGGCAATGTTTGCATATTGAATACTCAGCAGTATTTTAGGGAAAGAACGGGTACAATATGGTAACTGCAGCTGTGAGAGGGAAGGTTGTGAGCTGTCAGTTGGCCCAGCTAGCCCTTATGGCAAAGATGTCAAACTGTGCTGCCTCTCGCCCTTTACACATGTCACTCTACCTACTGTTGCTGTTTATTTGTTGCAATTTTGGTCAGAGCTTTGGGACCTTCGTCCCACCTGCTCCTTTTCTCCGCGCATCAGATGCGCTGTTGCATCTGTGGCCGTGTAATCTGTTCCTGGCTGTTCGGTGCCTCTCCCCAGTCGTGGGCACAGCTTACCAGCCAAGAAGTCATCGGTGAGAGCAGAAGCCATATGGAATCAAACTCGTGTGTTTTTCTACTTCGCAACAACATTTAGCTGAAATGTTTTCTGCGCCCTGATGTTCATATGGCCATAATGCTGGGGTGGCTGCTAGGGTGGAATTGCCAGAACCCCAAATATTTTTGTTCCCCACCAAATAGCTGACAAAATAGTTTCGGTCCTGGAGAAAGAAATGAAATGAGGAATGAAATTGACCTTCTATCTGAATGACTGAAGGGGATTGATCACGTGGGTAGGGGGAGCCCCAACCCAAAATATTGTATGTGCCCCCCACCCTGGCACACATACACGCAACATATTCAGAAGGTAATATTGAGCAATGAAGAGTGTAAGATACTGCTAATGAGGCTGTTTCAGAACCTCAATAGCAAAGTTGTACATGGGATTATTAAGACTTATTTTCTCCCATAATGTCATCACCCCTGTTGTGACGTGGTGTTTTGAATTGAGAGGCTGATGATTCCCTGCAGTTTACTTGGGTGACCTTATCGTCACTATATAATTTTTTATAATTTTTCCATCCATTTCACCTGTTCATGGTCTGAATCTTTCCTCTGTGTTAGAAATAGGTTTCCTGTTTACTCTGTAACTCTGCCTTGGCGGGGATGTTATACACCACCATGTAACTCTTTGTAACTCTATAAGGTCACATTTTAATAAGTAAATGCACTCACTCCTTTGCCATCTGTGGGTGATGAACACCTGCATTAGGAGAGCACCAAATTCTTTCAAGATATTCTTGAGTAGACATGTGAATAGAAGTATCTCCTGCATCTCAAGACATGTGAAAACAATAGTCCCACAGAGTCAAAAGCACTGTATTATGAAATTTAAACGTGTTTTGCTTACATGGGTCTTAGGATAAATCCTTTCTTTCTTTCAGCTGTGAAATCCCTCTTTCAATCCTTCAAATAACCCGTCTGAAAGAAATCATTCCAGCAGAGCCATTACAATTAATTCTATTATGTAAACCCGTAGTTTCAGATTTTCATTAAACTGACAAATGGTTCCTCAGAGTCATTTTCTAAATTACAAAATACATCTCGGATGTTTTAAAAGGCCTCTTATCACACACTATCCTGTAACATAGGAATATATTAGTAGGATGAAACTTAGTCCTCAGCCAGGATTTTTAAGGAGCTATGTTAGGTGCTGATGTCCATCTGTAGGCATGTAAAAAGAAAGCCTAGTTTTAAATTTCTTAGGATCCAAAGGAGTTGATTGGTATACAAGATTTTGGGGAAAAAAGTTTCTATCTTTATCAAGACACTATGAAAATACTAGTGTTTGGAACAACAACAACAAAAAAATTGTGGCACAAATTACTAGGTAACATTAATGGCATTAGAAAATAGGCTTTATGCCAGTCTTTTCTGGCTGTCCTTCCCCTCTAGGGAAGCTCCTGATTTGTCCAGGCCACTGCTAAGGCAAACTTAGCATCATGGGTCTTGATGGAAGCTCCCAGAAGCGGCAGAGGTGCCGTTATATGGGCAGGCATGGGAATTTAGCTGAACAATCTCCTAAAGAAATCAATAATCAGATCATTTCAAAAGAGCCTCTCAACAAAACCTTGGATAAAATGACAGATTACTTACAACATTGGTTTAAAGCATTTATGCTGATAATTAAGAATAACAGACAAAGAGTATTAAGTAAAGGAGAGCAAACATCTAGCCAGTCATTAAAAGAATGGAATTTTTCTAATCCTCTTACAAAGATGCTGTTTTGGGTCAAAGTCCCTTTCTGCATAAAGCAGCCACACCACATTTTTTAAGTGAATGAAGAGCTGAGAGCCATAGCCCAGACCCTCAAAACTACTTTAAACAGACAACTCCCACTGAGAGACAAGCATTTAAATTAATCTGGGGACTTGGGCTCATGAGATGAATAAGAAGAGTTTAGTTCACACTGTCTTGCATAGTAAATAATTATGTAGCCAAATTAATTTGATATACCAGAAATTTGCTAATGCTTTATTGGTTGGAAGTCTCTGTATTCTGTACCACACATGTTTTATCTCGGGGTTAAGAAATGCTGAGAAGTGCTTTTTATTAGGTTAAACTGACAGATTTTATTTCATACAGAGCCACATTTATAGACAACATCTGGTCTTTACATTTACTCTCTTTTTTGTTCACCAATGATTGTTTGTTCCTGGGAAAGGGTATGTGATTGTTTCTATCTGCCTCACAAGTAACTTTGAATCTGCAAAATAAAGTCAAACTTACCGTTTTATTTCTTAGGTACTTGTGAATCCCACTCAAGCCTTAGGGTCTGCTTGTGCTATTCTGATCATTAGTAAGTGCTCTTAATTGCAGTTGTCTTTCTTTGAGTCCTTTTGACCCCTCGTAGGATCTATGAGGCAGTAAGGTCCAGTAGAAGATCCTTCAAGACTAATCTCAAATCTTATCCAATTAGGTCCCCTTGGAAGACATTGTTTAATGAGTTGGAAGGACCTCAAATTCTACTTCTAGCCTATCAAACCCAATAACAACTCCCTAAGCTGCATAATTAACCTTCCCCTTGGCAATTTCTTCCACACTTGCTTTTACGTCACCTTGTTTGAAGTCTCTGTCCAAAATGTCTTTATCACCCTGTTTATTGCTCGAGTCTAAAGGGAGAAGTCTCTTATTCTTTAAGGTCTATGAACCTGACTGTACCAGCCAGCATAGTGAAGTAACTGAGTAGATGGCACTGTACCTCTTTTTTGCAGTGTCTCATTTTCTTGTTCTTGCAATCATAGCATGTATGAACAGCAAGGTCCAAATGCTCCTGTCTTTAAGCTGTGTATGAACTGATGGGAAACCTTGCAGGATCCTTATCAAGAGAAATGGAATTGAGTGAGTCCATGGAAATTGAAGTGAGCTTAATTTACTAGAGTTAGTACAATTAGAATTGTAAAAAAACACCATCACCCCGGTTTTATTCAACATTTTTTCAGTAAAAAGTTGATGGGTCAGTTTTTTTCTCAATAATTTTTTCTTCTCCAAAATTAATACCCTGTGTTGAATTAAGGAGTAAACAAGAGGCTGATGTTTTTAGTGTGAGGAATAGGTGAGAAAGGAGTGAGTTGATTCTGATTTTTACACATCACAGTAACTTAGGACTCTTATGACCTAAATCCCATCCTGTAACATATTTCATTTCCAGGAAAAGAAGGTTTCGACCTGAATAAAGCTACTTTGTGCCACATAACAGCACCATTTGAGGACTGCGGCTTTAAATGCTGGACTGTTCTGACAGATGAACTATATTATATCCTACAGGTACATAATTTTTCTTTGTAACTGGCTGCCTTTTGGCCCTGAGTTCAGCACAATAATGTATTTAATGCCCTTGCACCCTTGGCCTATTACCTGAATTAGTTTTTCTATTAAAATAAGAGCTATTCTTAGTTATTTTATTTTGGTCTTTACTTCTCTTCCTTGTTATTTAGATACTCGCTAATATAATAATGACTTGGGTGATAATTTAGGACTAGGTTAGTGATGCTGTTTCCCAATCTAACTCCAGCTTCTGTAGACCAAGTTACAGTACATCATCAATTACACATTGTAGCAGGAGAGCAGACTCAGGCTGCAAATAATAATATGATTCAAGGGCTCTTGAACCTTCTATAATTACTTCTATTAACAGATGACCTGGTGCTTAATTAGCGAGTCATTTAGAATCAGCACATACAGTAAGTTACATTTCATGTAAGATACTCTTTTAATAGTCTGTTAGAACGAGATTTTTCTTCCTTTTGAGAAACAATCCATGGGACATATTTAATCAGCTATTGATTGGCAGTTAGTTCTAGGGAGGCTGTGGAGATAATTGTAGTGCACAAAGTGCCACAACCTTTGAAACACCAAAGTATATTTTCTCATGAAGCGATAACTTTGATGTCATAATTATGATCATCTAGCTAGCAGGGAGAAGCCAGGTTCCAGCTGTGCCTGCAAGCTGGTGCTGTTACATACCCACCTGCTGCACAGGAATGGAGTTTTACAAATACTTTCTGTCACTGTTGGACAGACCTTGCTCCAAGGTCCTTCAGGGTCCTCAGTGACAATGGCTCCTGCTGCTGTTCAAAAAAGATGCAAGGACCTACAAATTAAATGACCAAAATAATTGCCTAGAGCCCTTAAAAATGTTACTATATCCAGCAGCATTTAGCAAATGCTCAGCATCCTTAGACATCTTAATTTTCTTGTCTCATGAGTTTAAGTCTCAGAGGTGTGAAGTTTTAATTTTTTCTCCTTTGAGATGCTAATGAATTATAAGACATAATCTGAGAGTGATTTATCTTAAACTGTCTGTCATTTCCACATTAAAATGTTGTGTTTTGGGTGGGGAAAAAAAAAAATAAATCCACTCTCTGACCTCCCTGCACAAAGCCCCATAGCACTTGATCGTCCTCCAGTAATGTTGCTCTGTGAAAGCCCCTGGAGTCTCAGGGGATTACTGGAGTGTTTTGAGATTCATCAGAAATGTCCCTCCAGCTCAAGCATAGTTTATGCTGCACTAGCCTGTAAATGTACTGCTGTCTAGTTACACGGACTGTCGGGTTTGCTGGAAACCCCAAAACAGAGTCATTGCTTATCACCTGGCCCTGGCAGGCGATAGGCAAAAACCTTCACTTTGGTAATTTGGGCCTCTGAACTCAGCCAGTGATTAGAAAACTAAATTTTGCCAAATACCGGAATTAAAATCACAAAGCGATAGAAACCAAATAAGTAAACCTGCCAGAAAGATATGACTTGGAAATCTAGGCTGGAAGCACATGATCTTCTTTGGTTCTGCTCTGGGATTTTTGGTTGTTGGTTTGGGGTTTTTTTTTAACTTATTTTTTCAGTGCAAACAATGCAGATTATTTAAATCAGGCATATATTATACATGTTAACTTTATAGTCTTGTATAAAAAGGTTAGCGTGGTATTGTGGGAATATTTTCACACAAATTTCATCATTGCCAGAATACACCAAAAAAATAATTTTCTTTTGGGTTTGAAGTAATAAATCCAATGTGTGTATGATATACTGGTCCTCCATCTAAACTCAACATGTGTGTTTGGTTGCCATGTGTTTAGAGATGCTGCTTTGTGACTAGAGATTCACGTAGGGAAGTATTTTAAGGTTCTGAGAAGAATGCACAGCACAGTTCAGCAAATCTTTACTATTTTATTCAAATTCAAGTTAGGATTTCAAAATGATTTTGATTAGCTCCTGGTGATTTTAAACACTTTTGCAAATCAGTTATGTAGTGTAACTTTAGAAAAGGCTCAAAGAATCGTAGCTCTTTTAGTCAGTTTATATATTGTGTCTTGGTTTGGTCCCTGATTTCAGAGAGACATGTCTAGGCCAGCAGTCAGAAACTGGCAGTGTTCAAGCAGTTGAGGATACGGTTTTAGATCTTGATGGTCTGGATGAATGTCCTAAATAATAGGACATATTATGAGATTATAATTTAACCACACCTGCTTTGAATACTAAGGCCAACAACTTAATCCCTGAATGTACAGGTACTTGCACTGTAGTTGGGGAGAAAATGAAGAAATTGTTTTGGATTTGAAATACCTTGGTCATGAAGAAGATGCAAAGCAGAATAGAAAGAAAAAGGAACTATGTCTGTGCAAACTCCTCTCCCCACAAAAACTCACACACACATTGTGTAGCATGTCAAGTAGGTCTCTGCTCCAGCATTGCAGCTTTGCTCACCCGTGGATTGGTTATTGAATTTTTCCATTTATTTCACTTCATATCGTTTCTTGCCAGGAGGCCACCATTACAGGCCTAACCTGAATACTGGAGTTATGAAAAAGAAAAAAGTCACCCTGATGGAGAATAGATAGTGACAAAGACTTTATTCTCCTGTCCAGACCGTCAGCTGAGAGGGACCTGCTATCAGCAGTAACTGAGCCTTGAATCGCACGTTTTCAGTGCTACAGGCGGGAGATGGTCTTGAGTTACAAAGCTAAGTCTCACATCAATTAAAGTCTGTGTGCACAGCAGCTGCATTCAGAAAGGTGGAAGAGATTTAATCTTCACCTTTCACCTTGGGTCAAAATACAAGGTTACCAAGACAGACTGTTATTAAAAATGGATTGTTTCTGCCAACTTAATGTTTAAAGTTTGCAGTTATTACAAAAGCACTTTATTACTCGCTCCCTTTGTTAAGGAAACTTGCTGTTAAATAGCAAGGAAGTAATAAAAGAGTTGAAAGAAACAAATAAATATTTGTGCCAGACTTCCAAAGTCTATAGCAGTTTCAGTCTTTCTTCTTGATAAAAATTAGAGAATTATTTTCTATGCATCTCAAGGAGGTAGATCATCCTGATTGAGTATAAAGAGAGCCTCCCAGGACTGAATGCTGAAAGTGTACTTAGCTTGAAGGGTTATACAGGGGGAACAAGATTTTTTTTTAGTACAAATATTCATTCAAGAAACAAATCCTATATGAAGCACTAACTTCTTAGCTACATCTCAGAAATCATATGTCCAAATTCAGCTCATCACTAGTCTCTGGGCACCTTCCATTGTTTTTCAGAGGAAGCTGAATAAAGCCCTAAGGGGAACACATTGCTCATCTGTGTTCCCAGGATGCACTAAAGGTAAACAGAGTATGATTGATCACATTGGTATCTCACCGCATTTTAGATGTTGTCTGTGGTTCGAATTTGAGGTCAAATATCTTCATATTCAAATAAGTAAATTTCTGTAGCCTTTTTGTCTCTTTTTGCATCTAAATAAAGAAACTGCCCCAGAGAGACAAATAGAGATATTTCAGTGGTTTTGTGCAGCCTATTTTCCAAAGATTTGTGGAGAAATATTTAACTGCAAGAATATATATGCACTTTAAAGATGGGGTCAAAACCTGTGTTTCATAAGGGTAAAGATCTGCCACAGCTAAAGTCAATGGAATCTTTGTCATTGACTTGGAAGGGTATGAATGAACTGCCTGTGAACAAGGGAAACTCTTACTGTCATTAATTTACAGAAATTTTGTCATTTCAGTTTTATGTCATTAACCTCAGGTAGAGTAAAGCTGTCATAACAGAATAGAAAAAGCAAGCTGTGCTGGTAGCAACTCTTAGTCTTCAAGGATAATGTTTGGAAAGACAACTCTGCCAAGAAAGTTGAATTTTGGGAATGAATTTTCATCTAACGTAGGAGTCAAATACACAATTTGGTGTGTGTCTATGCTGGGTTCAGTGGCACTCACACTGTGATTGTGCACCTTTGAAATAGTGATTCTGACTATGCATTAGTCCTCTGTGCAAAGAGTGTATATTTCATGACATGTGTGCATTGTATGAGTTATAACTGAATATGACTTTTTAATATATTCCAGATATGTTAAATACCAACTGAAGATGTATACAGAACATGTTCTAATTTTTTGTTCTAACACACATGTATTTTATTTATAATGTTGAAACTCTACAGTCATCACAATAGTTACACTCTGACATTTAGCTTTTTTATTGAAAAAACAATACCTTTATTAAAATTGCAGCAGTATTTTTAATTAATCTTCTATTTAAACACTCATCTTAGTCTGTTTAGAGCTTGACGGATATGGAATGATAGTGATCATCACTTGCACATTAAAAAAGGTTCTGTTCAGTGGTTCCAGGTCTGGAATAAGTACTAGAGGGCTTAGATCCATTGTGTCATGTGATGACTCTCATTCAAAAAAGACAGAAATCTTATGGATATATGGTGTCTAAATGAGGGTTAAAAAAATGAACTGTTTCATTTTTATCAAAGTGCCTTCCTGAGTCTGCTGAAAGCTTAAAATAGTAGCTCAGAGATGTGTCAACCAACATCCATCACATCCAATTCAGTGTAAGAATTGTGCAAAAATTTTGTCTGCAAGAGGGCAACATACCCCCACATTTGAGGAGTCCAAGGTTATAAATACCAGTGGACATTGCTGTGTCTTTAGGAGAAAGGAGGCATAATAACTGAGGGGAAAACTTGACCTATGCTACTTATTTCTTTCAAAAGCAAGGAGCCTCAAGGACTTCCACTGCAGGAATGCCATAGAGGAAGAGCCATGTTGGGCCACAGAAGATTTGATTTCGTGGTGTCCGAGAATCCACTGGAGCTTTCATATGTTTCTGCTTTGGAATCAGATGTGCAGGTAAAGGTGTCTGAGACACAAAGAATCCTTCCAGTCTGTACTGCTGTCGCAGATCTTCTAACGGTAACTGAAAGGTGTCTTTTTTGTTTTGGCATGAAGTAGAAGAGAATATTTCTTTTCAAAGAATACAAGAAGTGAGATGACAAGAATTTTAAATATTGAATATTCGAGTCAAAAATGACATATATTTAGGGCTTTAAAATCTCTGTGGTTTTTATATCTTTTGCTAATCAAAAGTCATCATGTAGCCCTCGTAGCTGATGTCAAGTTTTCATATAAGGTGTATGGAACGAGCTTTCCCAGTCTGCTATTGCCACAATGAGAGGGCAAGTGTACGTGTAATTACTATGCAGTAGTCTCTCTACAGTGGGCTGCAAGTAACAGCATTGAAAATCTAGTACAAAGAAGAAAAAAGAAAGGGAAAGCCAAAAGTAAACCTGAAAAAAAGAAAGAGAAGAAGGAAGAAGAGGGGGAAAAGGGAAGGGAGAGGATGAGGGATAAGTTGCTCTTGCGGGTTATAGCAATATAAAAAAGCAGTCACATCTTTCCAAAACTCAACTTTCTCCCTCCACTGTGCTGTTGCATTCAGCTCACAAAGCAGAAGGGGAAGCCCAGTCCTGAAGACACAGAAGTCTCAATTTTGCAGCGACCTCCACTCAGAAGGCCTCCTGACCTCCCAACTTTGGCACAGCACGGCCGTACATCTCTCACCATATGCTTCCTCTTGGCTTCACACAGGTACCAGGATCACTTGCATGCGGCCTTGTGTAGGGCTGTTTCCCAAGTCACCTGAAATAATATTGGCAGTATAGAATATAAACACATCACTGTGTACCACCTTATTAAACACAGATGTGGCTCTTGCAAGGCCCTTGTTATCTAGAGGTGCCTTACCTTCATTTACTTGCCTACCAGTATCCTACAAAGAGATCTCTGTTGTACTGCATTAACGCAGTGGTGGCAAAACCAGCCACAGCCTCAGGTAGGAGCTGCACAGATAGAGGGCAGAGGTGTTCCTCCAGCCCTGACCTCCTCAGGAGTTAAGGTCAGAAGGCCAGGTTTGTTTATTTTTTGTTTGTGCATAAAGTTTGCCTTCCAAAGTGCCAGGCTTTGGAATGCCAGAGTGCTTTGACAACTTCATCACCAAAATCTGAAACGCTTTATAAATAACATTTGAAAATATAACTGTTAATTCAATAATCTATTGAATATCTATGCCTGTTAATTCAATAATCTAGGAAACCAAGGGTATTGCACACCAGCACATCAGAACTACAGCCAGAAATTTATGTAACTGATGCCTTTCTGGATTTGAGTGAAATTTATTTGGTGTTACTTTGTTTTTAAGTGACTTTTCATCTGTGGTTAATGTCTAATTTGCTTCTGGTGAGCTGCTTGATAAAAGCTGGAGTAGTCTGATCGATCCCCCCCCCCCCCCCC
>NW_015090922.1:10032239-10059405 GCF_001431845.1 Calidris pugnax
CCCCCCCCCCCCATTACAATTTTTATACAAACTTGTTGGTTTATACAAACTCCTAAAAGGACTTTTCTGCTGCAGGGCAGAATTTCTGCCAAAAATAGAGAGCCTTAGAAATAGAAATTTGAGTGGTCTTATGTTCAAAAATGTTCCCTGGGCTGAGGGGAACTTAGTCACAAGCCTTTAGTCCGAATCAGACAGACAAAAGCTCTGACCACTAGGCTTTTAACTAGGACTGTATAGGTCTTTCCTGAGTTTTTGTTTTTTGCATAGAACTTCAGAAAACCTTGTTTTTCATCACAACAGGGAACTGGAAAAGATTTTGCTTGAAAGCTGAAAAAGTTTCATGGTACAGAAACACCAATTCATATCCATGTGTAATCCAGAATTGAGTTTGTCAGTGCACTCTGAATTTTGTCTTTGATCTCTAAAAGAGAAAGACAGTCCATGAAAATACTGCTGAACTAAAAGCACATAAATAGGCTTAAAATACCACATTCCGATAGAGGGTAAAATGAAATTCTGATGGAGTGTGTCCCACCAAATCCAAAGCACAGTGAATTTAGCAGGGAAACTTATAGTTCAGTGAAGGGAAAATTTCAAAGCTCTGAAATTTTATTTTGCTTTTTATCTAACCCTTATCTGAATTTCTTTCCGGAATTTCTAGTCTCGTTATCTGATCTTTGGCATTTTGTCTTCCCAGAAGTATGGCAGAAGAAATCATTTCTTGGCAAAGAACATTCACATCCAGCAGATTTCTCTGGAGAGATCGTTTAATTTGATGAACACTTTGTATGTATCTTAGTTGATTCTTGCTTAGTAATAGATCGGCAGAGAGACAAATAATGCTTTGCCTCTCCCCAAGTCCTAGAGCCGTGTGTGCCAACCATATTCCTTGCCGCACCTGCAAGGCAGCTTTGAGGACTCTCATCTTTTATAATATCAATGAGAGCTTCATTGCCTGGCTGTACTTGGCATGCAGCGCACTGGAGCAGGAGATTGCTATACCACTGTAAAAGCTGGTGTGGTGGTGGCATTTTCAGCACGTCAACAAATTCTGGTAAGCCCAAATGCCTCCCCTCAGCTGATCCTTAATGAATCCTATAGTAACAGATGTACCAATATTGAAGATAAGTTCTCTGTATCTTAGCATGGATCAGTTGCCACCAGAATGTAAGAAAAGTATGGCATAATTATGAAAAAAGCCATAAGAGCACACATTGAAGGTCCTACCAGCTCCACAAGGAAGAATGGGCTCCAAGTGACCTGAGATGGCTTAGCCATTATCTGACTTTTACTCCAATTTTATTCATGGAAAACTTGTTTTCCTCTCTGTGGACTACAAATAACCAGTTACCTAAAACATTAAGTAATGAAATTCAAATGTACTGAGTTAATCATTGGAAAAGAGCTTCATCTGAAAACTCCATGGGGGATCACATTTCAGAACACAAGTGTCCTTGTACAGTATGCATTTCCTCTTTGGTTCACAGGTTTGCTCATGCAGAGATTTAGAGTAATATTGAATTACTGCCTGAAGCCATGCCTGACTATCTTTTTCATTAATTACCTTCCATGGCTTTGGGACAGATTAACTGATAAATATATGAATCCCTAGTGTAGTAACCTTTACTATGTACTTAGAATAACTGATAGGCATGTAATCTCAGAATCTGTGCAAAGTCTTTTTTTTTTCCTTCTTCCTATAGATTACTACTGTGCTCTTGCTATCTGAGTTGCCTGTCCACGCTGCTCTATTGTCTTTGCTAAAAGATGTAGCTAAACCAACAACTAGGACCTGTACAACAGACTTCGTCAACAGTTCTAATGGAAGGTTGGTATGGCTTTTCAGAAAAGCATTTGTTTCCTTTTTTCAGATGTTAGTATTATAGATGGGTGAAACTAGATAATGTCCTGTGTTATCTTTTCTGGGCAACAGATGCTTCAGAGTAGTCTAAGAAATGCAAATCAAACAACCATTTTTCTGGTTTTTTGGGTAGGTTTTTTCCTTTTTTTTTTTTCCTCTAGCAAAATATCTCAGAAACTCATCGTTCTGAAAGGGCAATCACACTGTCTTTAAAAAAAAGCCTAGTTTTTGTTGCAGCTGAGCTTTATGTTTCTCTAGCCTGACCTTCAGCAAACTATCTGTTGCAAGTTATTTGACCAGTGTACCTTCTTCACTGTCTAAAGATTACTCAGATTTTTAAAATGTATTAATTCACGGAAAAGCAGTTCAGGTACTTGTTTTGTGTGAGGACAGCTGCTGTCTTTTTTGCTTTAATTGTTTCTTGTGGGTATTCTTACTGCAGAATCCAGCTGGTGATCTAGTTAGACAATATTACTGAACAGCAGCCTTGGTGGGGTTCCTTGAAAATTCCCACATGTAATCTCAAAACCTTTGCTTTAGGTTATCATTGCAAGTCAAAAGAATCACTTGAGCACAGACTGAAGAAATCAAATAAAGCCAGATACCAGTGTTATAAAACATATATACAGCGTGAACTTAACTAATGTGCTTGCATCCTTGTTTCTGAGGCCTCTGCATTGATATATGCAATCAGTTATTGATAACGTGTGATAAGAACATCTATTTACTAGGAAATGATGTCAGTGAACAAATCTTTTCACTAGTGCCATCATATCCGTATTCCCATTCACTGGATTGGATCTGAATTGGTTATCTATCTCTTTATCAGTTCCCCCATTTCCGTACCCACAGCACACTCTCACATGTGCAGTATCTTTTTTACAATTACTTTTGGCATGTATAATCAAAAGGATGCTTTGGAAGAGCAAGAAAGAATATGAAAGGCAGTCCAGGTGATGCTAGTGGAGGAAGAGGAAGTGGCAGAACATTTTGTTCCTCTGGTAAAGCAATGCTTGAACGAGTCACAATATTGCATACAAATAGGTCATGATGCAAATATAGATACGGAGCAGAAGATTCCACAGCAAGATTCATGGATGGGACTAAAAGAAGTTATGTTTCAAGGATGTGATTTTTTTCAATACACTTCCTATTGATACATTAAAATTTGGTTTTGAGCTCCCAGCCATGACAGATTAGATCTAACTCTAAGGTTTGCCTCAATATTTCACTTCTTTTCTCACATAATCATATAGTCTCTTTCTTTTACTCCTGTATAGTTTAAATAACGTTTTTAAGACTGAAAAAAGGAGGCACTACTTGGTTGAAAACATTAAAAATCTAGTCTTAATAAATAAGTCTGTGGATAGAAAAATATACTGGAAGAATAGGGAAAGACAATTATGCTTTCAAAGCTTTAAATAAGAAAGAGAACTATGGGGAGGGTAGAGCAATCAGAGCCCTTTTGATTTGTTAGTCTTTGACACTGATATGGAATTTCCTTCAGCAGAAGATACTTAGAAAATTACTAACAAGGCTATGTATGCCCAAAAAATATGGGTGTAGCATTGATTGTCTGTAGTTCCTCAGGGTGAAGAGAGCCTTGGCTTGCATGCCCAAGCAAGCAAGTCAGTTTTATAGCAACCCCTACCCTCCTGAGCCTGAGCACTCCTATTGCTAAGCAGCCATATAATTTATGCTGATAGGACTGCAATTCCTCGGAGTAATTTTTCTTCCATCTGTTCAGCTCGAATGGAGAACATTTGTTAAACGGTGTTTGGAGGGATGCTGGCAGTAAAATGCATGCCCACCCTGGTGTTAGGCTAGTTAACTGGTCTTTCTAGGCATAAAACTGACATTGTTAGATGGCACAGAGCTTGAACAAGTATAAATATGAGAGCACATTTTCTTCTTTTCTTATAAACTTCAGTATTTTTTCCCATTGTTCTTCTAAAAAGAGTGAAGATAACTAACTAAATACCTACTTAGAATAACTAGAGGTAGTTGAAGTCCACCTGTCAATTGTATAAAGTTAGATGAAGTCTGGTCTTTGCAGTCTGATACTTTTTCAGATTCAAGAAGCCAGATCCATGTAAACATTGAAAGTAATTATGTCTCCTTCTCCTCCTCTTCTTCCTTTTTATTTTTTTTTTCCACTTTTCTTTCTAATGTTAGTTGTTGCAGAAAAGAGTCAACTTGAGTTTCAGAGAGCCTGCCAAAAAGCCTCTGGCATTCCCTGGGGGATTGAATTTTACATTCTTCAGCAAACACTGTCTGTCTCCAGAAATGCAAGAGGAAAACACTATTTTTCTTTTTAATCTAATATCAATGTCTAAGCCTAACCAAGCTCTGATTTTTTTATTTTCAAGCCTGAGGAACATCTTGTGTTGATGTTAGTATGTGCCTTTTTAAGCTTCATTTGTTATCTTTAAGCAGCTGCTAAAGTGTAAACAAGTTCTTTTTCTTTTTCTGTGTTAAAAAAAGGCTCTTAGCTTATCCAAATCTCCACTGGTATTGTGCATATTGGGCTACGCTAACAGCAGTGAAAGGACATTATTGAGTGCAGCAAATGTTTGGCTTATTTCAAAGCCTTTCTAAACTATAAATCATCTACATTTCTTTTCACCCTTCTCTTTTTCCCTATTATAGAAAATTAAATCAGTGGGCCCAGAGATAGCAACATTAGAAGTTTTCTCTGGTTGGTTTTTTTTTTCAAGTATAATAAAGAAGGAATTTCATATTTCTGACAGTGACTTTGCATATAAAACTCCTGCATGTTCTAGAATTTCAAATGTGATGTTGGATGAGCATTTTAAAGGAGGTCTGTTTCTCAAAATGTAGGAAGTACAAAACATTGTTCTTTTCAAGGTAAATGAAGCTGAAATCTGACCTTTTCTGATTATTTGCATACAGAACATATACACATTTCCCTCTCCCTGTGTTACCCCAGCTCTGCATTTCCTTACCACACCACAAAGACAAAAAAAAGAGGTAGAAAAGAATGGTTTTTAAACACTTTGCATACAAACAGGAGCAGAGATGTGTGTATGGGTGTTTAGAGAGGGAGTGCAACAAGTGACTTTCAGAACTGAAACTATTTACCATCTCCATTGCTGTATACCCCATCTCCAGCAAAATCAGTGCCACCAGATATGATTAGGTTGCTAAGACCATTCCCTGAAGTTTACAGGGCATATAAATCTTGTAATCCTCTTCAGACTCTCATAGGAAAACTTCACAACTAAGAAAGCAATTGTGTTGCCAAATTATTCCATATAGTTTTCCAGAATTTTTTTTTTATTTACTTTGTTTCATTTTACTTTTTTAAGTTGAGCTCTGCTTGATATACTATTGAAAAGTAATGATATTTACCTAAAAGTCCATGGCACAAGAGGAAGGGAATGCACTAAACTATACCTTAGGACGGAACTGCAACTTACACATCTCCTTTAGTTAGCAGCTTGTAAAGTGTGGCTCGGGAGTCTTCTGGCAACTTAAGGACAACAAGTGGCTTGCTCAGCCTGGCATTATATAAAGCCGCTAAAGGACAGCACGGAGCTGTTTGCAAGCAATTTGTGCCCCATCTGGTCAGCAGAGGTTTTTGGAACAGAGGGTGCTTCTGGGCGTCTCCTCTCTTCCACAAGGTTTATACAGAAAACTATTCTGGTTTTTCTCTGTACAGATTTTTATTCCATACTCTCCGCTGTCCTGTCTGAAGGATATTAAGCGCTGGTGTTCTCCACCACAGCTCTGTGCTGTCCATGTACATATGGGTATCTCTTCTGGAATGAATGGGTGTTCACATGCTTGCTTTATATTTATGTTGAGAATAAAAGGGTTAAAGAAATGTGCCTTATGCTGGAGCTAAAGGCAGTTTGCTTATGAAGCAAACTCCCTGAAGAAACTTCGTTTCCTGCAGGTTGCTAGAAGGTGGTAGGGATAAACATTACACCAGCTGCAAACCTCTTGGGGTCTCCAGCTCTTGAGGCTGAGTGAGTATATGTATGTATGTCTTTGTTGGGTAGTGAGGAATAAAACCTACAGGTAGGGTTTACTGCAGGAGCGAGAGGAAAGAAACCACTGTAGGGCTCAAATGAGCCTCCTAAATAGAGGTGTGATTTGTCACAGGATCTGCCCTTTGCTACTGAACTAACTTTACTTTCTTTTGGTCATCTGAGATGTTTCCTGGGCTTAAACCTTCCTGGGTCCCTTCATATACCCTGCTGGAAACTCTTTGTGTTTAACTTGCTATATTTTTACTCAGTAGAACACATTTAGTATCCATTTAAGAGAGCAAAATAACATGTTCTAGCTATTTTCAGTATCAGAAATATCAGCGGGTGTCTCTAATTTTAGCACAAATGTGTTGCAGCATCAGGGACAAATTGTGCAGGGTGGTGGTTTGGTTTTGGTTTTTTTCCCCCTGAAGTGATGCTTGGTTTTATTTCATATAGCAAAGTCTAGCCAACTGGGGACAGCTTGCCACTGAAAGGTGTAAAAAAAATAGAGTTCTGTAATTTTGCTTGTGTTGCGAACTGCTATTGAGATGGATCATAATGTCTAAATATTGAGATGGATCACACTAAAAATCAAAACTACTAGAACTGTAGGTGTTTGAAAAGCACTTAGTCATACTAACTCTTGTTCTACTCATCCCATTTGCCATTTTGGAAATAGTTATGGGGAGCTGTCTTAGCAGGTGGTGAGCTGTTCTGCACACAGCTGAGGACTCCAGGTTGGTTCTGTGTGCGCAGGCTGAACCTTTACCATCTGTGTTTGGTTCTTCTCAGATATTATGACCTCTAGACAGTGCTGCAGAAAACCAGCAGGCCAAGTGATTTAATGCATAATTTTCTCCCCTCTGAGCCTCTCTGGATTTCATTTCACAGTAGAGGGCACTGTGCAGTTGGAGTTCGTCCTCTTGAGAAACTCGGCGTAAACTCCTGGTTTCTTGTAGGCATAGAGATTCCAGGGCACTCTTCAAACTTACAATTTTAGCTCCGTTCGGTCTTGTCTAATTAAGGTAGTTATATTTTACTTCAGCTCTTGCTTTGGTTTCTAATGGATTTTTTTCTACTCTTTGTCTTCTCCGCTGCCATGCATTGTTAAATAGCTGCACTGTTCCAGCCCCGATATGGCTACATTTTAGTGGTGAGCTAGTAGATTGCTATACCAAGTATTTAGTTAAATGCTTTGTGGATCTTTCTGTATAAAAAGAGCTCCATTGAGACTAAGAGGATATTATTATTCATAATGTGGTGACTAGTTTCACACATGGCTGAAGCAAAATAAATCATCACTGTTTTTAACAAAACAGTGAGTAGACCTCTTGTTGACCACAGCATATTTGTGGTCAGCAAAGAAAGAGTCTTTTATAGCTATTAATATGCTGCCAAGGTGCTTTAGCTGAGATTTTTGCCCTAAGGGAGGTGGGCTTCCACTACCACATATTCATGTTTCTCTGCTAAGTCCGTTTCCACAACCCTACCCTTACAGAGTGATGCGATACAGAAATGCAGCCCTGAAAAGAGAGACTGGTTACTGAAAGAATTGATACAAATGAATATGGCTCTGATGCCAAATCCAGTAAGAAAATTAACAATGTTCTCAAGTGGTAATTTTTAGTTCTGAGCAGTTGTACACAAAAAAACTGACATATCAGCATTTCTGTTATGCCCACTAGCGTAAAGCCTGAAGGTTTAAAAAAGGCCTGAGTGATACTGAGGATCCCACTGCTCCTCTAGCTGTTCACCCTTCCAGTTCTGGGCAGTTAAACTGAAGTTCAAACATCATGTTGTAACTGGTCTGTTTATTACACAGTCGTGGGAATGGCGCTGCTTGGTGATGTTGTCATCTTCTGACTTAGCACCTGTACAACAGCACCTGACTTCTCTGGAATGACTTAGGGCAAAATATAGTAATTTCTTATGCTTGGTCTCCTGCTGAACAGATGCTGGTGGAGCTAGTGCTGGTTCTTCAGTGCTTACTCTCATCACTTTACAGAAGATCATATGAACTTTTCAGCCTGCATACAGCCATCTGCCCAGTTGGAAGTCCCACCAGAAATTCTGAATGCTTTTCCAGCCAAAAAGCAGGAAGTTTGAACACATTGATATGCTGTTTAAAGGGTGCAAAAGAAATGTAGTTTGTAACAGAAATGGCAAGAAGAAAAGATCCAAAGTAATACATAAAGAGTCATGGGTAGTATGAGAAGAAGAGAAGGAATATAAAATAGGAAAGCTATCCTCCATAGCATATCATTATGTAAACCAAAAGCAGAACCCTTACTTTAAAGGCTTACATTTGACTTAAACATGTTTCTCGACGTACCATTTACAAAAGGCCCTATTCTGGTCTCAAACTATTGTAAAATGGAACAGCTCTATTGAACACAGTGAAAGCTCGGTGAATTTATGGGAGGGAAAACATGTGTGAAGTAAGAAGCAGAGCAATCCTTACAAACTTACCTAAACCTTCTTGTAGCTCTCCAGATGAACTTCTAGAGTTGAGTATTTACAAATATGAAAAATGCAAACAGATTATTGAAGGTATTTTTCAGCTTCTGGTGTATTTAAAAATAAATTTAGATTACATTTGAAGGCATACAGGGTTCATGTTCTATGTTTACTTTGCTGTGCAACTCTGTGTTTTCATGTGAAACCAACAGTTTCTGCCATCTCTAAATGGCATTAAAAGCATCCATTATCTGATATTTGTAAAGATATTAATTTGTATATGGCTTTTTGCCTGAAGTATTCTGTATTCTGCCTATGCTCTGAGCTTGCCAGATACAATCCAGGTCAGAAATAATATGACTGAATCATCATCACCACAAAGATCCATCCAGATTAGTGTATGCAATCTCTTTTTACAGGACAGTTTTAGCTCATAAAAAGTTTTTAAACATAAATTTTTCTGTTTGAATAAATTCGTATGTAGAAACACATTAGGTGCTTTAAAAAACTTCATGCTGCATCTGTGTTCTCTTCAAGCAGGTATGTCCCTGGTGCCCAGCCACGGTATGTGAGGTGGTTAATGGTGCTGACAATTCTCTGAGAAAGGATTATCAGTTTAAAAAATGAAATTCAATTGATGGAAGAAGATCTCAACAGATTTGATTTGCTGCCATCTGTGGCAAACACCCATGCTCTACAAAATTGTGAAGTAAAGCCTAGGAACTATTTTCTTAAAGTTTCCTGGGATTCTGTCCATGCCTATATCTATTGAAATGCCCACCGTCTTATTCATAATCTTGGGGCTTTCTCTTTACATTGGTGTTAAATACAGAGTGTTAAAAAGGTCTTGATTTGGTCATGGTTAATAGCACACTTCCTGCTGAAGCAGTTCTGGTGAAATTATAAATGGTAATAACAGGAGGGCAGTTAACATTCGATAATATTTTACTGTGGGGAAAATGTAATCTTTTTTGCGTTTCAATACCTACTTCATGTAAATGTAATTAGCTTTGTGACAAAAATGGGTTTCATGGGTTGTAGTTTTTTTGTATAATCAGACCCAAATGCCAGTTCTCAGCCTTATCTGTGACACTGCTTTCTCCTTGCTTTCTTCCTTAAAATGGAAATTTTTTAGCTTTTGTAGAAGCTGCCACACTTTTTCTCTGGACAAGAAGGATGGTGTCTCAGTGACGGCCCTGAAATTGTCTCTGGGGACTTGAATGCCACTTCTGCTGCAGGATCTCTGCTGTAGGACAAGTGTTTAA
This sequence comes from Calidris pugnax, assembly GCF_001431845.1. NCBI lineage: Eukaryota > Metazoa > Chordata > Aves > Charadriiformes > Scolopacidae > Calidris > Calidris pugnax. The sequence goes on from NW_015090922.1 coordinate 10,041,821, forward strand.
CCCAGCCCTGTTCCTGGGTCTCTGCCTGTGAGATGAAGGTATTGCTTTTCAGTTTCAGGAATGTTCTCTGGGTAAAAGACTTGTAATGGCTAAGAGTTAAGGTTCTCTAATGGCACAATGAGTATTTATCGGGATTTAATTTCTCTTGCATGCTTCTCAATGTTAAAATCCTAGAAATATGCATTAGTACTTTAAGGGTAAAACTAATACTGAAGGTCTCTGAGTTGTCATGACAGTTATGAAACTTGCTCACGATAACTGAAAGTGCCTTATGAGGGCCATTTAGCTGATCTGGTAAACTTCTTTTTTGCAAAGCTGGCTACCCTGTGTGACAATTCTCCTCAGAGAGAAAGGCTTTCTACGGCAGCGATGTTGAACATCACCTTCCTCCTCCCCAACAGAGGCTGAGCATGCCACATTGCTAGTGCCTTCTGCCTTAAGATGTGAAAAACAATGTTGGCCACCAAGGCAATCTCATTTTATCAATAAAAGGAGGGTGAGAGGCCATGTTAGGATATAATAAACCTGACCTTTCTGTTCAGAGGTACCAGGCTGCTCAAGCTAGCCACAGATATTTTAGCTGGTATTTCTGTCTGGGCCAAGCTGTTCTTGAGAAGTAAAGCTTGTTTATGAAACCTCCACTAAAAGCAGGTGTTGCAGACATCCCATTAGTAACCTTTGACTTACCTTCCCCTTTGAAACTTTTCATCCCAAAGGACAGACATTTCAAAGCCCCCTTTTTTTTTTGTGTGTGTGTGTGTCCCTCCAAGTTTGCATATTGTAAACATTTTTCTTCTCTGCTCTGATGGAAGAGAGCCAAAAATCTGCACAATGGGGGAACTAGATGTTAATGAGCAGAGATTGTGGGAAAATGTGTACCGGGCTGCCCTGCCTGACCTGCATGATAATGCTACATTTAGCACATTCTTTTCCATTGGTGTAGCAGGCCTTGAAATGGTAGCAAACAACACATATTGTGAAGATTTGTTTCAAAGAAAACTGCTTTCCTAGGAGAGTGGAAATAACAAATTATTTATTGTGTACAGTTGGCAGACGGACAGCTGGCCCTGGAAATATTTATGCACAAACAGTGGTGTGAAATTTTACATTCTTCTTAATGTTTTCGGTAAAATTGTTTTACATGAAGTTTAAGTTATGTAAAACACAAGTATTACGTACAGATTAATACTGAATTGAGGGCGTTTACAATCACTCTATGGCATGAGAAAAAAAATGGCTATTGGGCCTGTTAAGAAAAAATATTCTAGCATTTTGGCATCTTCTAAATAGATTTTTTTTTTATTATTTTTTTTTTTTTTTACTCTGGCTGTGCTCACAACCCCCTTTTAATGTGTTTATGTCAGTGGAGTTTTGTTTGTACAAAATGCTCCTGAAAAATTAATTTTGGCTCTTCTGAGCCAAGTTTCATTTAGTCATAAAACAAAATTTATGTCTCGGCCATATGAAAATCATTAGGGGAAAAAGGATTCTGACAATATAAACAACCCCATGTGACTTAGACACCCAATTGCACAGCTTGAATCTATCAAGTGGTGAACATATTAAAATACTAAAGAGAACACTTACAGTCAGCATTTGGTGTGCAATGAGTAGGGAGAAATTTGTTTGCACAAAACTTTTGACTAACAAAGAAGAGTACCAGAGGAATTCATAACAAAAGACTGACTGTAGAGAGTTTCTGAGTAGAGAAAGGGATTAAATCCATTATACGAGATACTTCTTGCAAACATCTTACCCAGTCATTTTTTAATTATACTTTTAGACATCCAACTTTGCTCTTTCAGTTAAGGAAAGAGGAATTCATGTAGTAAAAATTGCATACAAATGTGAACTGTTTACAAATGGCATTCCAGATCCTCATCGGGAAATGCTTATTTCTTCACAAAGATCCCTAAGAGCTTTTCTATGGGGAAGGAGACTTCCACTCATTACCTTAAAAACAACACTCTTATCTCCACCATGGAGTGGATATGGGCTCTGAGCCATATTTTGCAAAGGACAAAGCAAATTCTTTAGCAGAACATCTGCTAGATAAGAACAGCATTCCTTAGAATAGGTTTTCTGATGAAAGAGATGCCAAAGCCTGATTCCAAAAGTACTTGTATGCTAAAACAACTACTGTCTGTGCTATTTCTGTTACATGCGTTCAGAAACAACTTCAAACCCCAGCTAACACCAAAAATACGGAGGTGGTTAATAACACGCTTTGGGGCTACTCAAGTCAGCTTACATTTTGCATAGTAAAAGAAAAGAATACAGAAGTATTAATCCCATTTTCGGGAATCTTTAAAATGGTGCAAAATGCATATTTGACCAGCTGACAGGCAGTTTCTGTGCCTATTAAGAAATGGATTTCATAGAATGGTTTAGGTTGGGAGGGACCTTAAAGACCATCTAACTCAAACCCTCCTGCTGTGGGCAGGGTACATTCCACAAGACCAGGTTACTCAAAGCTCCATCCAACCTGCCCTTGAACTCTTCCAGGGAAGGAGCATCCACAACTTCTCTGGGCAAATATGTTCCAGTGCCTCACCACCCTCTTAGTGAAAAATTTCTTCCTGATATCTAATCTAAATCTACCTTCTCTCAGTTTAAAATCGTTACCCCTGGTCCTATCGCTACATGTCCTTGTAAAAGTCCCTCTTCAGCTTTCTTGTAGGCCTTCTTTAGGGACTGGAAGGCTGCTATAAGGTCTCCCTGGAGCCTTCTCTTCTCTGGGCTGAACAACTCCAACTCTCTCAGCCTGTCTTCATAGCAGAAGTGCTCCAGCCCTCTGATCATCTTTGTGGCCCTCCTTTGGACCTATTCCAACAGGTCCATGTTCTTCTTGTGCTGAGGATTCCAGAGCTGGATGCAGTACTCCAGGTGGGGTCTCACCAGAGTGGACTAGAGGGGCAGAATCATCTCCCTTGACCTTTTGGTCATGCTTCTTTTGATGCAATCCAAGATACAGTTGGCCTTCTACAGTTGGCTTTCTGTTCTCCACAAATAATGTCTGTGCCACAAGCAATCTATGACTCCAGCTGCTACACCTTCAGAGCTGCTCAGAGCAGCCAAAGGGAGATATCTGTTCTGCATGCCCTGAAGTCTATGCAGTGAGGGAGATATTTACATTTGCTCATGCTGTCATGCCACCAGGAAGACCTTGCAGCCATGCACTGTTATTCTGTCATGAAAAACTAGAATGTGGCATCAAGAAAGGAAACATGGCAAAGGGGACTGAGTACAAATTTATCATGTGTTCACAAAAGCTTCTTGCTAGCGCCAGGATAACATCTGTTGCATAGACATTCCAGGGCTGGACAGCTCTGGCTAAGGCTGAACCCTGGGTTCAGGAGAGAGCTTGGATGGACTTGTTGTTTGTTCTGGGGAAATTTTAGCGATGCAGGTGGGTATCTATTACCAAGCTGGATACTTTCAGTTCCCATTTTTCACTCTCTGTCTTCCACGTTTGTTGCTACATTTCCATGTTTCTGATGTCCCCTGCTGCTTGATACAGAGAGTACAGAACATCTCTACATTGTAAAAGATTTCTTCATAATGATTTGAACCAAAGTTTGACATGTTTATGGCAAGCACCAACTCAGTGACTTTGTGTAGGAATGCACCGTGCTCTTTCTTGGTTAAGTTTTGGCTCATCTGAATTTCACATAGGGCTGTACCTTCAGCATGTGCCTTCTGTTTGTTTGTCTTCCTCTTCATTACTCTCAAGGGATGTTGTGCACTGTGTTTTGGGAACTGCCCCAAGTGAAAGAGTTGGGGAGTTGCACTGTAGCTGGAAACAGGAAAGCAGGAACACGGAGTCTGTAGTGAAAGAAGAGGGATCAGGACAGTTGTTTTTTCTTTCACCCTCCTTCAGTTCCTGCTGGTGCTGACTACTGTGTTTTGGGTTTAATTTCTCAGTTGAAATTCTGCAATTTGTAGACCATCACATCACAGCTTATATATGATGATTATGGCCCCACAACTGGTGACTGCAGCCATCCCACCTCTCTGCTGGTCCTGGATATACATTCTTGCAGTTTTTTCCAGCTTTGCTTTCAAAGCCCTGTAGAAAGTATTTGTGTCTCTGTTCTGTAATCGTAAATTGGTTCCTTTAGTTTCACTGTCTGAAATTCATGTATTCTGTATGTGAATGCTGTAAAAGGTTGCCTCCAGCTCAGCTAATGTGCATTGGATTTGGCTACTTCTAGTCAGCACTAACCTCCTCTTGAGCAATTACCATCGTTCAGACTAAATGTTGTAGGGGGATCAGATCGTATCACATCTCGGATCTGGGTCTTTCCTGGACTGATTTTCTTGGGCAATAGAAGCTATTCATCCCACTCTGCTTTCCTACAGGTGACTGAGGACTCACAGTGCTCCAACCTGGCAGAGTTAAGAGAAAGTTTTCAGCAATAGTACCCAGCCCACACCCATGCTCTCTCTAAAGGAGACTTATGTTATGTCAAACACGTTTCAAGTTATTCTTGCTAAATGTTTCTGGGCTCCTTTAGTAAGTGTGAGGCTTATTCAGAAAAACATCACTATTTAGAAAAGCACTTGAGCACCCAAAAAAAAGTGAATTTGGATAGGAATCAAGAAGCTTGTATTGAGGTGCTGTTCAATATAGGTCTTTATAGACCTGATCTCACATCATCTTTTTATTTCTTATTCTGCTGGTAATAGGTGTCAGCTTAAGGACGTTTGCAACAGATACTTCTCAGATATTTGTACGATCCTTTGCTGATTCCAGATTTTTAATACAGTTCCCTAAATCTCTCTATTAAAAATATTACCAGTACTCCCATTTTACAAATGATGAGCTGAGTTAGAGAATGATTGAATAACTTTCCCACTCTCACAAAAGAAAAATTTGGCTTATGGAGTCCAGTCATCCTTACTTTCTTCATCACTAGCTCTTTTTGAAAATGGAGGAGATCATTTCCTTTGAGACAGTGATGTTTCACAGAGTGAGTGCAGCTCTGCTCTCATGTAAAGAAATTTAATCTTTTGAAAACCCACTTGCTGCCAAAAGACTCTTCTCTTTCAAGACTTTTAGCTATGGGTGACCCTCTGTTTAAAGTCCAGCTGTGCTTTGTAAATATCTCTTAACTGATAAATGAATTATTTCCTTCAGTTAAGCTCTCCATATTGCTGTGTGGAGTTAGCAAATGCGCAGTTTTGCAGTAGACATATTAGTTTGCCAGATCGATTGTCTTGTGTTTTTATATTTGGTAGTTATGCCCTCTATATTTTTAACTTTCTGGCATTATTTTGACCCAGTTTGGTGATGTGTTGTCAATCATTGTTACAAGACATAGGAAACAATACTAGAAAATAAGATCTTGCCATTTTTAATCTAACAAAACAGCTCTGTTGCTGATCTTGTCTGGCTGTCTAACAGATGGGCTAGTGTCCCATGAGAAGACAGCACTTCCTTGCATAATAAACAAAGAAGGAGAAGTTGTCTGCAAACCATTAGTGTATTGTAAAGTTAGATGCAATGTCTTGATATTGTCAGAATGGGTTCCTCAAGCACATTTCTTTGACGTTCAGTCATAAGTCAGATACAAGACAGCATTAAATCAAAATTAAAACTTTAAAAGGCTGCCAACTGCTTAACAGTTTCCAACAAAAGAACACCAGTAAAAATATCCTTAATTTTCTAAATATTGATAACCAACTAATGTACAACAAAGGATTGAGCAGAGTATTTGATGGAGGCAAGATCGTTCAGCCCACGTGCCACATTCCCAACACATGGCGGAGGTTCCCTTCTCCTTTTTCTCTTTTACAAATAAGGATGTTAAAACAAAAATTAAAAAAACTGTTCTTGCTTGAAGTACAGGCTGGTTATTGTGTATTGGAAGCTTATGAAAATCCTGGCAGATCATTGAATTAGAATTGGGTTCTTTTGATGGGACACCTCAGGAAAATTAAATTCGAAAGACAACACATTATATATACAAACAAGTCTAAATCGTGGCTGGTCACTTTTCACAAGAATTGCCACTGAAGTAGAAATAAGTGATGTGTTGTCATTTGCAGAGGAAAGTGCTTTTTGTGGTGAAACAGATTTTCCACCTTTTAAAAAAGCACTAAATATGGTGTTCTAATACTAAATTAGAAATTATTCTATCTTTCTAGTCCTGCCAGGAAAAAAAAAAAAAAGTAAGTACAGCTCTCAAACTTTTTTAACCCATTACTTACGGCAGTTTTGGCACTAAAAAAAAAGAAAAGGAAAACATGGGAAAAAAAAAAAAATCAAATACCAGATGTAAAGTGCTGTTTAAGCCTGTAGGACATGGAGCTTCTGGGCAATATGCTACTTACTTACCTGCCCTGACAGATCTGAAGCCCTTGCCACTAAAATTCTATGTTTAAGGTAGAAGCAGAAATAAATCTAGTGATCTGGAGAGAAAAAGAACACCCAATCTGGATAGATTGAGGTGACGATCCCTTTTTTTATCCGTCTTAAAACTAAGAAGGGCTTAAAGCCAGAACTAAAGTCGTTCACATGTGCATTGCTAAAGTCTTTTAAGGAACAACTGTAAACTGAAGGACTGACAAAATCCAAAGAAAATTACAAATAATACTGAAGATTTGATAGTTTTATGATTTGTATTTTTGTTTTTAGAATACATTATCGGTAGAGAAAACTTCAGAATATACACTGAAATTAGTGTTTCTTATGTCACAATTTCTTATCTTTTTTCTTATCTTTTCTGTTTTATAGTGACTGAAGTATGTCTGATTTGTCAAAAATGTGTGGAACATAATTGGGGGATTTTTCAGAAAGATCAGTCATGTCTGAGTTTTTCTATTCAGAAAATGTGAATGAATATGCAGGATATTACGTGTGTCCTGAAGTGTTTTTTACTTTTTAGATCAGTAATTGTGCAAATATAGTATTTTTTCCATCTGACCTCTTTGTTGTTAACTGGAAAAATGTAGAATTTTCTTAATTGGCTAGATACTAGAAAATTCTACAGGTTTTCTACAAGTATAAATTCTGAAAATACGACTTGACTTGTTCACTGGTTGTAATTCAGCTTGTGTTTGCGTTTTACCCCACACACTGTCTTCCTATTTCATTCTGAAGAGGTAAGCAGCAAGTTACTAGATCATCATAAGCCAGACAGTATTTCTGATGTTTATGTAAACTAGTGAATCCAAATGACCTAGGTGTGCTCTAGGAAACCTCAATTTAACCTGAGGTCATATGATAACTACCAAGAAAGCTTATTTTAAAATATCCCCAAAATAATCTCCCATCTCTGTTGATTGCTCTCTATTTTGTCGTTCTCAGGAAGTGAAACGAAACTCATTTCTCTACAAAGGCTATGTAAATTGTAAAACTAATAATGCCATGCTTATGGATAGCAAATAATATCATTGGGAACAAGTGTCTTATTTCATTGCTCATTCTTTATCATACAAAATCAAAGTATTTAAAAAGGACCTTAGGACAGTTCTGTGGGATATAAAACAGAGCAGGGGACTTGAGGCAGGGTTTTGATGCTTTGAAGCAGCTTTCCAGTGTGTTTAAAACAGCGCAAAGAATAGTAACTTTTTCTTAATCCTCTCTTTGAATAAACCAGTGACATTTCAAAGGCTGTGACAGTTTTGAAAACATAATTAAGCTAAACCTCTTTAACTTTGCATCATACTAATTCTGTGGGATCATATGTAACCAATGGTTAAAGCGAATAACTGGATCAAGATTTGTGTCTCCAGTTTAGCAGGACCTCTGGTTCATACTTTGAACCAAAAAAACCCTGAACATTCTTTTCCCTCATTCATTCTTGCTAGGAAGTTTTATGAAAAGCACAGGCAGCACAATGCATCAGATCCTTTCAGCAGGGCTTTTTGGGTCCTGGAAAAAGTGGAAGAGAACAAAAATATTCAGGCTGCTCTGTTAGTAATGAAGGTCAGAGCTCTGCATTTTGTATCTGTTATTTTCTTCAGCAAGTTTGTATGCCTGCTAGGGTAGACTTGGAAAAACAGAGTTAGAATTCATAGATTTGTTCCAATTAGGCCATGAAACAACAGTTTAGTAAGATGAATACTTTTAAAATAATATAATTGCTACATTTTGTACATATCAATATGAAGAATAATTCCCAGTATCAGAACATCTTACAGTGCTCAACAATACAGTTTGAGTCAGCTTTAAGAGTTCGCAAATTACATTAATTAAATTTTGTTCTGCGTATTGGTTTTAATACTAAAATTTTTCCTTTTGTCCTTCATTGTTTCTAATATCTTATGCCAGAGGATAATTATGACCTCCATCATGAAATCTAATGAAAAACTGGTGCTATTGATAATGTGATAAAATCAGGGAACTAAAAGATCTGGCTAAAATGATGGAGGAGGAAAGTAAGGAAGGAAAAATAAATGAGAATCAGTGAAGGAAACAGCTTTGCACAAACCTTTGCAGTACAGCCAATGTCCATGAGAACTATGTCTATTCAATTTATATCAACAAACACAGTTGGGGGCCTGGCATCAGATACTGTGATCCGATGTGTATTGAGTTACATCAGAGGTCTGCTCTGTTTCTGGACTTCTGCATCTGTCCTGGCATGCTGGGTATCTGCGGTGACACTCAGTGCCGAAGCTGCTGCTCTCAGACCACAGCGCTGCCTGCAGTTTGAGAATCTGATTATCAGAAAACTCTGACAAAAGTGACAGTTTGGGCTGGCTGACTCAAGTTCCTTGCTGTGTCAGACAACTGCATCACTGTAATCCCGTTTATAAATCCAATGTCCTTCATCTTAAACCAGGCAGCTTCTTGCCTTTGCAGTCTACTAGAAAGCTATACCAGGAGGCCACTGCTACGACAGTTGCAAATTTTCTCCTGGTTTTCAGTCACGCTGGTGGCTGTGCTGAACTCTTTGCCATCCGTGCTGCCTAGCACAGATGAAATAATTGAGCCCATTCATTTATGCCCTATGTTTTACTAAGTTAATAAGCCAAGTTCCTTTAATTTTATCTCATAAGGGAGGGTACCTGTTCCTCTTATCATCTGAGTAGTCCTTCTTTGTACGTTTTCCAGTCTTTTACCTTTCTTGAATGTCAGTGATGAGAATTTATATGCACAGCCCCAGGTGAATTAGTACTAGGACATGGTGCAATAGTTTCAGCGATTCCCTTTTCTGCTTTGCCTGAAGCCTTGTGAGGTTGCATTTGCCTTTTTAAGTGCTGACTGTGATCAAATAAAATGCCATACTCGTTTTCCTCCTTTGTTGCCTAAATCATGATCTTTGAGCTTTTAAGAGAAATTCTGTTTTTCCCTTGCTGGTATCGCATTACAGTCTGTGCAGCTGAATTCTGTTAAGATCATTCCTGTGCAATGTTCCTGTTTGCTCAGCATGGGCGGGGCTCTCCCTCTTCATGTGGTCACTAACTTTCATTAGAACACTTCTATTGATTGTTACCAAAGTCATTAATGAAAGTATTACATAGATCCTTCCAGTCCAGTTGTCTTGATGTGCTCAGTTGTTGTTTGATTTCTTATACCTATTGAAATATACCTTGTATTAGTCTTTTCCATATTAAACTAATTTCTTCCTCTGGAAACATAACAAATGATTTTCTGAATTTCCTTCTTTATGTAGTAGTGCGCATGTAGCATACCCTTGGCACACCTCAGGTGTGTTTTATTTTGTTTTCCTTTTATCTTGAATGGTTTTTAACCTTACTACTTCTTCCTAGGTTCTTTTGTGTTATTGAGTAACAGCCTAGGATGGGACCCATGATTGCTCAGATAACTCATTTTCCATTCTGAAATTAAGGGATTACTTTTTTTATTCTCTAGTCATGTAGTGCCAATACAGTGGCATGAGATGTTCAACATTTTTCTATGGAGATTGCTTGGTGTTTTTTGACTTGAGCGCATTTAACTCTGAGCTTTTCTTTCATTCCTGTACTAACATTCATATTAATCACCTTTTTGTGTGCTATTGTTCAACATCATTAGAAAATGAGCTGCTCTCAACAGCAATAACAAGGTCTTTGTGAATAATTTCCCAAATATCGTCATTAAAATCTATGTTTCATTAGGTTCTCAAGTGCTTTGTTAACTGTAGACAAAGGGGGGATTTTCATAGTCACAGATAGGATTTAGACATCAAATCTCTGTCTTTCCTCTGCCTTTCACCTTTAGAAAGTCTTCCCATGAAAGTGTATATGATTTCTGACCTATTGTTTCTCAGGAGGCGGAGCGTAATATAAGGAGCAGATACCTCTGACTTTTTTTAACACCTGCCAGCTCTGTAGCACCTCTGGCCTCTTTCTTCAGGGCTTCAATAATTAGAGCTGTGTGAAGTTTCACACGTAGAATGGAACTGGATGATTCTAGCATCTAATCAGGTCAAAGGCTAAATTCCTCTGGTGTGCAACATGTTACCCTAGGCTGAATTATAGCCCTGTAAACCGGAATGGTTAGATCCTTAACTTTGGAATATTAACTTGTTAATTTATTTTTTGCAACCAATAGGGAATCACCACATCAGACAACTGTCAATTTTATATCACCGCTGACATCTTTTGCCCACGCCTTGCAACCTGAATTGCTGGATGTGTTTCTGTGCTGTGTTGCAATACCTCTTTGCTTTTCTCATTGCAGGAGAACATGTGGATGACACAAAGCGTCACACAGCCTTGACCCAACAGGCTCATCCACTGCCGACATAAAGCAGTGTAGCTGCCTAATTGTGTGCTCTGTGGACCTGGCCCAAAATGTGGTAATCTCACGGCAAGTGGTAACCACCGGTCTAAACTGGAATGTGTAAGCTGGCATGCTTCATGTAAGTTGTATAAACTGGTATCGCCTCTGCTATCAGAATTACAAACTCTGAACATAGAAACTGGGGTTCTTAGCAGAATAAGAAGGTAAGCAAGCTTTGCAGATAAGTTAAGAACATGGGTAAAAGTTTTAAACAACCTCTGTGTGAAATTTCACTTTGTGCCAAGCGCCTGAAGAGCTAGATGCCAGTTTGCTGCATGCTTTCTAAAGTTGGACTGCCGATACTATTTTGTTTGTGATGTATTTAAAGTACTGAAACCTTTCCTGAAGATTTATGTGTCCTTCCAAAGGGCACCCAGTGAATAGGCTAGATGCTTGGCATGCTTTCATGCTGGCTGCACAATCTGGCAACAGCTACGGGTAACTGGGTCCACAGGTGGAAAATGCAGCTCTCCCCTGTTTCCCAGTTGAGATTCTTAACAGCGCTTTTTAGTTTGGCAGTCGATCACTTCTATCAAGATACCCTTGCCTTTGGCCAACCCTGTGGGATCTCTGTAGAGCTTTTCTCAGCCGCAAATCATTTCTTCATTCAGCATGTCACTTGACATCTTCAGGGTTATAAATTAGTTCAAGAAGGTGGACACCCATTTCACCTCCTCACCAAGGGCTCAGTTCTCATGTTTTCTGAAGTTATTTATTTTTGCTTTAGGGGACAATGCAGTTTTACCCTCCTACTGCGCTGTCAAGAGAACAAGTCCCTTTGAGCCAAACACCTGCTTTCCTTTAGAAAGAATGATGGGGAAATGCCTTTTTAAAAGCCTCTGTTTATCTACTTTCTTAATTTACAAAAAGTCCCTGATTACTCAGATCCTCAGGGATTTGGTATAAAGGTATAACAGACCAAAAAAAAAAAAAAAAAGTGAAAAACAACGCACTGCCTTTCTCTCCTAAATTCCTCTTTTGAATAGTTAAGAATGCTGAAAAAAGTGCTCTTTTGAATATCTTGCGATGTACTGTCTGTATAAAAAAAAAAAAAAAAAAGGGAAAAATAACGTACTGCCTTTCTCTTGCCATGGTAATGTGCACTCAAGGTTACCAGAGCCTTATTCTCTCCTGGAGTCAAAATCCAGAAGAGAGTGGTCTTTGCTAAGAAAGCAATAGGTCACTCCATGTCTGTGAGCTCCAGCCTTGGGAGTCTTTGCTGACCAACACCTGCAAGTTGGAAGCCAGCTGAGACACACCAAGTGTTACTTCACCTTACAGGCTCCAGTCTCCTCATCAAGAAACTTCCCCTCAAGATGGCTATGTTAGAAAGTGCCCAGGATATTCATGGTTTCATTGGTCTGTCATGAATTTACACTGCTTCATTATTTTCTCTGTTCTCTAGAAAAAGGTATCACAAAACTTTATTCTTAGCTATAACTTTCATAAGGGCATAAGAGCGTTAAGCATCTAAATCTTATTAAATTCCTAATTCTCTTAATATTCTTGAGAATCACATCCCGAATTCTTCTTTTTCCATAGGTTTTAAGCTGACAATTTGCAGACATAACGTGGCGGTACTGCATAATCTTGCCTCAATTTCTGGGGACACTACATCCTTCTGACCTTTGGCATGAGTGATGTCTTGCAGTGCCACAGGGAAGAGTTGTTATTGCCGGTACATTTGAGCCCTTACACAGCAGCAGAAATTTTAAGTAACGGATCATGTTCTGTGGACTAGCAGGTAAGGAGCACAAACACTCCAAGCATACATGTAACAGACTTGACTAGAATCAAATATGATGTGACCTTCAATTATTCTTTTATTGTATCAATGCCTTAAGAGCTCAGTCACACATTCCAGTTGTATTGTACTGCACAAACATACAGAGTTAAAAGTAGTTCTTGCTACCAAGTGGTTTAGCTTTGGGTCATCTTGCTTATAGGTTATGATTTTGATGTAAGAGTGGTGTAACCTAACTTGTTTCTAATCTAACTTTATAAGACTAGCATAGGACGGGGACATGACCTCTATGGTGGCCTCTATGGGACAGTGGCCTCTATGCCTACAACTGATCCTGAGCCCTTCAAACAAAAGTTTGTGTCCGCCCAATTTTGGCTCTTGGCATATGGCCTGTGTCCCATGAGTTACATCACACCCCTCCACGGCTGCCTTCACACAACTTTCAGCATCTTCCTAAAATAAGTTCTCTCTGAGGCCAGGTTATTGCATTTCTTTCTGCTTTGCCACCTGGGCTGCTGTGCATCCAGCTGGTGGCTACAATAAGGAAGTCAGCATCACCTTTGGATTGGATCTTTTCCCTCTAACACAGTCCAGATTTGGGAAAGTATCTAGGAATCAGAGGAATAAGAAAATCTTTTAATAAATTACATTAACTAAAAGTGGGTTTGTCTTTTGGTTTTTGGTTGGTTGGTTTTGGTTTTCTTTTTTTATCCCATGATAATGTGTAAATTCTGGTCAGAAGTGCCTGGTCCCAGTATATGCAAGATTCAGATGAGTGTCTTGGGTCATGGTGATTTGGAGCAAGGGCTGAGGCTTGGTTCTTCCCGTCAGAGGTAAATATGCTAGTCTGGAGACTACAAACAGTTGTGTGGAGAAATATTCACTTTTTTCTCTGCTGAAGATGCTATACTTCATAAAATAACAAATATTTATTGCATGAGCAGAAGAGGCAGGTTTACTCTCCAGAGCTGTTTTGGAGTTTAGTGGTGAGAACGGAACAGGGTTTTCAGAGAGGTGGGTTCAGATCACTGTCTTTCATAAGGGCAGGGCCTTTCGATGCCCTAAGCTTCCTCCCTTCCAACAGTTGGGTGGGGACAGAGAATGAAATAAAAAAAAATAATCGAATTATCTTAATCTGGAATCCTTTACAAATGCAATGAAGAGCCAGAAAGTATATTACAAATAATAGCATATTGGCATTGGAATGAAAGAGTTGTGGAAAGGAAAAATATTCATGTCTTACTCACTGTATATTTTCTAGCTCAGCAGAAATGTGTTTTCAACTCAGTCTCAGATATCACACTGAAATATAGAGTACGTATATAGTAAATTTAATGTATAGTATTTCTCTTAATGATGTATTTAGACACTCTTTCATGGGCAGAGCATACTTAGAGCAAAGCATACTTTGAAATATTTTTCCATAATGGAAACTTTGAGATCTTTTGTAACTTAAAATGTGAAATAGTTCAAGACACAATTGCACACCTAATTGGAAAAGCAACTGCGTAAGCAGAATATCATATTTAATATAAATTGTATGTGATTTTACTGGCACAACAATTTTCTTACAAGTATATTTTTAGTAACCAAACGTTTTCTTTCACTTGCATTCCCATTGTTCTACTGGGATAGTGTCTTGTAGCTAGTGTATCCCTTTGATGCAAACAAATAAACTAGGCTTTACAAAGAACTGCAAAATCAGTTGCATCTGGTGAAAGTAATTTAGGTGAGGAAACATTGTATGTGAAAGAACAAGAGTCTGATGCTTTTTTTCCCTGAAGAAAAACGTACTTGACAAGTAACCCCATGGACTGTAGCGTGATTGTGAGCCGTAATAAAACTGAAAGTCTGATGAAATGTGAAAAAAAATGTAACTTTTCTTTTCATTCTCCTTTTTAAGTCCTTGAAAATGTTAATTGAAGCTTGACTAAAAGTTTCTAGTGAATGTGTGAGGGTAGTCCGGAGGCTGAATCTCAGAAGTAAGAGGGAAGTCCTTTGTCTGTGTTTCTGTTGGCAGAGAGAAGCCTGTGTACTAGGGAGGGTTCCTGAGTTCTGAATCCGTTTTTGTTCAGGTAACATTTTAATTTGCTCTTGTCTCACCGGATTTGGTAAGGACTTGCCTCAGAATGGCCCAGTACAGATTAATTTTCAAAAATTACTACGTTCAGAAAAAACAATAATTCTCAAGAGCAAAGACATAATCTCATACACGAAACACACCTTGGGCTTTACTCATTTCTCACTGACATAAGGTGTAATTTAGTTGTCTAAAATGGAGTCATTCGTGATTTACGTCAGAAGCAGGCCCACAAAGGCTATTTTTAACACACACAACAAAATGACATTTAATTTTTTCACATTCACTCCCCAGTGTTGTTGTATACATCCTCAGTGGCATTATTAAGTGGCGCTTTTCAAACAGATGAAGTATGTTACTTACTGTGGCTAAATTGTAATGAAAGAAGAGATGGCTGTTTGCCAGTGAATGGTGTGTAGCTTGTAGAAGCATGTAATTACATAAATCACAAACATATGCAGAAGATGTTTTCTCTTTACATTTAACTGGTGTTGCCTGGAGCTATAGCTGCTTGCAACTCTACTTAATTACCATAATTATTTTAAATGTGTATATCTGGGCAATCTCTGAGCTTTATGAGAATGTTATTCATACCTTATCAGTAAAAATCTAAAGGGTCCCATTCTTTTGCCAAAGGGGCTGCAGTAACCAGGTTTCTCCAGATTTCAAGCATAGGGTGGCTGCAATGTTTATATCTTTATTTTGAATTACAGGTTTTTTAAAAACCTGAGCCTCTGAAACTAATCAGATCTTGGAATCTCAGTAGATGCTATAATTTCCTGGTAGGAAATTAAGCATTGTACATTGTTTGTGGAAAGAAAGTACCTGGAGAGGTCCTGATTAGCTTCTTTTACATCTTAATTTGCCAACTGTGTAAATGTTGTTTGGCCAAACAGATTGACAAGTGTCTAGGAAAGGTATTGACTTTGTTAAAATGGATACTTCCTATGGGAAATGTCAAAAAACCCTGACAAACTAGCTAGGATTTTCCAGTTCATTTTGTCAAGCAGTAAAATGTGTTAGAGTAGGGTGTTTTTTAAATTCTCTTTTGCACTAGTGTAAACCTGATTCAAATAAGTGATGTTAATGGAGTTGCCCCAGAGATACCACAGAATAACACAGACTTTTTGTTCGTCTCTCACTTATGTCAGTTTTATGTTGACTTCGTGCCATTGATATTGGTCAAGTTACTTGTGGCTCAGACCAATACAAACGAGAAAAGACATGAGTCCTGATATACAGGATGACTGGCCAATGTAGACACGCCTCAGTTTTTCCTAACTAAATGTAAATTGGTGAGTATAGAATTCCTCCAGCCGAATACATTGGAAGTGGTAAAGCCCTCAGGAATAGGAAATTTGATAGCTAAATAACCTCAAAAGGCCAAGCAGTAGGAACCATAAACAACTGTCAGACATAACTGATGAAGAATACTGATGACTACAGATACAGAATCCTTATGCACTGAAAGACCAAGAAAGGCAGGTTTTGTGAGAAAAGAGTAGTATAATTTATTAGTTCAACTCTGCATTTATGAAAACACATGGTTTTGGACAAATGAGCTATGTTACAAAAACCCCCCCAACAATTGAATGCAAAGATAGTGAAATCACAAACTTTTTGTGTTCCATTAAAATAAAAAATAGTAATTATTAGCAATTTTAGAAGTCCCGTTCTAGAAATAAGGTAAATATAAATAAATACCCAGATTGTGCACAGTACTTTTGTATTATTTGGTGTCAGGGAAATAGTTGGCATCTTGTCCTTTTTGTCAACCACTATAGTTAACATTGCAAGTGATGCCTCCTTAAAGCACTTTTGTAAGTCATGAGATTGTTTGGGGTTTTTTTTGGTTATAATGTGACATACCAGCTGTAGATCATATGTGCAGTTTAGTGACACAGCTTAGCCTTTTCTTCCACCACCTAAGAGGCAACATACACAAAGCATTATTGTCAGAGATCAGTTACTACAATCTCTTGTGAAAAAAAAATAAAATAAATGCAAGCCTCTGGAATGCCAGGGAACCATGCACTTTCCACATCAGAGACTGGTTTGTTTAATAACCACAAATTATTTCAGGTAATTTGGCACCAATTTAATTGCACCCACAAGAATATCCTCAACAACAACAAAAAGAAGTAACAAAAGAACCACTCCTACTACCAGTTCTGTCAGGATGAGCTGAAGGCAGAGTTTCCATTCATTAAATTATGATTAGCCTTGCTAATACCTTGTCTATCAAATCCCCATACCATGCTGCAGACACACCAAAGGGAAACATATATATGATGTTTTGAAAAGGAAGCTGATGGAAAGTGATACTTTTCCCACACATTAGAATGACAATAAAATCCTTCAGGTGAAGGTACACACTAAAACAGTCATTAAAAATGCAGATTATGAACAGCTGAAGTTAAAATCCAGCCAAGGCATTGTCAGTTAATGTCTTTCATTAAAATGAAGAGCATGAGGACAAACACAATATTCACTAACTTTGAGGAGCAATTAATCTAGATTTGCAATTAGATTTTGTTCTGTTCTTTTTTATCACATGCATTTCCAAATTACTGTGTGATTGAAAGACTCCAGTGGTTATATTAACCTACCATCTCTGTCGTATTGGCATCTATACAGAGGGTGATATATGCCTTGACAATGCTTTTTGCTGAATAACAGAAGATTGTGGGAATGGGAAATCCCCCTAGTTTTGCCTCTGGGAAGGATATATCTTGGTAATTTCAAATAGTGAAACTGAACACAGATGTTTGGAAGATTCATTTTAAAAACTGACACTGGAGAGCTAATGTGAAATTCCATTCAAATGTTTTGAGTTTTCTCCAGCACAATGGAGAAACTTCCTTTTGGCTTCCCTGAAAGCCATTTACCTGCAGCTGACCAAAGATAGTGGCACAGAAAGAATGGAGTTCTTTATAAAAAAAAAAAAAAAAAAAAACAAACAAAAAAAAAACAAAAAAAAAAAAAAAATTTTTTTTTTCTTTACTCAAAAAAACGGACACAGG
>NW_015090922.1:10059487-10121313 GCF_001431845.1 Calidris pugnax
TCCAGCAAGCGCTGCACATATTTTTTTTTTCTATTTTGAATTCTGTTAACTGACAATTTAACCTAAAATCCCTCGTATTTTCTACTTGTTCAGCTGTAAATAGAGACTGACAGTTTATTTTCAAACATCCTGGTTAAAAAAATTTTTTAAAAAAAAAAAAAAAAAAAAAACCAAACACAAAAAAACCACCTTGCTTTTCTCCTCATGAAAGCCATGTTCACTAAGGGTATTTTCACAGTGAGATTTTCTTCTTCCATGGAGCAGAGAAGAGCATACAGGTCAAATTTTGATGGAATGCCCCTGACTAAGTATAAAAAAGAATATTAAACAAATGGAGTCAGAGTGATTTTCCCTTAAAATCTGGGGATCATTTTGTTTGTACCTGATCAAGGATTCCTCAAGATAAAATGAAAATATTCAGTTCTGAGTCAGAAGGAAACCATAGTCTGTGTAACAGGTTCGTTATTCTCAGAATACTTATTGTCCATGTCTCCAGTTTTGTTTTGAATGGCTGTGTTTTGTCTCTGACTATTACATACTCCAAAAAGTATATCTCAATAGGTATTTCCTTTATCTTTGAGTGTGCTGCAGGCAATTTGATCGGATTTTTTTTTCTACATCCTAATTTTATCATTGTATCTTTTCAGTCAGGCCTATCAGTCACTAACTACACAAATACTGCTACAGTTAAACAGAAATTCTCAAATCTCCAAGTGATACGGATTTTGTACTACAAATCAGCTGGAACAGTTTTAGCCTGAATTTCATTTGTTTTTCATAGGATTTCTTCATATGGTGACTGAAACTGTTGCATGATTAACAGAAGGGAGAGGGGAGAAAAAAATAGATTCTGCATGTTAATAATAATAATTAGATGACACCTGTGAGATAAAGCATTACAGCATAAATTACCTAACTTCGTTTGACTTTAAAGTCCACCATATTTTTATAAAGTTTGCAAAACATTTGATCATCTGTTGGGAATACATGGTAAATTCCCCATCTTAAAGTTATACCCGTACAATGAAGGGCTGTAGTACTTGAGACTTGAAGTGAAAGGGGCTGGATGTGATTACAAATTGAACTGTAATGTAATCTGGGCTTTTCCAGTCAAGTTTTCCAGTGAAAGTTGAGGTTGGCTAACGATGTCTTTCCTGTGCACTGCCCTAAGGATCCGTTCTGTTTCTCCAGGGCACCTTGGCAAAAGACTTGCAGATATTTAAAACGCCTAATTAATGCCAGGTATTTCACTTCACTTTTATTTTTAAAACAAGAAAAAAAATATTACTAAGTCAAAGAAAAAACAAATATTTTCCATTTGCCGTTCATTACAGATGTCAGACAGCCATAAATATAGAAATGGTCAGCTGCAGGTGTAACCTAGTTCTGTTGTGTAATGCACACTCTGTTCCTATAACATTACTAAAAATGGTCTGTCTGGCTAATAAATAGCACTACCATTACATAGTAAAAGGTGAAAATTAATGTGAATGCTGCTGGTGAGTTAGCTATATTAACAAGCCAATCATGTAGTATTAGCAGTTAAATTGGGGAACAACATAAACTTTTAAGACCTTCTGCAAAAGCTTTCAATCCTTTCAAGGTTGGGAATTTAAAATCAGTGCTGTCTGTAACTTTATTCCTTTAAATTTAGGAGGAAAGACATGTACAAATTTTTAAAATTAATTCATTGACATCTGCATCTAAAAAAAAATAAATACTTGGGTCCAACCTGCATATATCACTATTATCTCAGATGCTCTGCTGGTAAATCCATGTTGCCTCCATCAAAGGTTCTGGCCCATGAATGATAACCTTTGATAGCTAACTGATAGAGAACTGATAACCCCTTACTGATAGCAAAACCTTTCCCACACCCAGAGCAAGAAGAGAGTGCAATCTGAAATAGCAGTGAATAAAGGGAGACAATAAACAAACAAAGGACTAATTGATTTCTTCTACCTAGACATAGAGCTATATCTGACCAGCAGCCCATCTGGCCCTGTGTCCTCTTGTTGTTGTTGCATGGTACTTCGGGAAAAATTTCAGACCAGACCATGTAACCGGTTTCCTCCCTGGAAACAGCAGTTGAGGGAGTTTCTGAAATAGATTTATCTTGACCATTATAAGTAATAACCAGTAACAGATCTATCATCTTCAAATTGTCTAATCCTTCTCTGAATTGAGTTTGGTGTCTACAGCATCCAGTGTCAGTAAGTACCTCGATATCATTGTACGCTGTGCAAAATGCAGCGTACTGAGAGTCACAGCCTTTACCAGGGTGGTTCTTAGGTCCTCAAAGAATTACCGTTGTGTGTAGTCCTAGAATAGCTTCCTCTCCATCCTCCACATCTGGGGAGAAACCACATGCAGTCTAGCCCAAGATGATAAGTAAGATGATGTGAATCTGCCTGATTAGTAACATATTTTGTGGGTTGTTTATATTTGAGTCAAATGCACTAATTCCCCCTCTCACTCTTCCTCCCATTCTTTTAATTTTATTCTTGGCTGCAGAAAAATCACTAAAGAAAAATGTACCTTGAAAGACAGACTGTTATGCTTGGCAATGCTTTATTATGTTGCTGTGCCTCAACATCATATTTGATCTGAACTTATTTCTAGGAGGTAAATAGATTAAAAGAAAATCAATTGGAAATATTTCTGTTTTATGTATCAGTTGGTAACACACATCAGAGGGTAAAAATTAAAAGACAAATGTCTATCAACTGGAAAAGCAAGTCTGCTCTCAAATCTAGTGCTACAAGTTCCTGTGGAAAACTTCACAGTGCTATGACATTCCTAACCTGCCTAAACAAGAGCACACAGAAGAACTGATAGTTATTTTATTCTGTCCTATACTTCAGAAATTGTATCAGTGAAAATTTTCTGTTTCCCAAAGTCAAGTGCCTATGAATTTGTGCCTATAACTTCATTTTTAATTACAGTCTATCAAGTACTTCAATTAGATGTATGTTGTGGTGAAGAAGAGAAGGAGGAAGGAACTGAATTATTACATATTTGTAAACTAATGTTAAATTCTGATCTCAGTCAAGTTAATGCCAAAGCTGGGAGTTCATGGGAGCTGAGTTAGACCCTGAAGATGTTTTGTTATCTCTTGCAATTGTCACCAACAAGTCAACATGCAAGTTCAAAAATTTCTTGTCTCCGTTCTCTCTGCAGCTTTGAAACGCCTTGGTTTGGTTGGGAGCACTGCTGCCCAAGACCTGTCGCCTTTTTCCAAGTGTGGGGCCAGAAGACATGGATGCAGGGCGGGAACACAGGGGCCCAACAGGTTAGTCCATCTTGCTTCCCCCGTGTGCACGTTCACGTCGGGATCAGGTCTTTAAACAAGTGGAGGAGGCAGCAGTGGTGGCATTTTTCATGCCAAGCCTGCACAGTGCAGCACCCGCTAAGGAAGGCAATGTAATGCAGGGCAGAATTTGCTGTCTGTGGGTTTAACAGTTGGTTTGGGAAATGGCTGTGATTTTACAAGCCAGCTCTATGAAACCAGACAAAACTGCCCTTGGTGGTCTCTGCTTTGAGTAGCATTTTAAAGCTATTGAATTTCCGTGGTTGCTTTTGGCATGCTCCCCCCGTGAAACCCAGATGAAATGCTGTAAGGAAGTATCACCCTGAAGTGAAAGGACACATACTACACGGAGACAGGCTTAGAAATGCCCCAGAGGGGCAAGATCCTGTAGGAACTGCAGCTTCTTGCATTATTTTCTCTGATGCCTGAGGTGAGCTAAAAGTCTTTCAAGAGTGGATTGCAAGGAAATGGCTAGTCACTTTTGCAGTGCTAATGCTACCCTAAGTTAAAATATTTGATGATTACACACTCCTGCTTAAGACACAGTTATCTGTGAAATGTTATTGAAGGGAATGATACAGAGCCAAAACAGCTTGGCATTGTGAAAGAAGGAAAAAAGAAAGAATGTCTGATTAGTGATTCTATGCCTCCTCTTATATTCTGGAGTTTGTAGCAGTCACAGAAACAATTTACTGTTATATTTAGGGATGAAAATAGCTATAAAGCATAGCTAAGTTAGTAATATTTCCTATATAACAATTCCTACAAAGTGTACGTAAGCTTTACCAGTGTTCTAAACAAATTTCCGCTCTAGATAATTGTATTCAACAAATGGTGCTTCCAAATTCAGTCTTCATTTATAACTGAAAAGTCAGAAAACATCCCAGAGAAAACATCATTGTTATATCTGTATGAATTATGAAGTGGTTTTAGGATCCTTTAAGAAGTAGATGCTGACTGACTCAAAAATAATAGGTGAAAATTAACAAAAGTATTGCTGTTATGTTAGACGGATGGCTTTTTCAAAAACCTGTGTTAGACAATGTCTACATGAATAGTGAGGTAACCTAGTGTTTTTCATTGATGTGTCATCTCCACAGTCTTCAACTTTGCACTAGCTTTTGACTAGGTTTTTTTGCTCTTCTTTTTTATTTTTTCCCAGAAAAAGAGCAGAAGTTTAACCTAGTCTGCCACAAATTAAAAGGGAAGAAGTTGAGGGTGAAGTACTATTTTCTAAAACACATTAGTGGAAACAGAAAGGAAAAAAATGGAAAGTGGGAAAGAGATAGGGCCCTTTAAAAAGTTGGAGAGAAGACAGAGAGTGAAAAAAAGGGAAAATGAAAAGAGAGAGCATGGTGAAAGAGCTGATAGGCAAGTAAAATGAAGTAGCAATAAAGAGAATATTATGAAGAAGGGTAAGAAGGTAGTAAAAAAGAGAAAGAGATGGAAAAATAATCATAGGCAAAGTGAAAGAGAAAATAAAAGGAAATAAACCCATGAAAAACCAAATAAAAACAGGAGATGGAAGGAGATCTAAAGAGAGGAAACAGGAGTATGTGGGAAAGAAACAAGAGGTAGTGGTATTTAATTAATGCATGTTGCTACCCTATATCAGAGGAAGTAAACACAGGGCAGTCATGCCAGTTAGGGCTACAGGATGGGAACAGAGGGACATTGTCTTTTTTTCCCCATTTTTAAAACTATGTTTAAAACTTTGGCTCTTTAGTCAAGGATGAGCATAATGAGGGCCAAGAGAAAATGTTTAAAACACACAATGTGTGTTTGAAAATGAAACACGGATACTAGCGGCAGCCCCTTCTGAGGTGGTCCCTATCGAGCGTAGCAGGCACAGTATGGGCACTGACACCCCTAAATCATTCTGCCATTCTAAACTTCGCTTCCAGCGCTTGTAGTGTTTATCCTTATTACGGTATATTTTACAGAAAAAATGGCCGATGGGGGTTGTCAGGCCTTATGCTGCTTTCTGTGGTTGCAGAGGGTTATAAACAGTTCTAATATTTGATATTCTGGCTTTGTGGGGGAGACCCGTCTCTGTAGTGACAAGGTGCATAAGTCTGAAGCAGACAACAAGCTATCGGATGCAGGCAGCCACTGTAAAATAGGCCCTCTTCCCTGTATTTTCAAGCTCATATTTTCGTGTGAGAAGTCTAGCTTTGGTATGGAAAACGCTGCGGTATTTTCTGTTGGCAGTGTTAATGAGTAACGTTTTAAAACATGAATTGCAAGCTTTTCATTGAATGTGCATTGGTGAGAAAACCTCATGCTGATGTGTGCTACAATTAGACTCTTGCCCAGGAGTCACAAGGACAGTCAGTGGGGTTCCACCAGTGGCTGGTTCTCCTGGCATAGGCAGATCATACCTGCAGCCTAAGGAAGGGTCAAATCACGGACCCATTTTGCTGAGTATTAATTACCTTTGACTTCTAAGTGGCAGTGGACAGGAAAAGAGTAATTTCTATAGGCCTAAATTAAAAGATCAGCTTTTATCATCTGTCAGGTTGGAAAGCCTTTACCAATTCTGGTTTTTCGTTCTTCAAGAAGGCTCAGAACACTTTAGCTCACGGGTCATTGGTTCCAGGCTACAGCAGCCAATGGAAGCATCAACACCTGCACCGCAAATGTTGGCCCTTGTAATGCTAGGTGAAGTCTACTGATCAGGAGAGGGGAAATCCATAGGAGACTGAGACCTTTTATTCCTTGGGCCAAGAGGAAGTCTCCATCCACAGTATTTGGAATATTTCTAATGTGCAGCTCAAACATAATAAAGGTGTGAAGGCTAAAAATGGGAAACACCTACCACAACTCCAACAGCCAAAGCAAACAGAAAAGAGCTCAGTAGTTACAGCTCCAAATAGCTTGTTCCTCAGTCCTTTTCATACTTCACTGGCATCCTCACAGACACTGGCCCACGTACATAGCAAACCCCAAATGGGTTTTAAAACTAACCTAGAAAAGAAAAACATAAGTCTTATGGATCAGAGGCAGCTGCCTGGCCCTAGATGCTGTACTACTTTGACAGGTTTTGCTTTTCTTGTTGCTTTTTTCTATGTTTGTATTGAGAGGGGGAGTTGTTTTTTGTTGCATCCATTCCTATCCTTCTGTCTAACTTTTCCAATCTACCAAATAAAAAGTTAGATCATCAGTTTTGTTTTATTGTATTTTATAGACCAATGAGAGAAGCTATAAAAATTAAACTATTTTTTTTTTGCTTCTCATTTTAATGCTAAAAGAGAAAACAACCGGAATTAATGTGGGCAATGATGTGATTTTTTTCCAGCAGCATCATAATCATCAGGGCGAGTCATAGACTGCTGCTTGATTAAGTATCTCAAATTTACTGTTATTCATTATTTTCTGAGAAAATCTTAACAACAAATGGATTCTGTCTTTACTATTCTCTCAACATTTCTGGCAATAACTTCTGTACTACATTTATATCTAGAAAAAAGAAACAAGAAGTTGAAGTTAAGGGTATTACATTAATCTAGAGTTTGCAGATTAGTCTACTCAAAAAACTGAAGTGAGATCTACTTGGCAACCATGTACAAACCATGTAAAATCTATCCATGTGCTGGTTGTCACTGAGAATTGAATGCATTCAGAAGACAAAAGTAGGCTCTCACAGAAAGGCTGACAGTGCATCATCAAACCACTGACTTCTGTCCCTACCTGTTCATATCTACAGACACGGCATCGACATACCTTGCTGCTACAGTGCAGCCACTCTGTCTAAAAATGATTTCTAAAATATAATTAAAGTACTGGCCATCTCATTTTTTGCATTTCCCATTTAACTCCAAAGATTATTGAGCACACAAGCCTCTGAAAAGAAGTCAGCATGTTTACCTCATTAAATTTATTTTCCTTATGAAAATGGCATCCAGATTGCATTTAGGTGCAGGTCTGGAAGCAGGAAGTTTTCTTCAACTTGATTTCACTTGGCTAAAGTAAAAGTAATCATGCAGATTCCCCTAACTTTGAACTCCATATGGAGCTGTAAAAATCATGCTTTGCCTTAAAAGTTCATTGGTCTCAGCCACACGCTTTTTTTTTTGGTGCACACTGGCATCTCAAACCAGGGAATACTGAGCTCTACAGGGCTGATCCAGAAAAGCATTTATGTAAATGTTTGATTTCGGGTCCTGTTGAGGGCCAGTTCCTGAAAACATAAGGCTAGTCACACATTCAACTACTTTATTGGATTGAGACCAGGGCACGAGGTCTTGGAGATGGATGTGTCCACGCTGTGCTGACAAACATCCACACCTGGCAATGATGAGGTCGGCTTTGCTTTCAGGCTCCAGGCTCCGCTCGCCTATTTTAGGACAGATTAGGGACCAGTACTGGGGAGGGGGGTTATTATGTGAAAAAAAGGTCAGAAGTTTGCCTGCTTGCTCAAACTAGCACAATCTGTTTTTAATCCATGAAAACACACCAGTACACCCTTCTTGGAGAAAAAGGTATGTTGTATTTTTCCTGACCGCCATTTTCCCCGGTGGCAAGTTTCTCGTTCGAAATTATATCCACAGCTTTGTTTATGGGACTTTACAGAAGGATTTGCATGGGTTAGCGAGGGGAAGGAATACTCCCATACGCAGAAACACAGAACCCATTAAAGCACATGAGGCTCTGGTGGTTCCTCTCCCCAGCTGCTGCTAAGTTTATTTGCAGGCTGGAAAAGGGGCTGTGGCCCATCTGCACCCCGTATGCGGGAATTCATTTCCAACATAGCTGTGGGATAGTGGGTCCAGCAGACCCTCCCCTAACCTCCTCTCAAATCCCCCTCCAAGCTGACCTAATTGGCGCCAGAGCAGATGCCACTGAGTGCTGCAGTGTCATGGAGGGGGGAGAGTTGGGGGCTGGGCTGTGCTGATGATTCTCTAAGACCCCCTGCCTTCCCTCCTTCCCCAGCATAACCATGGGGTTAAGCAGCAGAGCAAACCTTGTGTGGGCCCCTCCACGTGGGGCGAGTTTCACCCTTGGAGCAAACCAGGCCTCATGCTGGGTGGTGGGGCAGGAGCAGGAGATCAAAGAGGGCAACCCTGCGTTGCTGCACCAAGTCTTCTGGGTCTCAACCTTTTCCCACATCACGCTGCGTGATGGTGTGGGTATTGGGGAGATGTCATGAGTAAGCATTTCGGGAGGAAAAATCAAAGGGCAATATTGAACAGAGGCAGGGAAAGGAGATAGTATTGCTTAAATTAGACTTTGTTCCTATATTGTCTTTTGCACAGAAGGAAAAAGTTAGTTTCTTTTTATATTTTGGGCCTGCCTGGAAGATGTTGGGAAGGGCTCTCTTGGAGTGGTGAAAGCAAAAGCATCTTCTATTTTAAACCTTTGTTAAAAGGAAAAGTACAAGTGTAGGAGGATAGAAAAAAGGAGATGAATATTAGCAAACTTAACTGCATGGAAAAGCATTCGTGAAGGGGTTCATCCTGAGAAGACAGGACTAAGCTTTTGGAGGCTCTTTACTGTTACATGCATATGAGAATAAGCATTGAAAGAGGCAGTAATTCTGTGGCTTAAGTGAATAATTACACTAACAAAGAACAACACTTTAAAACAAATGATTGTATAGGAAGTGCATGCAGGGCAAATGTCAGCAGGCAACCTAACTCTACCTTCAAAAGTTTTTTGACATTTTAGCAGTTTTATAAATGCCCACTTTCATGCATATCTATCTGGGGCTCAGCTGAGTATCTGGCCACCAAGGCTGCCTCTGCCCAAAAGGCAAAGTCACATTTAAAGTAAGCAGTGACCTCTGGATCAAAAATAACGAAGTCACATGCTCAAGAAGAGGAGAGAGTGATGGTCACACTTTATAACTTTAAGACTCAGGTTTCTTTTGTTAACATTAACTTCCTTAATGTCTCTTTTTTTTTTTATTTATGAGTTTTCTTTGTTCTGTTTTGAATCAAATAATTTTTCTCTCAAGGAAAATATCATTTTTGTCCAATTTTTCTTTTTTTTTTTTTTGGTAAAATTTAGAATATGTAAAAGCATACTAAACTTGGCAAAAGTGTTTTGCTTTCCTTAAATAAATGGAAAGGTGCTGAGGTCCAAATCATGGCTGTGGAAACTGCTGCCATGGCCCCACATTCCACGTTTCACCCATGGCATTTTCCTGGGAGAGGCGAGTCCCTCTTCCACGACTGTCTCAGTGTTTTGGTATTCTGAGGAGAGCTCCACAGACATCCATTTAAAACTCCCAAATCTCGATATTTGGATGTGGTAGCTGCTGCGGACATTGGCCGCCATTTTGGGCTGAAAAAGCTGGTGACTTTGCAGAGAGGAGCGGGGCTCTCTGAGGTGCCAGCGGTGCTTGCTGGGAAGGCACCTTGCTCCTCCTCTGCTACCCACAGCTCACTGGCTTCCTTACCACCCTCAGCTCCTCGGTCCTGCCTCGCCAGTTTTCCTCCCCACCTTAAAGGAAAAATAACGTGTGTTTATTAAGGACTTGGACTTGACATCATTACATGACTTGTTTCTCAAGAATAGATGGAATGGGAATGGTTTACCTCACAGTCCGGGAGTTTTTCCTGTAAATAACTACCCATAATACCTGTCCCCTTTGCTCTAACAAACTAAAGTCTAATCCTCCTCTCATCTGTCATTTGTTATAGACCCCCAAACCAGGATATAATATTAGCCACTACCAAATTTATTTCTGTTTTGTAGCTGTTAGTATTGAATTAAACTGTGTTTCTGAGGTTTTGAGAGAGGAAAGATGGTTTTATTATTGGCTCTAATTATGTATTTTGCCTCAAACCACTGACACAAACATGTATTTGCTCAAGGGTCACCAGAGAAGTGGTTGAAAAGCACCTAAAGATTTTAGTAGGAATTTGTTTCACATTCATGTTCAAGAATTCAGATGTACCCTTTATTAGAACAAGTAAAGACTTAAAATACTGAATTGAAAATGTTGTAGGAAAAGCTTTCTCAAGGTATTTGAAAAAATTTTTGGTGAGGGCAAAAATTCCAGGGAAGCTGACTTCCTCTTATAGTTTCACCACTTCTATGTTAGATTTAGGAACTAAAAGAGAAAGAAACATCTTAAACCTTTTGACTTTTATTTCAAAATGGTCCAAAACTAAATAATTTGGCTTTCTATTCACTGTAGAAAAAAAGTGTTACAGAGGTCTGGCATTAACCTCAACCAGCTAATGTGTGACAGCTACAAATTTGTGTTTCTAGGATTCCACCTCAAGTAAATACTTGTTAAGCATATGCGTTTTTTGTAGTGATGATGGAGTCAAAATGACTGCTTCGCTTCTGCTGTATGTATCTTGGAGCTGGATTTTTCTATGAAGTCTGTGGAAGCTTTTCAGCACATTAAATGCCCAGCTTTCATTAGATCTACACCTGAAGGGTAAGTAAATGAATCCTGAATTTTGCATGTGAAGGTATGTGTGCTTTCCATGGATATATGCCAACAAGATTCTAGATTTAAAGAGACACTGTGATAACCTTTACCACACTGTGGCTAGACTAAACCTCAAAGATCTTGTTCCTAGGGGCACTGCTCTTTGAAGTGGCACCACTGACAGTTTTAGCTACTGTAGGTATTTATGAGGTACAAAATGATAAAGTAAATAGGCATAAAATGTGATTTTAACAGTGTATAAGCATCACCAAACTGGATTATATTCTTGTGTTCCAAGCATTTGTGTTTGTTCAATTTGAGTTTTGTTTTCTCTCAGGTCTTTTCTTTTTTTCCTTTTCTCTTTTTTTTTTTTCCTCTATGAACCTTCCCTGAAGAAACATAAAAGCAGTGTTTGCCAACCACAATAGAAAATCTACTATGAATTGAACTTGCAGCTCTTAACTAATACTGTGTGTTTAGGCTGTTTACTCACCAAAGTAGTTGGAAGAATATCTGTGTATTTTCTACATTGCTTCCAGTGTGCTCCTTTGTTTGTTGGTGATTTATTAATGATACTTGTGATTTATTACTGTCACTTTATTAGATTATGTGCAAATCGGTGACAAAGAACTATGTGGATCATGCCTTATTAGTCATAAAAGCATTCAAGAAGCCATGAAAATCAGTTAAGCTTGAACCTATTGAACGAGAGAGCATAGTGTTGTCTATTGATCAGTAGCCCTTAGATATGTAATGAATAGTAGTACTTTGGACACTGTCAGATAACGTTTTCCTTTGGATCTGATAAATTACACTTCTTTGTATTAGTGGTTTGAGATTTGACACAAAACACTCTTGTATTGGTATTTCTTTCAGTTCTAATACTGCGGTGAACTTATATGACCGAGGCAGATAATAGTAATTAGAAAACCTGATATTTTCTCTTCCAGCACAGTTTTAGCCATTGTGTTAACACTGATCTAACTTTCATATATGGCAGATGATTAAGGGGCCTGCAGATAGTTTGCAGAAAATATTTTAGCTTTTGTGCATGGTATGCACAGTCTTTCTCCTGTATATTAATAACATATACAGATTTGAACTGCACCTCTCTAATTTCTTTATTAATACAGAAGTTATCCTGAATTTCTTATTAAACAGGCAAACAGTATTTAAGATTAAGTCCTCATTTCTTGTTGGCTTGAAGGGTACTTTGTCTCTACTTACAATATCAGGACTTGATTTCTTCCTGCTTTGCAGTTTGTACAGCCGTCAACACAAAAACAGAGCTGGCTTGTAGGTAAAAAGTTAGTATTTTTAATCGGATAAAGTTGAAGGTTGCCTTCAGCTTGTGGTGCACCACCTCCCCAGTGACCCCACCTACACTGGTGTCATTCTCAGAAGGATATCCTCATTAATACTAATAGTCAAATGCTTTGGAGGAATACATGTTTGCTGGGACTTTCCTCTGGGTCTGAGCATCCCTCTCTCCTCCGCTCACTCATCTCCCTTGTAAGAAAAAGTAAATACTCAGAAGAATGAGCTCAGTAGCCTCCCTTATTAACAGGATTAGGGGTAATAAACTTCCAGCAGCTTCTTTTTCTGGATGTTGGTTCTCTAGCGCTCCCCTCAGTGTTTGCTCAGGTTATCTATGTTTGAACTAGGTCCTCTCAAGGGAGCCTGATTTAGGCAATAATAGCCATAACCTCTGGGGACTGGCTTGGCAGTACAAAAGAACAGTGATATTAGTTTGAACATCAGCAGTGCCCTGGCACGTCAAATAAGTAAAAGGTTCCGTTTGACTTAAGTTTAAGATTTTTTGGCTGTGTTTGCAGTTACAGGCAAAACCCAGCCACACTAAAATCTAACACTGAAAGCAAGGGCAGTGTTTGGTAAAATCTTTGACCCAGTGTTTTTTGCCTTCCAAGCACACAAGTGTTCAGTCCCCCACTCCTCCAAAGTACAACACTGTAATGAAAGCTGAGAGCTGAATTAAAAAAAATATTAATATAAGTAGAATTGCCATAGTAAGCAGATGGTTTTCTCAAACTGAAAAGGCTTGGGGAGAAGGCAAATGAAGCCTTTCCTTGAAGCTCCTATTTTTTCAGGCTCTCTGGAACATCTGTTTTGAAACTGACTCCGGAGACCCCAGCTGTATCAGTTCTTTTCTTCCAGCAAAAAATCTCAGTGGGTTAACCAGTAGTGACAATTTTAGCTCAAAAATACAAACTGTTTGCTAAGGTGGATGAACTGTGCCTCGTCTGTTGGCTTAGCTACTGATTTCAGACCAGAAGGCCTGCAAGTAATAATTTGACCTTTTCAGTTACTTCTATACGAAGCAATACAATTAATTCCCATCTTAAGATGACTCAAAAGCTTTCTTGGCAACACTGTAGCACAGTGACCACCTAAATAGTAAATGAAAACATAGCTAAAAAGAGTGAAAGCTTAGGAACATCTGCAGTACATTAAGGAAGATTTTGGAGCTCTAACACATGACCCAAGTGCCCAGCATCCTTGCAGAATGTCTTTTATTGCAGCCTGGTTTTGCTCTGGTCTTTCTCAGAGTTGGCTTAAAGGACAAGTAGTCTCCAATGACCACATTAATTGACCCAACAGAATGGATATAGAAGGGAGAAGCGATTGCCGTCTCAAATCACTATTTTCTATGTTAATTTTTACATAAAATGAGTCTAAGTCAATGTCTAGCTTATTTAGTAAATGCTTCTTATTTTACAAAGACAACTATAATTAAGTTACAGAATTACAGAAGTCTGGATGAGAAGAAAATTTGTAACTACAAAGTATTTTGAGGTTAAAGCAAATAATTTCGTGTGACTGTGTAACGCTCCTGATAAAAAGCTTTCTCTGCCTGCTGTTATTATCAAAAAAGCAAGCCAGATCAGAGTCCTTGCACTTTGAATTTCACAGCATGATTTGAATCTAGATAATTTCATTTTCTGAGGGGTAATACTGAAATATTTTTAACATCTGGATGAGTCAAATAGTGCCCTCCCCAATACAGTTTTGATGAAAAGTGAGAAATTCATAGTGTAACTTAGCATAGAAACCAGATAAACTGGGCTGAGACAGTTTAATCAGAAAAGTCTTCAAGTAGTTTCTTACAGTCTTCAAAGTACTGCCCAATTTTCTTTCTGCCTATATCTGTAGTCACATACCCTTATCTACCTGGAAGAATCTAATCTCAGTGACAATTTCAGAGAAATCATGTGTACACGGTCCCACTCATTTATATGTGGCATATTGTTCCACCTGTTCACATCCCATTTAAAGACCCAGTTCATCCCTGCTGCCCAGAGATAGTGAGGGGCAGTAACAAGGGTTGGATATTAGCTGGTCCTTATTAAGTAAAATCATACTCTGGGGCCTGTCCTGCAGGAAATAATACCCAAAGAAACCAAACGAAAAACGAAACAAACAAACAAAGGGTTTCCTTTCTCTTTTTCCCCATTAAATTTTACCATTTCATATCCTCACTTGGCTTCCACACCCCAAGTTTAAAGGTATTTAGCTAGTGATGTGTCTGTCATTACCTACTGTGTGTGACTTAGGAGTTTTAGCAAAACTGAAGCTAAAAAGGCTTAATAAATGCGGGACAGGGATGTCACGGGTAGCAGTTTTAGAAGACCTAGTACTTTGCTGGTACTTGATTAATAATAAATATTAGCAATAACAGCAAGAGAGATGACAGAATAGAAGTCTATGCCCTCTATAGCACGGACAGTAAAAGCTTCTAATGTAGCGGTTTGTGTAGTTCAGTCAGAGATCAGTAGCAGTCTGGTAAATTTACTTCAATGTTTCTCTCAGTGAAAAAGGATACATACAGACACATAGCTTAAAAAGAAGACTTATTAGTCAGCATAACTTGATGTGGCACAAAAGTAGTATTTTCTGTTAATGCACTAAATTATAGAGAGAGTAAACAAGTTTGGTGTATACTGGATGACTATTGTTAAAGTGAAAAACAACAAAAATTGGAATAGTACTTCCTGAGAATCAGAAAGATGCACTTCATATTTTCTAGTACATATCTTTTCTTAGTTCTTGGTTTGGGGACTGATTAAAGCCTGGTCATTAGCACCTGACAGTCCTACCCTGGGGTTAGCCAAAGCAAAACTCTCCTAAACTTCTCTGTCCTCCTGTCCTACTCCTTGCTCTTCATGCACACTACTTTTTATTCAGGGGTCTTTCTTGGAGACCGACTATGGAGAAGGTGTGAAGATGAATTCTGGGAAGGATTTTGGTAGGCTGTCAGTGTGTGAACATTTGTCTAAAGAATAATAGTAATGATAATAATGGCTTTGTTATTATTGTTTGATTGCAATAATATTGCAAAGTGAAAGTAGAATCTTGATCCTAACCTCCACCTCCCCAGAACTAGGCTAAAGAGAAGACTTTTACTATTGTTGCAGTGAAAATCTCTGGGCACCAACTCAATTTGGTTAAGAAAAGAGGGTAAAACCATGAATAGGCTTGATTTCCTTAAGCAGTTTAGCACACTGCTGATCACAGAAGTTAAAAAAAAAAAAAAAGGCCAACCAATATTCAAGTAGGTAACAAACCCGCCTTTGTGAAATGGGATTTTCTTTGTATAGCACTCAGAAATAATTCCATCCATAAAACATTTACAAGAGATATGAGACTGTAAAGGATCTCCTGAATCTTTGAATCCAGACCTCACTATTATGTGACTACGTGAGTAAAAAATATGTTAGTAATGTAATTTGTATATATTCTGCATGAACTCATGAGGTTTCACCTTAAACTCAGCATTTACTCTTCTTGTGCTCTGTTCCAGGATCCGGCTTTACTGAAGGTTAGATACAATCATATCATATCACAAAATGTTTGTGACACTGAACATTTTTAATGTATTTTTATATGGTTTTGAACACAGAAAAAACCCCAAGCATAATGTAACCACGACACAAAGTAACTATTATGTCTATTAAAAAAGACATTTTTATTGTTGATGTTGGAAAGGAGAGTGCAATCTTCAGACATTGATGCCAGTGTTTTGGGTAAAAACATTTTTGTTAAAAAGTAAAACTAGGGTTGAGCTTTGTTTTGTTGATTATTGTTTATTTCTTTTTCCAAATAGAAAGTTCCAAAAAGAAATCCAAATGAATGCAATAAATTATTTTACAAGACAACTGTAGGTTGTATATTGCAAAACAACTAAAGAAAACTAACCAGAAAGCCCCAGAATTAAACAGATGAAAAGCTCATTCCAGGTGGAAAGCTCAAGAGTCAGAGCTGCCTAGAGTCCAGAATGCTCTGTCAAAATTAGGCTAGACTAGTGTAGTCTTGAAAAGGAGGTTTGGAAAAGAGGCAGAGTTAGGACAGCAGTTAAACTGTATTTGACAGGCTAAATGGAATACATTTCCTAGCTCCAAATGGCTGCACAGAGTTCCTGTAATGGGTGTTTTGCTCAAAACATAATGAGAAGAGAAGAGGGAAAATTATTTCATTTGTCCAGACTATAATCAATCATTTCCAGGAAAAGAAGTCTTTCATGATTTTCCAGCAGTAAGAGGAGTTATTAAATATATTAGTTAGCTCTACAAATTGCTTTATGAAAGAAAAAATGAAAAGTTATTAGAGAAACAAATAAGATGTACAAAATTAACCTGTAAATTTATAACTATTAGTCATTCTGATGTCTTTGTGCTTTAATGCATGCCTTTTTTCTTTATTGTCTCTGAACTGCCAATAGCAGTAAAAGCATAAAAGCAATAGAAAGGATGGAGAAGTCTCAAAAGAAAAGGGATTTTTCATCTGGCAACACGTCCATCCCAAAAGCTATAAAGGCGTTTCCTGAAACTTTAGGATTGCAAAAGCTTGCTGAGTTTTGCCAGATTACTTGCTTCTGATGGAAATTCCCTAATGGTACTGGTGGTTTCTGGACTGCAATATAAATGATTACGCAAGGTGATGGTAGGCAAATGATTAAAAAGCAGTCTGCAGAGCTAGAATATCCAAGAATTTCTGAGTGCCTAAATCCGTATTGTTGAATTAAGTCATGACAATATTGTCACTCCTAAATCTAAAAAGCCAGAACACTGAATGCTAGGAAAGGCAGTTTTGTTCCCCTTGAAGTCAGTGCTATAATGCCTGGAGAGAGTCTTTGGTGTATAGGATACAATATCGAACCCAGGATAGTCAGGATTTAATTTTGTATGCTTGTGAGCACTTTAAAGAAAAGGGTAGAGAAATTATCCTTTATTTTTATGTGTGCTTCATGCTCTGAAAGCCACTTTACTCAGGGAGCACAAGAACAGATTCAACACTTCTAACTTTCCTAGAATCTTCAGGGGCTTGGACAGAGGAAAACTAAATAATGAGCTGAAACTAATTTCCCCAAATTAAAAAAAAAAAAGCCCATGAACCAAGTAAAGGGAGGAAGTTAGTGGGTGCACTAATTATTAGCTTCCAGGAGGCATTTGACATCCAGGAGTTTCCTACAGGCAATACTGTGTCTAAATGTAAAACCCTGATATTTTGCAAAGACTCCCTGGAAGGACCCCCGCACAGATTAATATCAGGTAAATTTTTTTATTGAAGGAGCAATGGATGGGCCCTCAGGTATGGTCCTGTTGTAGTGTTCTCCTGCTTTGCAGATGCCAGGAATGTAATCTCTTTTTATATCACTTTCCTTTCAATGCCACCTGTATTAATCTGTTATCTTGGAAAAGACTGGGTTCATTAAAATAAGAAGTCAGTTCAGAAGCAGATAGCTGTAATGTGTAGGTTTAGGTATTATGTAGCTGCATGTCAGTTCTATGGACATAATCCTTCAGTTTTAACTGGGCTTTTTCACCTAAAAAAGAAGCCAACTGAATTCTTCCAACCCCATTTAATTCCCATCTCTGTTTGCAGCTTCACTTTATGTTTCTTATAACAAAAAGGCTTTTAAAGTTGATAAATGGCTGCAAAGGTTTTGCTTTTACTTTGTTGCTTTTCTGTTTATTTAAGCAAGAGTAGTTCTTTTAGTCCTGACCTCAGCCTTGTCAAATAGACTGTGTTTGTCAAACTGCTCATGCTCCCATTAACTCCTAGCTGTTTCAATTGTCACGTTTGATGAATGGCTCAAATACTGCTAGCATCATTAAAAGCAAGGATACTGAGGGAAGTATTATGTTATGCTGAGTCCAAATACACATCATAAATAGGAAAATTCCAAGCAAAGAAAATCTTTTATTGCATAAAGGAAATTGCAAGTGGTTTCAAACTAATCTCTTTTAATGCCATCTTTCATATGTGCAGGAGACAAGAAAAAGCCCCTCAGGTTTCATGGTTGGTATTATCTCTTTATGGTTGAAGAACATTAGTAGCTTTATAACCTTATTTATACAGAGTTCATGTAAGTGTTTGAGTCTGCTTGGGGGAACGGG
Organism: Calidris pugnax; assembly: GCF_001431845.1. NCBI lineage: Eukaryota > Metazoa > Chordata > Aves > Charadriiformes > Scolopacidae > Calidris > Calidris pugnax. The sequence continues at coordinate 10,077,600 of NW_015090922.1, forward strand.
CCCGCTTAGCCTGAATGAAAGCTGCAGCGCCCATTCCCACAGTGCTCTGTAGGTCCAGAGGGTCTGTCCCTTCCCGAAACAGAGCCTGCTGTGTCCGTAAGCCAGGGCAAAATTCCTCAAAATGAAGTCACGCAGCCCAATTATTACACATTATTTCCCCTCCGCAGCTCCGGGGTGCTGGGTGCCCCGGCCCCCAGACAGCTGTGCCCTTGGCTCTGCCCACCTTCTCTAGTGACCTGTGCGAGCGGAGGCTCCCCATGGGCTGGCAGGACTCAGTTTTCTGGTTGCACTCGAGCTAGGCTTTGAGTTTGTGTTGTCTGCTGCTCTTGTCTGCCCTTTGTCGTACTTACAGCACAGCACTAGCAAGAAGCAGAGTTCAGGATTAGTGCTGGGAAGTTGGGCAAGGGCTTCAGCAGAAAGAAGAAATATTTTTGTTATTGTTGGTGTTGTGGTGTTGTTTTGCATTCCAGGCTTTTTTTAACTGTCAAAGTCTACCTAAAGGCCAAAGAACTTCTGTTTGCATAGTTTTTTATATTCTTGAGGCAGATGAGGTTATTCAGATGAATATTTATACAGATACATTTAAACATGCAAAGTTATACACTTCTAAACTTGTGGCATTGCTATGCTTATGAGGCTCAAGACAGAGTTACTGGGGTTTCTTTTATAATTTTGTTTTTAAAAAGTTTAATTCTAACTATATGTGCATATACATATAGGTTGGTTCTAACATTCCTGCGTGTTACTCATGTGGAATTTTCATCATGAGTAAGTATACTGCTGCAGTATATTTTTCCTGGACAGTAATGCAAACCCTTGCAATGAGGACGGCAGGCAAACCATTAAAGCAGTTCTTAAATGGCAGCAGAAGTAGGTCCTCAAAGTTTATGTTTTCCTAAGCTACAGCAGTACATTGTGGGTTTTTTTCCTTACTAGAAGAAAGAAATGACTTCTTGATCTCAGTCTTTTATGAAACACGGAGAAAGCAAAGCAGCTTTCAGTTGTGTCAGAGACTAATAGCCAGAGTTTGCCTTCAGTGAGGGCAACTCTGCCTGGTTGTTTGAGTGCAAGCAATGGCAAAAATTGCCTTGCTGCTATCACAGCTAACTCAAACTTAGTTTTGAGATAATCTTTCTGAAACTTTAGTTTTAGAGAGATGACGCAGGATGCCAGTTACTGAGCTTGAGCCATCATTACCTTAAATTAATGTTTTGCATCGCAGCCAAAGCATAGATCTAAAGATGCAGTGAGAAGCATTAATAATTAAGGGATTCACTGAAGTCCTTTTTCCCCGTTCTTCCATGCCATAAGTGGCAGAGTACAGAGGTGTGCTGTGGCCTCCCAGCAGGTTACCAGTGCCAGGGAGGGTGCAAGGGTTGTCGGGTAGCTCTGCAGGAACCATGTTCCTGACGACTGACTGCACCAGGCATGCTCAAACCCCCACCCCTCGCACCCACGGTGGGTGAGTGGTAGCATTTGTTATTTGCTCCCGGGTGGAAAGGTGCTTCCCTCTGTCTGGACCAGATTCCCTGGGTTTGCGTGTATTCAGGTTGCAGTGATCTGGACATCAACTATACAAGCTTATTTAACACTTTTCATCCAGATAAACCATAAAAAGGTATTACTGTATTTAATCATTGAATGCGTGTTTCTATCCTGGGGCTCCTCAGGTTACTGATGTTTGTTGCCTAGGACCCTAAATGTATATTTCGTTTTCTAAATAGTTGGGGAATGGGATCTGTGTTAATCAATGGAGTCATCACAGTTCTTTCATTATTCACTGAGTGATAATACCATTAATGAGCAAAATATTTTCATTAGAACAAATGCTTTTTTCAGCCTCTTCAATATTCTTGTTTCTGTCTGTACCAGAATTAAATATTAACCAAAACAAAGTAGGAAAGCTGTAATCATTCCCTAGTGTGGCTTCTTGCATTTTTAATCATGTTTTGTTGGTGTCACTGGGTTTCTGTTACTCGCAGGAGCACTGAAACCTACAGAATAGGAATTAATTTGATTAATCACATTTGAACTGGGTCTACAGGAACAGGCCCTGTACTTAATATTGCTTTCTATGGGACAAAATTATAACCATCAGGGTAGCTGCATCTCAGAATTAAATATAAGTATGTACTCTGCACAGGTAGGTACCAATCCCCCAGCCCACACTTGTTTTCCTACTAAAATCCGTGAGGCCAGCATTTATGAGAAAATAGACTCAGAGGTTTACAGGCTCTGTTGGTCTCTAATGAAACATGATCTTGACCTGGAAAAGTGGGATTGGGGCTGTCAGTATCTCCACACTTGTTAAATCAGTGAAATGGAGAATTCGGCTCATAGTTCACTGAAAAGAGATCAGCAAGGTTAAAGAAAAACATAAGAAAAAGCTTGTTTGCTCTGCCCCCTTGTTCAGCATATAAATAATACCGTCAGGAGTTTTGAAGAAAGCGCTGCAGTCTTTTCCTGGAAAGCATCATTGGCAGAAAAATAGTTTTCAGCAGAACTCTAGAACCGAGGGGAAAAAAAGTGGTATAAATCAGTTAACAAGTTGGCCCATGGGCAGCGAGACTATAGAGGCCTCATTTCCTATGGATTTCTGCCTCTTCAGCCTCATCGTCTGTTTTCCAGCTCTTCACCACCACCATCCCTCCCTGTCCTTCGGGCATCCAGTGCCTGGCAGGAAGGGCCATACGTGTGGTCAGGGCAGCCCTGCTGTGTACGTGGTCGAGGGCTGTCCCCCTTTTGCACTGGACTTTTAAGAGCCTGACGGTCATCGAGACCTCTGCCCTTCTGTGAAATTGAGTTTAAAAAACTGGGGGGAAAGAGCAAACATGACAGGCAAACATTCGTACAACACAATGATGTTGTAACCTCTTTTCCCTAAGGAACGGTATATTTTTGTGAGTAAGTCAGTATTTTTAGAGATTGGATATTTTCCTTATTTTTAAAAGCAAGTAAAAAGATGCATAGCAACAATCACAGAGAGGTGACACCATGCTTTCTCTGAGTAAACAGCCACAAGGCCATTCCAGATTGCTACATTCCACAAAATACATACCCTAACCCTACTGCCTCTACCCCTTGGATTAGGCTGCAGCCAAGAAGTTGAGGACCCAAAGTACAGAAGCCCTGTAGCAAACAAGCCTGCCTCCCTTGCATAGCTGTCTCCAGATTTGCCACATTTATGCCATCAACATGTTAACTTTCGAAAGAGAATTCAAAATTGAAGGAACAAACCCTACTTGACAAAAGAAAGGATGACACTAGTTTCTCCCTGGGAATGATGCTGGTGATGTCAGTAGGATTGCAACGTGTTAATTTATTCCAGCATTTCTGAGCTGGGGGGCTCTTTTTAATAATGTATGTCAGATTTTCTCTATAAGGACCTATTAAAATTCTAGGGCTAACTCAATGCAGCGTAGTTGGTAGGGCAAGTGCACACTTTTCTTTACTCCGTCTTTCTTGCTTGCTTGTCACTTTGGTTTGCCCATGAGTGTTTGCCTTGTGCTGTTCCCACCCAGAAAGAATGCTAGGGCTGGGTGGTAAATAAGGGATAAAGATAGTATCAATGTAGGTAACAATGAGGTTTTGTGTATGTGGCTTTTAAGACAGACTCTTTTTTTGAAGAAATGTTGTGTCATTTGACATTTTCTAGCTTTTATTAAAGAAAAGAAAAATTATATGTTTGCATTTTTATTCAAATCAATTTAACTAGAAGTAGGGGGGTTTGCTCAGTTTTGAAATCCATAAAGGTGTGACTGAAAAGAATTATTTTCCCTGACATTAAAATATTAATTCCTCATCAGAACTTGCCTCTGGGCTCACAGGCAATAACGTGCGTATCTCCTGTTCTCTATTTTACTTTTGTCTCATATGCATAACCTACAAGCCGTACTTTTTTCAAGGAATGTGGAGCTCTAGTACTGTGTAGTTTGGACAAGTTTAGCTAATAAGTTACATGTGCAACTAGTCCTTACTGGTTAGAGAGTTCTTGGTATTTCTTCTTTTGTTTTTCCCTTTCCAACATATACATCCTACAAAGCTTCAAAGCTTTGGAAAGGACTAGATGTAGTTTAATCATATATTAATTATTTAGAAATATCAACTTGGATCTAAATTTTGCTCTTCCCTTTCTCTTTCTCCCTGTCATTTCTGGACTAAGCAAGTTATTTCTAGCAGTGGCAAAAATAGTGACATTGTCCCATAGTGCCCGGAAGCAATAGGAAAGAGTAGACAGTGTGAATGGTAAATGAAATTTTCAGTCATATTGTGAAAACTCCGACTCTCACCAAAGTCAATGAGGCTGGAATTCCCTCATGTTAAATCTCTGTACTATAAAAGATGATTGCAAAGAAAATTCTGATTTTATCATCTAACTATACTTTCCACTTGTCTTTTTCCTTATTGACCCTCCAGTCATGTGAATTCGCAGCCCACCCAGATTGACCAAATATTTCTGTCTGGAAACATCTTGGGAGCAGCTTTCTTCTGAGCTACCTGTTACGTGCTGCTTTTGCTTGAGCATCCTAGAAATTCAGGGAACTTCTTGACTTCAAAGGTATGATTGCTAAAACTCTCAGACAAGCTGTACTTTTAGAGATGAATCATCAGCTGCTTATAAGGCTATTTCAGTTAACTTCCCTGTGGTTCTGTGTTGCTGTTGTTTTGTTTTATGATTTCTAAATACTCTATTATGGATCAGCTCCTATAAGCTATTTTGAGACGTCCTCCAGACTAGACCTTTGCCCGGCTTTAAAGATAGTTCTCATGGGTTTCCTTAGGTCATCAGATCACTGCTTATTTGTGAGTCTGTCACTGAGACTTAAGTGATACAGAGAATCTAACTCACAACAACTAAGGGTATCCAGGTTGTTACAGTCTGGTCCATCACTGTCCGAAGAAGGAGTTAAATATTAAAAAGAGCTGGGAATCCCCTAGGCCGAGTTCTGCACGAAAGATATGAGATTCCAAATCATCACACATGCTTGTTTTTCCCAAAACACAAACACCCTTCTGACCTCTCTAATTTTCTCATGTAAACTAAGAATCTTTTCATGATAATCAGAGTCAAGTATCTGTTCCAGAAAGCCATCACTATGCATTATAGGCACTTATGCACATTAGAAAACAAAACAAAACAAGCCATCTACCACTTTCCAGGATTAATGCTGTGCAACATTTTATGGGTGGTCCATAAGTGGACAAAATGTTGCACTAATGTGTGACTGCATGGCAATTAAGCTTAATTAGGGAAGGTTTTGAAAAAGACAGATGAAAGTAAATTATGGGAATGAGAGCAGCTGTGCTTTTGGGGACCACACTCTGCTACACTAGTTCAGTGAAGTGTTGCTAAAAATGTCCCTCGTCTGTCGCATTCTGACGCACATCCAACAGTTTGTCAAACCAAGCATTTTTCTCTAGGAGGGGGAATCTCTTAGAAGGACATTCTTCTTCACCCCATCTCTCTGAACTCACGGGTTTCTTCAGGAGACAGATGCACTTCCCCAGTAAGCAGATGACCTTTAATATGCAGCCATCCAGTTTAGTTTAGCGTTACCTCTTTTCTACGTGGAGTTGCAGAGGTAAAGATGAATGTGGATTTTCATTTTCATGTGTGTGCTGGGGGAATTTTTTCACGATTTCATACTTTTAGTGCTTTCTCAGATTTACAGCTGAACATCCCATATGGAACATCTGATTCTGGTTCCAGTGATTTTTCCCTGGTGAGAAGACCCTGGTAAGCAGACCTGGAGCAGTTCCCAGGCTTCCACACTGCAAGGTTCAAGGGCATCCGATCAAACAGGCTCTTTCCGAGCAGAGGATTTAGGAGTTTCTGGGCTTGGAGACAGACTGTTTCAGAGCTAGCTGCCTGTTCCCTCTCCAGGAGAATTTTAAACCAAAAAATTTAACACACTGAAATACTCAATGAAGCAGAATTGCTTTTTTTCTGCTCTAGACTAGATGGTTGTTACTGCAGGCACCATTATAGTATGCTATCTTATATTTGATTTTATTAAATCATGGAAAATAATTAAGTAGAAAAGCAGGGAAAAAAGGCTACACAGTCAGTGGGCAGATCTTTTTTTAGCTTGGATAGTGTCTGCTATTGCTTTCCAGCAGGACACTGGGATGCATTTTTTCCCTAATGAACTTTTTACATCTGAGATGAAATACAGATTCTGTGGATAATTTATTAAAAAAACCCCACCAGTTTCATGTGAGCAGTTTTCAGACCAACAGGGAATTTATATGTGGAAATCATATATGAGTATAGGGAAACACCTCATAAAAAGAATGACTACATGGTCAGCAGCTGTAATTTACGTGCATTCTTTCTCAACAAAAAAATGTGTGTTTGGACCAATCTTTTCCTTTTTTATTGCAGCTCAGCAAGGTAGCCTCAACTGTAGTTGTTTAACCTTCTGACTTTCTTTGTTTTGATTTTGAAAAAAGAAAGCTGAAACCAGCACTTTGTATTTTCATTTGCGAAGCTTATTCATATGTGAAAGGTGCAGTAAGGACACCTTTTTCCACTGAAGGAAGCTGAAGTAAGTGTTGATAAAAATACCGCACATGTAAGAGCGTGTTAAAAATGAAAACAGAGGGAAAAGAGGACGCTAAATATAAAAAAGAAGCTAGTTCTGGGATTAGATGGCTGAACGTGAATGGTTGTGCACAGGTAATCCGGGTAATTCCTTATGCCTAAACTCTGCATGTTAGATACATGTTTACCTGCTCATACCCAGATGCAAAATTTGCAAAAGATGTGCATGTCCATAAATGACTATTTCCTACAGGTAAAATTTTGTGGATATTGATCAAATTAAAAATCATATTCCTAGAAAGGATTCTCTCACCAAACCTCTGGATGGGATCTCATATTTAGCACAAGGTGCTAGTTCTGAAGAAAGATCCCCTTAGCTGAGGAATGTTACTCAGGTCCCTTCCTTGCTTCCACATCTGTAAGTGGAAAGTGAAGGCTCGGCTGAAGAGTTGCTGGTACATGAGGTAATGAGAAACTCCAGGGCATGCCTGGATCCTTGCTAACATAACGCTTTGCAAGGGGAGCTGGCACAGTCTCCTTGACGGTGTTGTTACAAGCCCTCCATAGACTCATTCTTTCATGGAGACGATTAGATGTTGGGGGAAGCCTGATGCAGTTATGCAGCAGTAGGTGAACAAGCCATTTCCACACTAAAAGCCTAAAACTAGCATTTATTACTTCCTGTTAGGTCACAGAAACATCACTCATCTGTCATTTTGATGATAGCCACTCTCTTTTCATCTTCTTAGTCTTCCTGAAATGCTCTGCCCTACACTTCTTTGACACATGCTGTAAATGCTCCCCTCCAGCAGGTTTCCCAAGATCTGCAGTATTACTGCTGGCACCTTCTGCAGCAGCCAGACCTTTGGGAATCTCTGGGATCAACTCTGAAGGGAATTCTCTGAGTGAAATAAAATAGGACAAAGGCTGGCATTCAGCTTTTTCTTAGTTAATGACAGGGAAAATTCACTTGGACTGGTACTGCCTACTTACCAGGAGCCTACAGGGCATCAGGACTTGGCCTTCTGTGATGTGGATACTTTCTAAATTATATTTTATGCCAGAATACTGCTATGTTGATTGTTGGAAGAGCCAGGGAAAAGCAAATTTTTACAGCTCTCAGAGAACTGCAATAGCAGCTGGAGGTATTCTCTCTGCTCTCCCCCCACACCACAGGCCTTCACGAGGCTTTAAAGGCAGAGAAATCAAGGCATGTGAATGGGACCTGCTGAAAAAATACACTCACAGAGCGAATGAGTCCATTATTCCCAGTTTTCTAGGAGACACATTTCAGTCTGTACGTACTTTATTTCTGCAAGAGGTGTTTAATATTTACAGGTGAAGGAACTCAGGCTTGCTGGTTTTCTCGGATTCCTTTCGAACCTGCCCTCATTTCTTTTTTCCCCACGTCCTTCCCTCTTTTGTGGCTTTCCGGCATCAGTGCCCACAGCAACCCCCTGTTCAGGATCCAGGAGTAATCCTTCACCACAGGAATAAGGTGAACCTCGGCGACAGCCGCTAAAGCGCCCTGATCACACATTCCCAGCACTCTGCCCTGCCAGCAGTGGGAGGAAACTCCAGTTTATGTTAATAAGGTGTGGAGGGTGGCCAAAATATTTTGTGAGTTTTCCGGCTCGAAAGGGTAATGAAGCTACCTCTGTCTCAGTACGCTGGCACGGGAGCAAGCAAAACAACTGGGAAACGTGTTTCAAAGGAGAAACACAGAGCACAAACTCCCCAGGTTTCACACTTCCACTGGGGGCTGAGCTTTGCCTCTTTCCACCTTTTTTCTTTTTTCGGGCTGGCTGTTCCCCTTTGCACAAAAAAAGGGCCAGATGGGGGAGGGCGAGCGGGCTGTTTCTATGGATTAGCTTCAGGCAGCTCTCGCCAGACTGAAAGTTACACTGGAAAGCATTTCGTGGTTTATACCAAAATACTGAATTGTTTAATATGTAAAGTAAACCCAGAAAGTTATTCCTATAAACTCGGTTTAAAATCTACCTATTTATTAGCTCTGAGCAAAAGAATCCTCCGCGCTGCTGTGAGCACAGTCAGATTCTTTGGGCTCGCTTCAAAAAGCTCGCTCTTTTTGTCATTCCTCTCTGACCTCCTCCCTGCTAGTCCCAGGATGAAAAGCAAGCCAAAGATCTGCTGAGAAATGGGCCGAGCCACTGCTGACCTTTGCAAATCCAATTTCTTCAAAGCGAGAGCTAATCGCCGTGTTCCCACGCTGTGTGTTGCTGAAACGTACGATGCAATTCAAGGAATGAATTCACCATGGTGCAATCTCATTTTGAATCCAGTTTTCTTGCTATGTGTCAGAGGGTGAAGGAGGCAGAGTGTGGTACAAGTTACAAACAGCAGTCACACACAAGTTTCACAAACCACGTAAGTCTGTCTTTGAAAGACTTAGTACTTTGAAGGGCGTTCTTTTCCTTAAAATTTAAAATGCATCAGCCCTCCTCTCCCTTCTGCTTTCCTCCCCCTCAAAAACAGAGAGACATTTTGTTGTGATTTAAAAGAAAAATATGCCAATGAGAATTTGTACTGAATGTTTGTTGTGGAGTCCCCTTCTTTGGAGATTTTCAAGACCCGCCTGGATGCAGTCCTGAGTAACATGCTCTGACAAGCTCTAGGCAATCCTGCTTCAGCAGGGGAGTTGGACTAGATGATCTCTATGGTCCCTTCCAACTCTAAAAATTCAGTGAAATTCAGTGAATAATCTCCAAATACAAAAAAATGTAGCTGTCTGGGGGTATTATCTGACATTTGACATTATGTGACCTAACCAAGGTTTCTGTCTGGGGATATTTGCGTGCTACAGGTGAATGGGATGCTGATAGAGTGGTGAGAGCTTTAAAACTCATATGCAAAATTCAGATTATCTCTCTCACTTTGCATATCAGGTTTGGTATGAGTGCTATTCCTGTTTTACAGCAGTCAGAGCAGGTCACATCGGTGTGAAGTTTTGCAATCTCTGTTAGGTACCACAGGTGTGCCTGCAGGATCCCTGCAGGAGAAAAGGGTATATTGGCATTCCTAAACCAAAATCTTATAATCGTATTTCAACAGGTGCATGGAGACTGGCCCCCTCCCTCTCTTTTCCAGAAGGAACTGCTGTTGTTTCCCCACACAGCGGGCTGAGCCTTGCCTGACTCCAGCCCTGGGTAGGCTGATGCACCCAAGGCGAGCGAGCGGCGATGCTCTGCAGCCCCCTCGCGTGCCCCGAGCGGTGCCCGTTTGCGCAACCCCGCCGCTTCTGTCTGGGGCAAAAGGGACGGCGGAGGAGGCTCATTCCTCATGTAACTTACTGTAGGGCATATGTCACGGGTAGCACATCTCGGGCCCTTTCCTCAGTGCTGAAGAGAGGAATCACGTCGTTCCTAGCGTGGGGCTGGGGTTGGTGTGTGCCTCCCTCCAGCTGGGAAGCCAGGGCACGGCAGAAGGCAGCCGCTCTGCTCCACCTTTGGTGCCTTACCACAGGCCTCCTGGCATGCAGTGGATGCCGCCAGTTTGGTCACATAGTAGGACAAGAAATATTACGACCTATTCATTTATTTATTTATTTGTCGTCTTCATTGCACAAGTGTAATTCCATTAGAGCTGATGTAATGGAGAGCCAGGGCCTTGGGCTAATGGGCTAAACTATGCCCTGGCTGTGTGAGCTGAAGACTTTCAGAGGAAGCCTCAATGCTCTCATTTTCTGGTTGTCCTTAGCAAAGCAAATGAAAATATATCATTGTTCTCAAGATTGCTGAATGAAGCCAGTCCTTTTTTTAATTTCATTTCCATAACCATGAATAGTAAATTTCATCCATTCATGACGGTTTATAAAAGAGTTTGTTAACTAACCAGATCTGGAGAACTTTCTTTCTCAGCAAGTACTGCAATAAGAGAATTGTTTGTGTTTTTATGACTTTCTCAATATTTTTTTATTCGCTTTCCCAAGACACGATTAGATTTTCCAGTCTTCTGGACATCAAAGATTTTGGAGAAGAGATTGTATAAACTGGATAGGTAACAGCTGTTACCAGACGGATTTACTGGTGGAAAGGGGAGAGGGCTAATTTGTTTTATGTGTTTCCTCCCACTGCTGGCACCTTTCACTGTGGCACACTGTTCCTGTCCTGTGACAGGGAGTATCTTTGCACAGAGGGAGCCCTTGTCCACATGATTACACCTACCTTTGGGTTTTGCTGCTGTTTATAAGTAACTTTGCCAAATGTCTTCATCATGGCTCTTTCACCTGGTCTTCCAGTAGTTTATTAGAGAGAAAAGAATGGGAGAGCAGCTCCCTGTGTTAGAGCACAGTCAGTTAGTAGCACTGACAGGCCGATTTTCATTTCTGACCTTTTCAAGTCAGTTTTGTTTGCTCCACTGCTGGATATCTCAGGACGCTTTAAACTGGATTTATTTCTGTAAAATAAAAAATCATACAGTGAACTCCCCAAAAAAGGTCACACAGGACTGAAGCAGAGTTTCAGCGTGTATAAAAAGTGCAGTATTTGTGCTGCATGCTCCAAATTAACGTGGGAATGAACACTTGCATGAATCCTCTTTATTTCCTCATCTTGTGAAAAATTCCTTGTGCTCCTCTTTTAAATTGCTCACTGTTTAGGAAAGATCTTGGAGGGGAAATGGTGATTTGTAGTATTGCAAAGTACTAGCTGGGAAAAGAAATTGTGTGCATATGATTTTTGCATATTACTATGCCAACAGTATCTGATGCCATTCAGATAACACTACTGATCTACAACTTTGACCAGATTCAAAGAAAGTCATGCTACTTATCTTTCTTTCAGTTTGATCTACTTGCTTTCACATTTACGTGTTGTGTTTTTAACTACTTACCCTCACGTTCTTAAAGCCTCAGCAAAAGACAGCACTTGCAATATATATAGTCTGCAAAAAGCATCCCGTGGCCTATAACCATGGTAAGACATCCAGTCTGACTTAAACATTTCAGAGGTACTGGCATCTTCTCAATCTAGTCTCCATCTTCCTGAGGTAGCCTACCTTAATACTTTTAATCCTTCCCTGTTCTGAGCAACATCAGAATCCATCACCGCTGCAGGAGAGGGAACTCTGGCTTCACCCAGTCTGTGAGTATCCTCAGACCTTTGCAAAAATGCTCAGATTTTCACAGACTTTGGGCCTTTTCTGAAAGTTATCCTGGGGGCACTGGGTGCCTCATCTGGGAGACCACCACTGGAGCAGATAGTCCATGTCAATTGCTGCTGGGCTGCTGTTGGAAGAAAAAATCTTGGCTAGCAAAGGACAGAATAGAAGCCAGGTCCAAAAAAACATCACTAATGTGATTTTGGTTGGGTTTTTTTCATTATGCTCTGGGCCTTAATTAATTTAAAACTTTTTCTTCCGTTTCCTTCATTCGCTCCCTGACTACTGCTCCATATATTTAAAGCAAATGACCCCGAAAAGAGAAGTCCTTTAAAAAGCTTTTGTGCTAAGCCCAGAATGTTGGGTTTTTTTCAGCACAACCAGTGGAGAAATAACAACAGCTCTCCCAGCTTCAAGATTAAATTTTCCATCTTTAGTGAGCATTTAGAGTGCAATAAGGATGAAACTTCAAAGCCAAAGGCAAAACCACAGAGGAGGTGTGCAGTTTGCTGCAGGAGCAGGGAAGTAAGCCCCATCTATTGCCTCTCTTGTAGCAGGAATCTGCCATTCAGCTGGCTCTGCAAACCCAGGAAAGAGGTTTTATCACAAAAAAGTCTGAAAAGGTGTCAGTTTGCAAAACTGAAGGAGTTGGCAGGATTTAAATTCCAGAAACAAAACTACTCTGATAATTGTTTTCCCTTTTGTTCATTCTGTGTGATTATAGTCCAGAGCCAAAAATATTTCAGTAGCTTTCAGAGCTGGAAGCTAATCAGGTTATCAAAATGGGCTCTGGCTCACTGAGGGATGGCAAGAAATATGCTTTTCTTCTTTAGGATGTTGTTAATAGCTTTGTGTTGCTTGCTATCTTATTAAAACTTTGATTTTATTTGAGAAGAGGTGGCTAATTTTGGAAGACCCTTGTTTTTCTTTGAAGAAAACAAGTTTGCTGTGTACAATTCATACAAGTACAGAGAAAGAGATGTCTGACTAATACTGAAAGGTACGGTGAAATCTAGATTGCAGTCCCTGTTTTATGCATGGACTTTTCCATATGCCAAGCTAGGACCTGTACAGGTGACCGTAACAGCCCACTTACACTGAAAAATCACTGCTTTTATCATGGGTTTCCCAGGTTCTGTACTAGCACACACAGAATTAAGCACAGTTAGAACTTGTACATTGGCAAAGACCGGTGTAAATCATAACCTTTTCATGATATATTGAACAAGACAGTCTCTCGCATCCAGAAGAGATGTTGTTGGTAATCCTGAGAAACAGCAGGAGCTTGTGCAAGTGGTTGTACCTAATGATTGCCAAGCTATGAGAGCAATACAAAATTCAGGTACAGTATCTCACAGACTCCTTTAATTTTTAAAGTGAGATTTCTGGGTTTGTGCTCAGGCTTCTACAGGTAATGTATGTCCAGTTAAAACTACATGAAATATTATTTTTGCTTCACAAGCTGTTTGCACAGGAGTTACAAGCCTAAGTTATCAGTACACTATTGATAGGCATTGCAATCATTATTTTTACTACTTCCTTATCATTTATTTGAGCTCTGCAGTGACAGTAATAATTTTTTTTTTTTTAAATTATTAGCTTGTCTAAGTAGTTGCTACAAAGGAACATTTATTCATGGTGACTTTAAAATGTCATAGCAATGCTCTGAAGCAGTACAGAAACTGAAGTTTAATGTATATAGCCAGTTAAAGATCTGTGGCTCTGAAACTCCAGTATGAGCACATAACAATATTTTTATTCTAATATGGTTGCATCTGTTAAACTGCAGCTTGCAGAGGAAGTCTAGAGTACAGGGCAAATTAAAGTACAGTAACTCTGGAAGGGCAAAGAAATCTAACCAGAGCTGTACAACTTAGAGGAAAAAGAATTGAGATTACTGATGGTTCACTGCATGGAAATAGCATTTACTATAATGGAAAAGTATATACCACGGATTAACTCTGTCAGTTTTGTACTGGCCTGTTTCTCATTTTACATGGCCAACACTTTGATCCCTGTTATAATGTAGGTGCATACAACCCTGGGAAACTTGCTGCCCCAAACTAAAGATGAAATAATTTAATCATAGGAACTTGGACAGGCTTTTTTCAGACCAATTTAATTATGTTCCATTGTTTACAGCCTGTGTCTTTCTGTGAATATTATATCCAGAGATAATTTAAGGGCACAACCTGCTTGTAGGCATAGGGGTGGTGGAAGTTTGAAAGAAAATGGAAAATTAGTTAGTTATTACAGTTTATAACTTTAGAACATTCAAGCTTGAGTATCTTTGTGTTTTCTTCTTCTGTTAAGGAATGTACTCTTTTTGTGAATTTCTGTCTCTAATTTTGCCATTCCTTTGCCAGTAAATACACATATTCTCCTGTAGTTTAGGAATGAATAATAACAGTACAGTGATTTTGGACGGATTTTGAGCTCTGCTATATTCCTATAACATTTCAGAAGGGTTGTTCCAGATTTACAGTTGTGTAACACCAGAAGAATTTTATCCCTTTACATTTGCATTCAGAGCTAATGTTTTAGTCATCCAGATCCCTAGACTGGTTATCCAGTCAAGTTCTTCAGTGCTATATTAACTGTTTTACTCACAACTTTTATGAATTTCACGTAACATTATATGATGGTAAATAGGTATAAACTGAGCTTTAAAGATGGAAACTACTGATATTTTTTACTAATTTCTCGATTTATTATGTCACTAGTACTCTTTGGGAAAGTTCTGGTTTACAAAATATCATCTCATGGTGTGTTTTATCTTATTGGCTTCTTGCCATATTGCCTGAATGCAGTATATTCTGACAGAAGCAACCAAAATGCATGCTTCAGCAGCCTGTGCATGCAGAGAAAGAGTGCAAAGCTGGCTTTCATTTTCTAGAAACAGATCCCAGTTACAGTATACCTCTAACTGAATGGCTTTTAGTATTGGGCTTGTGGTTTTGATTTTGATTGGGTTCTTTGATTTTATGTTTTTAAGGCATATGTATCATATGCTCACAGGAAAAGTCCAAGTTTCAGAATTTTTCTTAGCATGAATGTCATGCTTTTGAAAGCTTCACTGGAAAACATCATTCTCTGCCTACCCACAAATACAGCACCTACAGCTCTTTCTGCAATACTCAGGAAAGATCCCTTAGAAAATGCTACATATCTTTCCATCCTTGCTCAAAAGGTACTATTCTAGAAAAGAAAGGATGGCCTGTTTGGTCCTATTCTAAGTTTCTAAGACTACAAAAAAAATCCATTTAAGAAAGGACAACTTATAAAATAACATCTTGAAGAAGACATTAAATTAAGAAATAATGTTTTCTCACTAACCTGTATGAAGACCTTTTGGTTTTCACACATCTATGTAGTTCAGCTGAACAGTCAATTCCCCTGCCCTTAGTAATTCAAAAACCTGTATTTTCTGTAGAACTATTCAGCAATATGCAAAATGTTATTAGCAGAGGGGAAAAAAATAATTAAAGTGATTCTAATCAGAAATCAGAACTGCGTCAGTATAATCCTGGTTCAAATATGCACTGGATGAGTGTTAAGTTCCCAGTTTCATTTGTGGGCAGTTCGCGTGAAATCCCTTACAACAATCTGGGTCTTCAGGAAAAGCTGTGAAGATCAGCCCCTCAGCAAAATCAGTTCTTATCTTGAGCACTAATTTATTTTTCTCCTTGTCATCCTTTAGTCTTTTTTCATTGTTATATCTATAAAATTATAAATTAGTCATAGGTACATGCATATACAGTCATTTTACTTTTTTACAATCCTTTATACTTTATATTTTTGCTCTGTTTCTCTCTCTTGGCTTATTTGATTTATATTTTATTTCTGTTGAAGGAATGAAAATACCATTATACTTACTTCTCAGATGATTTTTCAAACCAATGGTATTTGAATGGCTAGTTATTTTTTTTTTTTAAATTGTTTTTGCTAAACCTTTGGTGGCATGCACTTTTCTTGTTTATTTGCATTTAAGGCTCTGTGATAGTATCCCGGTAAGATCTGAGATAGGAGTTTCATTTCTAAGAAGTAGGCTAATTTGTGAAACTGGAGGTGGGATACGCGGTATGACTTCTCAGGTGATAAGACAGCAATATAGCAAGGAGCGTTTAACAACCTTGGAGAAAGGATTATTTTTCTGAGAGTTCAAACACGATAGAACAAGGAAGTTTAGAAATTGTACAGAAAGTCATGCCCTCCTGAGATCTGCTCACTGTCTAGGTCAAGAGTTAGACGGGATTTAGACAAGTTTCACACCCTGACGCTTTGCCACCCACAGGTAAAGAAGCTGATACAAATTTGAGCATCCAATATGCAGTTGGTACACAGTTCATTTGTTCTTAACCATGCTAAGCACTGCATTTAAAAAATCTTCACCTTTTTCAGCCTGAATGGTACTACTCTGGCAACACCTTTTATGGGGCTTTAGAGCTGTGCCCAACAACTAGTTTTGTTCTTGCTGCTGTAGAATTTTTTATGATTTTTGCCAGGTATTGGCATATGTGAAGAGCAGTACATTTGTTGAACTCTGGGGTAATTTCAATTTTGTAGGCTTTAGTCAATAATCATCAATTACCTAGCCAAAGTATGAGAAGTGATATTCACTGGTAGAAGCACAGTATTTTGCAAGTGCATCTAAAACTGAAAAGATGGTACACAGATATACTATACTGTTGGGAAATTTAGTAATGTCAATTATGGAGTTCCTTCACATGCTTGTATAGGAGATGGATTACTTTACGGAAGAGGTTCAATTCTCAGTCTTATCCAGATATATCTGGAGCACTGCACCTGAGCACAGCTGACTACACAGTCTACCTCTCTATTAATTTGACTGCAGTGCTGGGGTTATTGTTCAAATTAGACTAGGTTTTCATTGCAGTTTTGCACATGAGCAAAGTGATATCTGGACCTACATGAAGCTTAGCAGGAAGAGACTGAATTTGGCAACTTGATTTGTGTCCATCACCCTCACTCTCATGTTAGAAAACCATTTGAAAACAATGTATCATGTCAGTTCCTCTCAGTTTTGATAGTGATGGTTAACCTCCTAACAGCTTTCCTTTACTGATAATTTCTTACTTAGAATGTAATTTATGTTTAGTACTTATGAAATGTTTACTTCATGACCTGCATTGCTGACTGAGGAAGCTTCAGTTATTTTTTTCTTTCAAAACAGACACCTACCCTTACCTCCCCAGCTGGACAAAGCCAGTGATGAATAACCACTCTTATCATCTTTCTGAAATACCAAAGTCGCCTCCCCTCATGGCAGAGAATACCAAACCATTCAACAAGAAAGCAGACCATGTGAGTAGTATTGCTGAAATCCTAATTGTTTGCTCTGGAAGTTCCCAGTGAAGAAGCTGGTTGTCTTTGGAAAGCTATGCTGCTTGCTTTGGGTTTTAATTTTCAGCACTAGCCACAGGTTCAAGTATCACAAATATCTGCTTGAAGGCCTTTTGCCTTTGGGAACCCAATATATACTTGACAGCCTCTCCTACAGTGGGACTGAAGGGAGAATCAAAGTTGCTTTATATCCCCGTAGGGAGAAGAAACAATAAAAAGGGCAATTGCTGCTTCCTTCAGTTGCCTGAAGCAAGTCTTTCCTGTTTTGTAGAGAATAAACTAATACCACTTTCTAAAACAACCTGCCCTCTATATGAACAAATTATTCCATCCAGTACCATACAGCTAATACTCAGGCTTGACTTCCTTGCATCCTAGTGTGGTCCTGGTGGAGTTCAGAACTCCATTCATTGTCAGAAATCGACATTCACGTCTTCCATTCAACACTCACCTCTAACAGAATCTACTGTCATGTTCTTCAGCTCAATGTACAGTAACTCTAAAGTACACTCTCAGATGGAGAGAGCATGGAGTGTGATCTGTTTGCTGTTAACACGTTCTGATCTCCTAATGTAAGATTAGGACCAACATGAATGAATGTCACCCTATGACTTCCAGTGAAGGTCTGATCATTACTCTACCTGTGGGTATAACTTTCCAAATATTCCCTACTTTGTATGCCACGCTGAAGTGAAACAGTCGCTAGTGTGCTAGTAACATCATAATACATAGGGGAAGCCCAGGCCCCATTGTATGCATTAGCTAAAGATTAAGCAGGATGCCAGAAGAGCTTTGATTCATTTCAGAAATGTTGCTAGGCAGAGCTCCAAGCTCACACCAGACGATGCCAAGATATTTGCTCATGTCTCCATCGCCCCTTATCTCAAGTGATGCAACTGCCAGAAATCATTTTCCTTAGCAGAAAAACTTCACACATTTTTCATGTTGCTCTTTCCTATGTAAATCTCATTAGTTTATTATTTTCATTTGAATCCTGTGTTTTAGATCTGAAAAGCATCTTTCTTTAGGAGAGCATTCCCATTTTTCTAGGAAACTCATTCCTTTTATAATCAGCTTGTCTCAGCACAAGAGTCTTACAGAAGGTGGCAAGAATTATCAACTGAGAAAGTCTGCCGTTTTCTTTCTAAGACTTCAAGTTTTGCCGTTAGTCCTGAAATTCAGTACTTTGCTAGGGAGTATGCTTTTGAGTTGATGAGGGATTTGCTATTCTACTCAAATACAAAAGATGATTTTAGCTGAGGAAGAAGGTCTCAAAGATGAATGAATGTATTAGCTTAGCATGAATCTGAACTTTGTCTTGCAAAACACTGCACAGGCTTTCAGTGGTACAGAGCCCACTAGAATCAGCTGTTGTCTTGCAGCTGAAAGTAATTGGGCTCAAAATGTTTCTAATTATTCCTGATTTGAAAGGTAAGTTGCTATGGCTTTTTAGATGCTTCATTTTAAATATGCTTGTATATTATATTAGTATATGTATTTAATCACTCTGTACAACACAGAGAATACAGCCTTGATCTGTAAGCAAGATCCCCTCTTTACAGTTGCAGAAGTATATGCCTGCACCTAATTGTGCAGTTAGCACTTTGTGACAGTCTTTGCTTTTGTGACAAGTTACTTAAGTTATAAGTGCTTTAGGTTTTGTTAGTGAATGATTCCATTAGTGTCTTTTATGTCTACTTCCAGCAATTTATTGGCACTCAAGGATCAAAGCTTCTAAATCAGTGGTGTTTACTTCATACAGAAGAGCCAGACAGAGCTGTGGTACAAGGTAAAGTCCATTTGTTTCTCCTTTCTTATTCCTTCTTGTACCTCTGCTTCACACTGGGGTATGGAAACTGTCCTGCACAGTATTACGTGGACATAAGAAGGCACTCTGTACTCAAGCAAGGGCTGAAGCAAGAAAAACAAAACAAGTGTGAGGCTAAGAGCAAAGCACAGCAGAAAAGACTTTAGGAGGATCTATAAAAAGTTTAAATTGGTAAAACATGTATGTGGGTGGGTTAGAAAGAGAATAAAGCATAATTAAGTTACTGAAGCCTCAGCGGGACTCTGAACATTGTTCAGTGTACATGCAGTTTGCTTAAAAGAAATGTCAAGAATACCCACATCCTTAGAAAGGGGACTTTTTTGTAGTTTAGCATTAATTTTAACAAATGCTGCCCTTTCTTGGACCTTGCGTCATTCTGCTGCAGGGTACTGAGTGTATTACAGGAATGTATGAAGGCAAAAATCCCACCTTCTGCAAAGTAGTCACAGAGCTGGGCTGAGCACATTAGGCACAGCTTAAAGCTGGGGGGAACTTTGCCATCCTGCACTAAAAAGGGCACTGGGGCACATCTTCTTCTCCAAACTGGCCTGGGAGCTGTGTCCCTGCCTCTCTGCCTTGGTGGGGATAACCCCCTGTAAGGAACCCTGCCTGTGCACTAACGCCAGGAGAAGGGTGGGTGGATGGATGGATGGATGGGTGGATGAGAGGGGAAGGCTTTGCCTTCTGTCCCTTTGAAGCAGGGGGAGCAGAGAAAAGATTGCCAAACACAGAAAAATATCCTTGAGCTACTGGAACAGCATTTCTAATTGCTCTATAGTGTGGATAGTTTAGGTCTGATGCCTCCATGCTGGGAGTGACCCAGACACTGCCCTCTTCCCCCATTCACCCCCAACCCTGTTTGCCCTTCTCTTTCCTTGGAGCTTCTTGGGGGTGACCCTGAGTGACCACCACAACAAACGACCTAGTCTGCTCCTTTACAAAACCCTGTGTTGCACCCAAGGCTGACAAAAGAAAACGCGACGGTGGTCCTCATAAAGCTCTGCAAAGTAACACGTTTTGTTGAACATTCCTGCTTCTGCAGCCATCACAGCAGACCAGATCTCCTGAGCCCAACCATGTGAGTACCACTGTGTGCACAGTGCAATACAGGCGGCAAACCTGGGGCCAGACAAGGATTTTGGCCTTTTGATTAACTTTTCTTCTTACAGTCCCCAAAGCCCAAGGCTGTTGGGAATCAATTCTGCCCCTCGTCCAGGCCCATCTCCTCCCCAACATCCTTACATGATGTTACTTCTCTCCTCATCCTCCCATGAATGCTCAGAGGGCTCCATCGTGACGGGGGACTCCTTCACTGGCAGATTAGTGTAATGTTGAGGCTGGGAAAGTCACGTAAGGCAGCTATAATGGTGAAATTATGAAGAGTAATGAGGATTTGAGCTGTTATCTATCTCATAAATACACATTCTAACATGCAGAAAAACCACAGTGTTGACTGAAAATATTGCAATCTTCAGGGGAAAAAAGATGTTAGCCAGAAGTGTTGTGTTTTTACATATGGTTCACCTAAAAAAAAAAACCTGACCTTTTTAAGATGGCTGCCAGCCAACATTTCAGCAATATTTCCTTTGTGTTTCTGCTCACACAAAGTGATTTATGTCCAAGTACTCTCTAGCTGGTTCTCAAATTGCAATAATGATTTTGATTGTTTGTTTATAGTTTTATCTGAATGTTTCTGCCTGCCATGTCATATATCCTGAACCAGCATAAGTGTTGTTTATAGGCAACTGCTGTGCCCATGTAGAGTTGGTCCATTGTTTCTTCTCTCTTGTCTGTGGCTCTTTGACTGTATTATCTGTAAGTTTTTGGAGGCGAAGAAGGGGAGAAAGAGGACCACATCCTCACCTTGCTGACCAAGAAAATAATAATTTTCAACGAAATTATTCTGACAGATGAGTAGGGAAGTAAGAATTAGGTCAGGATACTTGTACTAAGTGGCAATTTTTTTTCCATGGGAAGAGTTAAGGTACTTTCCCATTGAAAAGGTGAGGCCAGAGCTGCATGCCACCAGACCAGAAGGTGAGAGGCAATCAGGCTGCAAGGGAAGCACAGTTGGGCCCAGCCATAGTGAACAAGGTCATCTATGCAGCACGCTTCATGAGCAACGTGCTCCAGGACTTCAGAATTTGCCTACACAATGTCACAGAGGAGATTTAGTTCAGACGTTTGAGTTGAAATGTCTGTCTGCATAACAGGAAACTTCTTTTGCACAGTTGAGACCCTCATGCATGTTAATGGCTTGTAGGTCCTTTGGGTGATTTGACATGAGTATAGAGGAAAGGGAAAAAAGATTTATTTTTTTTAAATGGCGGGGCCGGGGGGGAAGAGCTTATAGTAAAAAGAAACAGTAGATTTACCCTGGAATCAAAATTCATGAACATAATGCAGTTTATATTAATATAAATATCTATATCAATATGACAAATTAGGATGGTTGTTTCAGTGAAAGAACTTTTTTTATATATAAGTAATACGCTCCAACAATTATTTTATTGTTTTTGAGAGAAGTTGAAAATGTCTGACATCATTATGGTAAAACAAAATAGTGACGTATGTGGATTGTCTGTTGATTTACTTTCTTCCTTTAGGAAACAAGAGACAAAATGGTTAAGGGACAACAAGAGGAAACTTTATTGTGCAAAGAAAAATCCCACAGTATGCAAAGGGTTTTTTTGCAGAAAGTACCTTTTCTTTAAGCATAGGTACTTTTGAAAAGATATCAGAGAAATTAGAAGTAAAAAAGATCTTATTTTCTTATTTAGTTGGGATTCCTACAGATTCATAGGCATTGAGGCCAACAGTCTGTTGCAATTGGTGTCTCATTTGACTCATATAAATCAGCTTGTACAATTTCACTCAGTAATTCCTTTACCAAGCTTATAACAACATACTGCTAATTGAAAGGTTGTGATCTGATAGTTAGTGTTTTCACTTATGATGAGTCCCAATGACTTTAAAAGAACTAATCACACCCACATTAGGGATGCAAAATACCACATGAATCGTACAGTGTATTGATACCAAAAGCCTGATGAAACCACCGCTGTTGAGCAGTTTGTGTAAGGAATTGGCGAGGATTTGGGGCTGGAGAAGGGGGGCCTTGGAGGTGAAGGCAAGGTCCTTTCCTTCATCCCCTTCTGCAGCTGTCTCCCCACTCCACAGGTGGTCAGGCACCCCAGCAGCCAGCAGATCCCACCCAGCACAGACCTTCCTTCACACACTCATGCAGTGAGAACAGCCGACCTCAACTGGTGCTTGGCTGACAGGACCAGGAATGCCACCAGGCACGATGCCCCACCTGTGCTCTGCAAAAGACAAAAAAGCCCCGTGTAGGCTCTCAGTCTGCCTACAGACAGCCTTCAGACGATCCTTGCTGGCTGTTGTGTAGAATGGTGTGACACGGAGCACATGGCTTGTGCCACAGGTGCCATCACAGCAGTGATGCTCTATCACTTGGGTTTACACGGAGAATTCACAAACCCCCATGGTGTAACGGTAGCATCCATCACTAATGCACATACAATGAGACAGTGAATCTGAATTGTGTTTTGCAAAAGCCTAATATTGGACAGTTCTGTGTCTTGTGCCTCTTTATAAAAGAGATGGTGTTCATGCTTCACTGTGCCTCATGCCATAATTCATATTTTATTCTTGCAGGCTAGGTGCACACACAGATTTGCCAGCAGTGGCTATGCTTGCATGGACATGAAACAAGAAGTGTTAATGACAGGCTTTGCTCCAAAAAGTCAGTTAAAGTCCTGAGAGGAGAACATGGTAGCTACTGAATTCTCTGACTGGTGGTAGTTCAGTGAAACTTCATTTGGCACTCCCAAAAATTTGACAGGAAGAAGAAATGATTCCTGAAGGACTCCTCAGGAACAGCGCAAAGCTACAGGCCAGATTATTTTAGAAGACTGTTGAATGAGTCCATCTATTGTTGTATATGCTGCAGCTTTTCTTTTATTCTCATTAACTTTGCATGCTCAGATTTCCTGCAAATAATTTACTGCACATGGGAGACAGAGCATGGTGGGGTAAAGAACAAGGAGATTCCTGAACGACTACCATCCTTCAGCTTCCAGAAAGCTATAATTATCTTCTTTTTTGCAAAATTGCTCCATACAAAAAAAAAATTAAAAAAATCCAATATCCTAGTGAAGGCAGTTACACTTACCGGTGCAGTAAGTCCCCCAGAGAGATGGGGCTCTGGTCCAATTTGTTTCACACATAGAGCTAGGGAACTAGCACCATCAAGGAGCAACCCAGCTAGCAGCAGTCCAAAACTGCATCCCATGTACTAACGTTGATTTTAACAACAGTCCGTGAACTTTTTAGAAGGTATACAGAATACTGGGAGTGGAAAGAACTGAAGTTTTCGATGGAGGGAAATAGCATTCACATTTCGATAAGCTACAAAAATGCCTTTTGCAAACAGAGGTGCTTTGTATTACACCATTCCTGTTGGCCGTTTGGGGTTTTTTTCATTAGATGTATGAACTTCTTGCCACAGTAATAAAGGTCAGGCACTATTGTGCCTCTTTTATGATACTGACTAGCACAAGTTGTGTATACAAACCCAGGAAGTATTTATTTATGTGGAATACATACTCAAATAGTGGACTACAAATCATTTAAAGATGCCTATGATATGAATCATACCACAATTTCATGGGTAAGTGGAAACATTATGCAACTTATTGAGTTTTTAAAGCACTAACGAATGTGAACTATACAGCAGACTTGAGTTGGACCTTTTCACCCCTTCTAATATATGCTGTGGCTATTTAATATTCCTCACTAGGGAGTAATGCTGGCATACAAGTCAGCAATATATTAGGCACTGGAGCCACGAACCTAGTGAGAACATAAACTAAACTGATTTTCAATTTTGGTACATTACAAAAAGGACTATTATTGTGAGGTTAGAGATGTCAAAGTTGGTGACCTGGTATAATGAAGTATTCCCTGCCACATAGTCAAGCATGAAAAGTAATTGGAGGCAGTATAAACTTTTAGAGGCTTAGAGGTTTTTTTCCTCCAAAATTAAATATTCTTTTGCACACACTTTTTTTAAGATTAAGAGTAGTAATTTTTTTGAAGCATCATAAAAGCAGAAATGATGCTCCTGTGAAGTTTGCAGTTGATAAAGAAATATGTGTGTTTATAAATGAGGTCACATCTTAACGCTTGGGTTACTTACATAAGACACTGATGAAAAGCAAGTTGCTACCTGCCAGCTAGGAATGACATTAAAATATTATGGCAGCATGTGACCAGCTTTAGAGCTTAAAATCTTGAAAGGACACAGACAATGTCCCCTTTGAAGAACATTCCTGAAGATCACTTTACAGTTTCTGCTAAGCTTTAAAACACTGGGTAAAATGCCCAATGTCTAAGCAGTTGCGATAGAAGTTGTTACTTCTCAGCTGCAAAATTTACATCTGAAAAACCACCACTAAAGTGTGCACTGGTCCTTCAGCTTGTCGGTCAGAGAAAAGGCGTGTTTAGCCTTGGGAATGGCATATTTGTACTGTGAATCCCTTACTCCAGGTGTTCAGTATGACTCCACATCTTGATTTGCTGCGCTGGCTTTGACCAAGTTATTCCTGATTTCCTCTGGCACAAGCGTTGCGTGAGCTGGCACAGCATCGTTCCCCAGGAACTAGACTGCAGAGGGCACTCCTATATAAGAAGGAATTGCAGTCTCTAGGCTCATTTACTTTTAGCCTCGATGATTCATTATTTTTTTCTTCTTTAATAATTAATGACACTATTATTTCACTAAAAGGAAAATCTTATTATTCTTGACAATTGGTTTTGTTATGATTATTTAATTCCCCCCCCCAAGTTTATACAATTACAATGTCTGTCAGTGCTCATATCGTGTTCGGGTCATCAGCCTAAAAAATTAAACATACACAGAAGCACGACCTATTAATATACCATCCCTAGGCATAACTTGAGCAAAGCAGCACAGGGAGTGCACAGATGAGGACGGGGACGGCCTTTGCCATGTGCCTGGGAAATCAGAGCAATTCTCCCTGAGGCAGCCCATCCATGGAGCAGTAGGAAAACCACGTTCCCCTTCCGCTCATCCCCTCTCTGGAAAGATTTGTTGGAAGCATTACGTTGGTCTGGATCTCAGCTGTGACAGTAAGGAAAGATGCAGCCTCTCAAACAACAGGTCCTGAGTCTCATGGGGTGGATTTCTCTCCCCTGTACCATTCTTCAGGAGATGGGGATAAATGAGCAGGCTGCTGCTAAGTGTGAGAGATCCGCAGTTTGCCCGGCACGCAGAGGCAGGGTGTGCAAAGCCCGTGGCAGAGGCAGTGGGGACTTTCAAACAGGCAGAAAGGGATAAGGCATCATGAAAATGGGATAAGGCTTTCTAGATCTGTTATGTTACATTAGGCCATTAAAGCCCTGAGATGCCTCAAGATTAAGAAGTAAGCATATTTATGGCTACTTTAGCCTCACCCCCCCCTTCACTTTTTATGAATTTGAGGTGAAGCCTGAAGTGGCATCATCCAGCATTTCAGCCTTAAGGCTGAATAGCTTAAAGCCAACAGAATTCATTCTGGAAATTCAGCCGGAGCCTATGCAGCTCCTACACTGCAGTTTAAATGTGCTTCCAATATTTAGCTTTGTTTAATGAGAACAAGTCCGTACTAGCTTTGGCTTCTGCATGAGATACAGCTCATGTATCATCCAACCGACAACAGAAGGGTCATTTCATTTCCTGTGGGTAGTGGAAAGTGATCTGCCTTTTCACACTTACTTCTGGAAACTTGTCACAGGGAAAGTGTAAGATGGGGCTAATGCTGTGTGAAAGAGCTGACTGAGCAAGGATAGTGGGACCTGGCTGCCGGAGCAGCAAATTCTCTTCCACAGCTGAGCCCTGAATCATGTTTATTTTCAAACCGAAGACCTCACATTTCAAGTGAGATATTTTCTCAGTAAAATACGTGCATTTCATATTTCATTACCACAAGCTGTATATCTCATACAGTGGTTAAGAAATGAAGGAGTGTGGAAAGGACAGTTATTTGGGGGAGCTGTAACCATAAAGATTCCACTGAATAGGAATTTCCCTTGTTCCAAACTGTTATCTCACTAGATAAAAACATTGTGCTTTATGATTAAGCTAATTGTGTTGGACAAGCCAGTCTGCAGCCCTAGAAGCCTGGATTTTCAAATGTGCTGAGCACTGGCAGCTGCAACCAAAGTCAGTGGGGGCATTTAAAGTGCAATTAAATGGAAAGTTCTCTAAAAATTCAGGGCAGAGGCTGTCTGTACAACAGTAGACATGCTACCTTGCCTCACAGGGATGATGTGAACAGTTGTGGCCCCCTCCCTCCCAAAATAGGATAAAAATCATAATGGATATACCACACGGACTGAATTAATGTTGTGCAATCATATCTAATTATAGCATTCTCTAGAGTATTACCCCTAAAGGGAATGTGTGGCAGTTTCTAAAAGGTATGCAATATATTTATAAATTATAGGTAATATTCATAAATACAGTGTATTTGACTAAGAAATCTTTATAGATAGTCCAGTAAAGGGAGAGGAAGGTGATTAAGGGACTGGCTTGTCTGGCATGTGAGAAGAGGCCGAGAGGTGGGACTGTTGAGCCTGGAGAAGAGGAGAAGAGAAGGCTTAGGGTGGGAATCTCATCAGTGTGTACAAAAACCCAAAGGGAGGATGTAAACAAAACAGAGTCAAGCCCTTCTTTGTGGTATCCATTGAAAAGACAAGAAGCAATGGGCACAAATTGAAACACAAGAGGTTCCATTAAGAAAAATGTAAGAAAAAACATTTTTACTGTAGGGGTGATCAAGCACTAGAATATGTTGCACGGTGAGATGGTGGAGTCTCTGTCCCTGGAGATATTCAAAACTCAACGGGACAAGATCCTGAGCAACCTGCTCTCACTGATTTTGCTTTTAGCAGGAAGTTGGAATAGATGATCTCCAGAAGTGCCTTCCAACCCCAACCGTTTTGTGATAAGCTTGGCAATATTTCATTCTGATTTCTCTTTTACTCACTTTTCTTGCAATGTTGGCAGACTAGATCAACTTGTATCCTGTTCTGGTCTGCCTTTTCTGCCTTTTTTTTTTCTCCTTTATCAACTCTTATCTTTTTCTTTTGTGGATGCTGCGGTCTAATTTTACAGGGTATTGTAGTGTTCTGCTAGATCTCCTGAAGTTAAAACCTGTTTCTTCTTTCATGAGTGAAGCTTCAGAGCAACATCACTGAATGTCCAGCTGAGAAATCAGAATTAAAGAAAATATAGCATAGAGTGTAGCAGAAACTGAAATGAAGGTATTCTCACTAATGTTTGTACAGTAAAGACTGAATCCATTTCAGTGTACTTTTTCAACTGGATTGGGAAAACTCTTGTAATAGGTGCGGACTAATTTGCCCATAACTGCTTATAAACTGAAGAAGTGACCAAGAATGAGACCTGACATCCTAATAATAGCAGTAAGGTGAAATTATTATATAAGAACAGAAATTTGTAATTTAAATAATTTGGGGGAGTTGTTCTAAGGAAATAAAACCAAAAAAAAAATTCAACCAAAGTTGAATATCCATAATAACAATAATTAGAATTAGCAATAAATATTGCCCTTCAGCCTGCTGTTACAGGTGAGATGGCTTTGTAATGTTTTAGATGCCATGACACAGTGATTTATATGCTTCTCTTCCTAAATGTTAGAAAAAAACCTATATTGCCTTAACATATTTCCTGCCTTTCTATGAATGATTGTGACTGACCTACTCAATTTACAGTCATTTTTTGATAGGTTTTCAAATTAGTATTTAACCATATAGTGACTGATACGATGACACAAACTCAGTAGTGTACCTTGCCAGGGTGATGGGAACATTTTTTTTAAATACTGTTGCATAAAGAGTGGAAATGTAGCAAACCATTTGAATGATTAACACAGTTAAAATTAGCAGGCTAGAAGATAATTACAGAATGGTTCATAATGTTTTGTTATTGTAATAACTTCTTGTATTTGGATTGTGGTAACATTCAAAAATTGTTCAACACAACTGCAAAAAACTGTCAAAGGATATAAATACTTCACAGGCAAACAGAGACAACGCTGTGTTACATTGGGTGTGCTAATTATGGAAGATCCTCAAATCAGGTGGTTTTTTTCTTTCATACTTTATGCTTTTGCTTTTTTTTCCCCTTTAACATTAGTTTTTTAACTACTTATTCTAGTTGGCCTTCAATAATATTTCTTGCTTTTTTTTATAGGACTCTGAAAAATAAAACTTACTGGTATATTTACATCATTTGAGTATGTAATGAGTACTATTAGATTATCTTTTTGCTCGTTCAAAATTCTAAGTAGAATGGCTATTCTGTACCATATCTGCCCAGTCTCAGCAATGCCTCAAGTGCTGATTTTTTTTATTGTGATATTCAGGCTGATTTTCAAACTTGTTTTCTTGCATATTTTGTTTTACTCCTAAAGATACTGATGGGAGGGTGCAAAATATCACTTCATTTCTTCTAAAATCTAGTCTCAGTTTCTGTACCTGGCTTTATTCTGTCTCCTTGTTTGGATATATTTTATTCAGGAAGAGAGAACAGAAGTGGGATACAACAGATGTGATATTGTAATCACATATATTGTAATATTGTAACATCCCTTAAGAGTGCTGGGTAGTTTGCTCACCTTGTTCTTTCCTTCTTTCTACTCTGAAAAGCCTGGGAAAGGTGTAAGTTCTGTTAGTTATTATGCATTTACTTGGATTTGCTCCCCTCCTGCACTATGAATAACTTTGCTTAACAATACTGAATCTAGTGACCAGAATGTTTTGCGACGTTATTGTGCCAATTCTTACATCTGTTGACCAGATCAGTATTTGTCGAATGAGGTAAGAAGAGAAGGTATGACTGCAAGGGTTTTCTTAAGAGCCTGAGAGGTGGGAGATAAAATAGGACCCTGGCAGTGGAAAGGAAAGATGAAGAGAACCCTTAAGCCCCAATCAAATGACTGAGAAGCTTGAATTTGTATTTTCTTCCTTTGAAGAAATCTATTAATGATAGGTCTCCAAGTTCTTAATTTTCTAATAGCCTGAGCTATGCTAAAGATTGTTGGTTTTGGCTAAAGACTGTCTCACAAATGAATGCTTGTAGGAATAACTACGGTGGTTTGCCAGCTCCTTTCTGTGCCATACATGGCAACAGAAAATGGGACCAAAATAGCCAATTTAGAAACAGCAGTTAAAGGACCCAAAAGATAGTTTCCCTCAAAAATAAGTTATTTTTATGCTAAATTGGGGGTGTTTGAGCTATTTATGAAATCCAGATAGAGAAATTAACATTTCTGAATAACACTAGAACAAATGATGTGGAGTGAGATCATGCTGGGTTGTATAACATTTTCTTCTATAAAAATATTTTCCATTATATTTTGTGGGACATTTATAACCCAAAGGATTAATGTAAAAGTCCAAAGCATTATTGTAACAATATAGGAGGAAATGATTCATAGAAGTATGATAATTTCTTAGCATGAACTACGGATTAAAATGTAGTCAATGCCTTTGCTTACTTCTAACTCTTGAATGAAGGCATGGCAATATCACAGGGTTCATTCAGCGCAGGCAAAATTGCATGCAACGTTTCTGTCTCTTCTAGTAGTACTTTTTAAATTCAAATGAGTTATATTCAGAATGTTAAACCAAAGAGATAGCACATAAAGACTATATCTCAATCAAAAATATTTATCTGTCTAGGTGACACCAGGGGATGCGCAGGGGAAAATATTTTCATCAAGATCATTTGTACTGCCAACACATTGGACACAATGGCTGAAAGAAGGACCGCAGGCACTGTGTGATCACATCATAAAAGGTAGTTCTTGTTCTAAATTTTGTGTTAAAAGTTCATGCCTCAGGCAGCAAAGAGAGGGAGGAGGAACAGCAGACTGTGACTGAGAAGTGAGGCAAGAGAGGCTGAGTGCCGGGCTCAGGAAGCTGTACCAGCAGCAGGAACCGCTCTACCCAACATCTCAGCCAGCACTTCAATAGCATTCTCTTACGTAAAAAGGAGAACGGGAAGACAAATAAATTGGCTAACTTTTTATCTTCCGCCAATGAGAGGTTTAATTCAGTTTCAATTTGAAGTTCAGATGAAGGTTGAGCCTTGTCTCATTTTATCTAAATAATTTCATCTGTCTCATATCATGGCTTTACTTTGTTATGCATTTTAGCCTTCTGGTCTTTTTCATGTGAGGTAGTAAATTCTGTCTCTTTTCAACAGTTGAAATGTCAGGATACGATCATTTTGAATGTGCTAGATGAAATCTGTGAAATGCTGCATTTCTTTTTCAATGATCTCTGGAATGAAATCACAGTTCATAGGGTTAGAAGCCTGCAAGTGACATCTGGGGTCACCAAGTCCAGTGCAGTGGGTTCAGCCCCGTACACAGGCACTACATCTTATATCTCTTTTTCACATGCCCACAGACTGTTGGGTATTTTTGATTTTGGGGTTTCTCTTACAAAATTTGAATGCTTCACTGCGAACAGACACTAGACTAGGAAACAAGATTTTGCACTTTGGTGGAGACTGAAGCCCAAGAGTCTACAAACAGAGAAGAGCTTGCAGGATCACCCATATTTTATGTAGGCAACCTGGGGTGGGGATGTTGTTGCTGGATTCTGCCTCTCATGTCAGTGGGTGCAATAAGATCCTGGCTCCACCACTGTCCCCCATCTCAGGGATGCTGCCTACCTCAGCTCTCTGCATCTCGGTTTCCCCATCTCTCCCTAGGAACAGCAAATGTAAAGTGTCTTCAAATATGCTGGTGAACAGCTTTATAGAAGAGCTGCGTTCAGTCTGAGGCAAGCCAGGGCAATCCAGGCAGCATCAGCTTCTGTTATTTGTGAGTACTTTACCCTAAGTTAAAAATTATCTGGATCTCGTCTTACCTTTTTCTTTTCTTTTTTTTGATCAGCATTTTAAGTTCAATCCTTTCTCTGGTAGCTCAAGTTGTGTGGTTTTAAGTAGTTTTGGGATATATTGTGTCATAGGATGTCACATACTACATTCCTTGACACTTTTTAAATCATTGCTTCTTCCTCTCAGAATGTAAAATTTTGTTAGAAACCCATTCAGGTTTGCTTTCCTTTGGAAAAAATAGGCCTTTATTTTACAAAACGTTTCCTCATCCAGAGCTTATTGACATCTACTAGATCAAGTTTTAGAGAAACAGGGATTTTTAATAGGGATTTATCCCTCATTAAATTTACTCTACAGATTCTCTTTTTTTTATAACTAAGAAATATTTTTCAACATCAGGCCTTTTTTGAAGACAATCAGGCTTTTTTAAAAATAATGGAATAATGACTTAACCTTCATTATAACATCTCACATGCTACAATATAATACATTTGCCTAAGTCTGGGAGAAGGAAACCAAACCAATTTATTATAGCCTGTTGATTCACACTCACATGCTGTGCAGTTCGTGCGAAGGTCCCATTTACTTTTTCACATGAACTGCCACAGCATGATTTAAATAGAGATTTCTCTAGCAGTAGTGTTAAGGGTCCTCATTAACATCATTTCTGGAGTCACTGGGCCAAATATATCCCTAGTGCAATTCCACTGATCTCAGTGGGGTTATCCCTGAGATATATTTGGTCCATTGTTTCTACAGAATCTCTGTTCTTTTTTGATCTCTTTAAGAATTTTGTTACTGTGAACATTTCTCACATAGCAAGTTACCATGCTGAAAAGTTAGCAACACTTATAAGCAATTTCTCAGGTATTCCAACCTATTTGTACGCTGAAATAAGACATTATATCTGATTACAGACTACTATTTATAATTTTTATTTTATAATCTACGCATATATCCTGTTTTCCAGGAAAATCAATAAACATACTATAAGTTTATCTTCTTATTTTTTTCTAAAATTCTAACACTTTATGCGACTACCAAAAATAATCTGAGACAGATTGCAGTTGGCATTATTTTATGCCCAGCTTTATTGCTTGCAATTTTTGGAGACAAATAATAACTGAGTAGTGATACTCTTAGGCCAATATATTCTCACATTGAAAACTCTGAGCTTGTTTGATGTTCTACATCAATACTGAAGGTTTGGGGTTTTTTCTATTATGAAAAAAATGTGTGCAATATTAAAAAAAAAAGAAGTTAAAATGAACCGATACACAAAATTTGGCACAAGTTGGATTTGCAGTTAATGACCAGTCTATATATTATGCATATATATGTGATTTGCATGACTCAGATTTTTGTTCAGGAAAATGAAAGGTCTGGTTAGGGAAGACACCAACCAAATTAAAATCATCTGTATAATAAATGGTTGGGTAAATGGCAAACACATCCCATTCTCAAAACACCACCCCTTACTCCTTTTTGTATATTACTGCAGTTTTGCATAGGCATTTGGTGGCCTTACTCATTTATATTAGTTTTCCCAGCAAACTTTTAACTCAGCACATAGACCTCTTTATTTGACTTTGCATTCAAAGATTCTGTCTCTGTCAGATATTACAAAGATAATGCAGATAAAACGTAGGAATTAAATCTGGTTTTCACCAAATCTGTAATTGGCAAAGGAAAGTGGCTCAGACTAGGACCCCTGGTTCCCTGAGCTCATACTTATCTTGCTGTCAAGATCCTTTTGTTCTCCAAACTCTTAAAATAATTAAGCCTCAAAGTGAGATTGCATTCTGCAGAGAACAGCCTACAGGCTCCAGAGGAATTAAACCAATGCTGCTTGAAGAAGTGACATTTGTGTCTGATGATAACAAAGTTAGACAAAAACACTAGCATGGATGGGAAGCTCTGCTGCCAGCATGCCTCTGCTTTACACCGAGGCGCATGCGCTCAGGAAAGTGCTGCAAAAGAAGCACACCTGAAAGCTGCATTACTTATTCATATACAGGGCTGAATTTTTTTGCAAAACTTCCAGTCCTTTTGAGTATGTTATTAATGCTGATGCAGAAATGATACCACATCTAAATAAGGATGTGAAAAACTCTCATTTAAAACTACTCAGAAGCAAAACTTGTGTTCGAACTGCGCACACAGGGTTGGTTTATGGTTATGGAGATTTATATGTGAGACAGAATGAAAAAATGTAATTTAGTTTTATTTAACATCTCTCACAAAATCCTAAAGACTGCTTTCAGATGAATTAGGTGCTGGTAAGTACAGTGACTATGTAGGCAAACATTAACAGCCAAGCTTCAGTCAGTAACAGTCTTGCATGTTATATTATGTGTTAAGAAAGTGAATGTTAGAAACCTGGGGTTGTCCCTGTGCTCTTTTCAAAAATGCAGTGTGATCATTTCTCTACAAAACACTAGAGCTCAGATAAAGTGCTGAAGGTCTTACCTGAAAGTTGGTGCCTTCAGGCAACACCTGGTACATCACTGAACTGTTTGTATTATTATACCACTCCAATCTCAGTGTGTTATTCATGTCTTCCTGGTCCGCAGATCACTGAGACCAAAAGGCAACATATTGAACCATATTTTAACTCTGATCTTTGCACTAGAGTGGTCCATGAACGGACTAAAGTCAGAAAATGAGGCATTAATCTGTAATCTCTATTTATTGATCACCTCCTTGAATTTGCTTGTATCAGCATCAGTCAAGAGTATGTGAAGTTATGATTTTGTGTCACAGTGCCCAGTCTTGTGCAACAAAGCAGAGCCTCCTGAAGCAAGAAACAGGACACATAGAGGGTGCTCTGTGGATAAATAGGCTTTGCTGAGCATACCAACCTCGGGATGCACATCTTGCAAAATGCAGCAGAGACCCAAAGAGTCAGGGTGCCATTTTGAGATGCTCAGAGTGCTCTAGGGGTCTGGCAGCACCTCTTCTTCCCCCTGAGCCTCAGCGCAACGAGGTTCTTCTGGAAATTGGGAGCACATGGGACCTTTCACAGAGAAAGCCTTGCATGCATGTCCTAGGGGGGCATTTCCACCTGGCAGCTACTCTTGGAGCGTTACGGCTGGGTCTATGTTGTGCTCCTAAACCACCCCTAAGGGCCCTCCTCCTGGGACAAGTGCAGATGGGAGCTCTTTATTGGCACCATCACTGCAGGATTTCAGAGAGCTGCTGAAGACCCCAGGGCCTTCACATCCTCACCATTCTTTGACACAAGTGGGGAAGAGTACCCTGAAAGGCTTTTCACAGTATGGGGTGCTGATTTTTGTTCGTGCCTAAGATCTTTCCTGCAAGGACAAAACCCAAATTTTAGCCAGGGGAGAGCTGACATGCAAACAGCTTTCTCATAGTGGGAGTATAAGGAAACTCTTTTTTTCCATTTTTTCCACTCTTTCTTAGATCAGGGTCCTGCCCTCAGAGTATGAAGCCTTAGTTACACCAGCTTTATGAAGAGAGGAAAGAACAAGGACTTAGGGTCTCAAAGTGCATAGATCTGGACTGTGTTGTAACAAACCCATTTGGGGCACTGGTAAAATCTGCTTTCCGGCTAAATGAAATGAAATGAAATGAAAAACACTTCATCACTTTTGTGTTTAATTTAATTTTAAAAAACCTCCATATGCATGCATGGCCACTTTAATAACGCTGGACCCACTGTTAGTTGAAGAACACAGTTTCTTGGATGAAGTACTGGAAATTATTTTCGTATTTTCAGTAAGAATAACTTACAGTGATGAGTAACTTCCTGGATAATAAGTGCATCAGGCAATGCACATTGTTCCTCAACTTGATAAACTCTTAGCAGGGAACTTCCCTTCTCTGGGGCTGCTGCTCTGCCCTGGGTTTTCATCTGTTCAGAACAGGCAGATCTGTATAATCTAGAGTCAAACATTAAGCAATCAGGGCAGTGTTTTTAATGAGAAAAGCAGTTAAATAAATGGAATGTCATTAAGACATACAACTGTTTTGGAGATGATGCCAGGAGTATAACAGAAAGTTACTTTAAAATATTACTTGCTATACATTTATTTTTAATGCATATGAAATTGTAGAAACAAACCGCTTTAACTAGCTAAAGAAGTGCAGACTCTTTGCACACACATTTAAAATCCCAGTAGTATTTCAGCCTCTTGAAGTTGTCTCTTGAACTGTCAGAAAGAGATCTGGACAGTCTCTAAGTGTCTCTGACTGTTAAATCCTTAAGTGACATGTATATATGCTTAGGGAATGGGTCAACTTGCAGACAGAAATGTCCTGATCTTAAAAAAAAAGAAAAAGAAAAAAAAAAGATTAAACAGATTGATGATTAGAACACTGCCATGGAACTCTTTGCCTTCAGATGACTGGGTTTGTTCCAAGATTCAGTGTTCACTTAAATGTGGTATGAAAAAAAGTGATGTGGCCAAATATTCCTGTCATATGCTTCAGCAATTTTTTTTGAAAATGCTTTTTTCTATAACTGGTTAGTTTGATGCATTCAACGTTCACTTCCAAACCTGCTGTACCATTTCTCCTGCAACAGTCAAAAATCTAGAGACACTTCAACCTAACAAGAGGCTGTGTTTTTCTGTTTTTTTGTCTACAGTGAATTTTCCCATTCAGAAAGGATAATTTTTCAATGCGATTTGGCACATGTTAAGGTCTAATTGGCTTCAGCTTGAACATAACGACACACGTAGTAATCCTATTCTGGGTTTTGCACCCATCCTCCTCATCTACCACCTCTTTATTCTTTGTTGTGAATCTTCTATATAATTGGTGGCTCACCTCAGAGTCACAATGTTAATAATGAACTAGACAAATTTTTTAAGTTTTAATTGTTATTGCATTCTTCCCCAGGTGAAATGAAGATCATCCCTTTCTCTGAAAATCAGTCTTTAACTGCTAGCAACACACAGATCTAAGATTAAACTTCTGCAAAGTCCTGATTAACCAGTACCAGATAGTGGGAGCTGGAAGAATCACTGAAGAAATGGTAAAAAAGAAAAGGGAGGGTAAGACCTGCTTTTTTGGACTTTTTTTCCGTGTTGTTCTGAAGATTGAAAGTAATTTAGCGCCTCGGTTTTCACAGTATGAGCACCATTGAAACATTATTTGGTTTGCTTTCTTAGAAAATTTTGAAAAATGTTTGTAAACAGGGTAAGACAGAAAATGGGGTAGAATCTGTTGCGAGTCATCACTTTCATTCTCAGTCAAAGTTCTTTATTTCTCAGCTTTGCGGCATCCTAGATATATCCCCCATGGGGACCGCAATGATGGCATACTGATTGTTGTTTTGACCCAAGAAATTTAGTGCATTTCTTTGAGGGGGAACTGAAACTCTTAGTAAACAGAAACTTCCCAGATATCCAAGGACAAGAGTCAAATTGCTCAAACTGTTTGGCTTTACACAGCTGCAAGGAACACCGGCTTCAGGGAAGGACAATTAAAATTATTGTTTGACAGGTAATTTATTATTGCATTGTAATTAAATTCAACATCATAACCTGTAAGCAACACTATAAACTAGATAGTACTGGATGAAAGAGACTGTATTATTGTTTTTGGCCTAATGTTCCCCAGGTATCAGATTCCCATGAGATGCCAAATGAAGTAACATATTAATTCATACTCATATCCTCTCTGTTTTTCCAGGAAGTTCAAAGTAGCTCTGCAGGGGCGTTTCAGTCAGATGGGTACAACTTCAACATTTTGCAAATACCTAAGGTCCTTTTGCCTTGTCCATATCAACAGTTGTTAAAGGAAGACTTTATTTAGACTTTGTTTAGATTTCTTGCAGCCGGTGTATATTTTGGATACTTAGAATATCTAGTGCTGAATGATTTTGCATCTCATGACATCTGCATCTACAATAGTGTTAATATTAACATTGTCAACCACTGCAATGTAATCTAATATATATATTATTTTAAAAAAAAAGTATGAAGGATGATTCCATCATCTTACACGACCTGTGGGGTCAAAAAAAGCATGTAAACAATCTTTAGTAGCTTTTTATTCTGCACCCATTGAAGATACAGTTGGTTGCCTGTCTTTGAGAGGAAAAAAAGAAGAAAAAACTATTTGTAGTTTTACTAGAAAAAGTCAATCTGAATTCTTTGCCTCTGGAAAAATTCCTGCAGAAGATGGTAGTGTGGAGGCTATTTCAGCAATCGGGGAAACCCCAGGAAAGAATGTACAAAGAATGTTAATGCATTTTTTACATACTGAATTTAAATCACCTCAAACAATGTGACTGACATGCATTGACAGGACGAAGAATTATATACATCTAAACCTAACTTTTGTTCCTAAGTTTAGACCAATTGAGGTCCTGCAGAAGGTACCTCACAGCTTCCAGTCTGTATACATTTCTTGCTACAGCAAAATGCTTTCCATGTCCTGCTACCATTGGCAGATAGATTTGTTTTTAGTTGACTATGAATTTCATAAAGAATAAGAAAAGAATCAGAGATCAAATCCACAGAAAGAACTTATAAATAACCAATTGACCAGACTCCATTTAGTTACCAAGGCTGTGTGGGGAGACCTGGGCACAGAATAGGCTTTGCAAAGTCTGACATAGTGCTTGGAGAGGCAATGAAGCTGGGCAACAGGACATGTTGAGCACAAAATTCCAGCTTTCCCTAGAGTTATGTTGTATTCATACCCCTCACCTAGGTTGGGGTGGCATGTATAGGAGAAAACCAAGTAAAGAAGTGTGTGAATGGGACTTTAAAGTAAGGCTCACTTGGAAGGAGAACGCTAGAAATCTATTCCCTGCTCAGTTGAACATAAAATACTGAAGTATTAATCAGAGTAGTCCAAAAGATTCATCTCTCTGCTTCCAGGCAAGTTCCCTAACCTCAAGGCCAACAACTTAACAAGTATTTAATTATTTCGTTAAAAATGGAACGGTTTCCATGGAAATATTCAGAGGCTTCTCTCATCCCAGATTTCCCCAAGGGACCCTCCAGAAATTTTTGGAGAGACCGTTTAAGTTAGAATTCTGTTGGACAAAGTGAGGCAAAACCCCCAGGTTTTTCAAGCCCCAAAGGGATGATCTAACTGCTGAGGTGTTGGGTAAAAGCATGAAAGCAAAAACAAAAGCCAGGATGCTAAGAACAGTCAAGAACTCAATGAATCTTCAGATCTAAATTTTTCATGAAAAACAGGGCTGACTGAAATGTGGGGACCACAGTCCCAAAGGCTCTACTGAGACTTGTTGTGGGACAGAATTTTGAATAGAGATTGTTTTAGCTCTACTTCCTTTTTTGGGGTTGGGGTTTTTTTTGGTTGGTTTTTACTGTTGTTAAACCATTTTTGTTTGTAGCTGTTGTTAAATTATCTCTCAGCCATCACTTTGTTTTCTTCTCAGAACTTTATTTGTTACTGCAGATGATTAGGATCAGATTCATGAATGAGGTCATCATTTCCAGAATTTCTTTTTGCCTCCGATAATTATGTTGTCTAGTTTTTGAGTTGTTATCTACAAAATTCTTGTGTTTTGCAGACATTGTGCAAAATTTGAAAAATAGTAAAGAAATTAAGGATGAGATTTCCGAGGGAGTTCTAGCAATCATCTCACAAAAAAAGACAGAAGCCTTGCTTTGGAAAAAACTACTAGAATTGTTTATATCCAGACCATTCCCATTCCCAATTTAACTGCATTTTAAAATCTTCTCCTGAAAGAAACTCCACAACCTGTCCAGGAGCTTGCCAGAATGACAGAGAGACTGGAAAATATGAATTCTTAGAGGAGTCTGATTTCCAGAAGACACATGCTCAGGCTTCCATAAAAATCACAGGCTTTTTTTAATGTCTTCCTCAGCTAGTCAAGCATTTTACAGAATCACTGGTTTCCAAAATCACATCTGTAAATGAGGACTCTACACCAAGGAACTTACTATTGAGATTGAACAAAGTACTCATATGAGCAATAAGTTGCAAACAAGTGAACTGAGGGTTTGCATTTAGTAATCTGTTCATTCATTCTTCTGATTTCTCTCTACAGTTTCTGGCTTTTGTCAGGGCTTGATGGCAGGGGTGGGGCAAGTTCCTTCTTTCTGGCCCTTCTTGACCGTTCTTTTGTGGTTTTATGGGAGTGTCACAAAAGTATATTTTGAGGAAGAGGCCAAAGAAAAATTCTCAGCCAAATGAGAACGGATGAAGATATTGGGACTTGAGTGGCAGACAACGGATCTTAACTGTTATTTCCATATGGCCTCTAACATCACAGTAGTCATGTCACGATTGCTAACCACTATCAACCTTACTACCAGCTATTCTTCGGTAGCAGAGCAGGCGTTCAACATGCCAGGAGAGGGGAAGGTTAGAAGGAGAAGTGCACAGAGACTTCCTCTTTGTCCAGTGAGGAGGCATGCCTAGGCCTCACAGCCCTGGACAGAGAGAGAAGGGAAGTACTCCAAGAATGGGCGTTCTGCTGGTTTTAGGTGAAAAAAACAGAATTTCTGGGAGCAGGATGCTCTTCTGGGACTGGAAAGCAGCAGCTGCTCCAGGTTTATGAACAGAGAAGAAGGAATGAGGCTGCTTTGTAAATGTAAAGACTATAAAATCAGTAACTTACACAATGTAAGTAACTGGGCAAAAAGAAGCATGTAAAAACGGTGGAAAGGGACTATGAGGTCTCACAAACCACAGAAGGCTGAAAAAAGATTAAGCAGTATTGTAGGCTTCAGTGTGTTGTACCAGGCCTTATATAAAATAAGAGACCTGTATCTAACACAGAAGTTGAAAAGATGAATTTCTAGGGTGGCTGATTTGAATAATGAGGCAGGAAAAGATGACCAGGTATCAGTTTAGGTGGTCTGGTGGTGCCTCTGTTGTTACACACACAGGAGGATCAGCAAAGATGCTCCTGTGTGACAGTGCAGAGGTCTGGTATTTTTGCATGAGCCATTTTTACCCTGGGTAGTTTCTTCTTCACATCTCAAAAATATCAGGGGAGTTACCCCGTGTATTCTTGTTTCTGTCCATAGATTATAACCTCCAACAAAACAAGCTACTGTAAGTTGTGGGTACCAAGCCAATGTTTTCAGTAGCTTCATTTTTATTTTAATTTTTTAAACATTGTTATGTGTTGCATTCCGGTATATGTAAAGTGCTGCAGACTGTTGTCCAGCTGGAAAGTCACTCTCCTCAGCCAAAATAAAACAGTTAAGTTACTTGGTGGTAGCAGGAATGAGTGTCTGTGAATTTCATAGGCTGGTGATTGGGGCATCTTGCCAGGCGCAAAGAGCTTGTGAGGGAAGAACACTATCTGTAGGAAGTATAATGTAAATTCTTTACTGTTGCTTATGACTTTATTTTTTGAGAGGAAGAAGTTGCTAATGTTGAATTTGGATACTACTCTGCAGTTCAGAGCAACACCTATTGTTTCTTTCATGGTATTGGAAGACAGGTAGGTAAATAAAATGTAATTTTGTGTAATGTTTATTTCAGTGACAGATGCTGAAGCTGGAGAAGGTGAGTCAACTGGAGTTTATTTGTAATAGTGCAAAAGCTTGCTTTTTCAAGGTCTGAACTACCTGAAAAAGATCCAAGAAGTTTAAATTATGAACACTGTTAAATAGCATCAAGTTCCTAATATTCAAAGCCAGACTTTCCAGATAAAGAGGAAAGTTGGACAAAGGAAAACAACAAATTTCCTGACTACCCTGTAAAATTGAAGCAGAAAAGCCATTTTGAGCTGCCTAAACAATTGTAGGAACCAAATAGTCTGGAAAATTTCATTTCATGTCTGACAAAGTTAGACAAAAAGTTCCTGTGATCCAAAGTGCTAAATTTTCAAGTGCTTTTTTATATGTCAAAGTTACAAATTAAGATTTCTAAATGAAAAATTGTTTTGTCCACACATCCACACATACCCTTCCCCCCACCAAAAAAAAAAAAAAAAAAAGACAAAACACTTTTATCTGGTTAATATTCGGGTTTTGCATTAGCAATAAGTTAAACCAGAAATGAACTCATAAAATCCTTCACTAGGCTTTACATTTATTCTCAGGAACAAAAAAAATGAGCTAAAAATGTTTTTCTGGATCTACTGAGGAGTATGGCCTGTCAGATCCAGCCCGTCACTTGATCTTATATTTAATTTGAAACATGTGAGAAGGCCTGCTAATTTCATTAGCCTTTGCAATTAATCAGAAGTGATTCTTAAAGCTACCACTTCATACAAAACAGAGCTTGCTTAATGAATATGCATTTCAGATGCATTAATTCCTTTTCCCTCCATAAAAAAGAAAAATCTAACTTCTTTGCTATACTTGTAAGGAACTCTTTTCTTCAGAAAATAAATCTGTAATTTTAAAATGAAACCTTGTTTAAAAAAAAAAAAAAAAAGGAAAAATAAAAAGGTTTTCCTAAAGAAATATCTTGGAATTGTAATCCAAGAATGTGGCATTGTAAATAACATTAAAGTAATTTTTCTTGGGTGACCTCAAATGAACAATTCCCAGTGGGTTCTCTGAGGATGACTTGTTTTATTTGAAGCCTTTTTAAGCTTAGAATTTCTTGTCCCTAGTAAACTGTCTAAATTACTCTTGAAGCATGTTTTTCAAAATAGTGGGTTTAAATACAGACCAGCAAGTTCCCTTCTCAGTCCTTCACAACTTTCTTGCTAACTACAAGCAGTAGTTTCTTGGTTGTACAAAACACAAACAAAGTCTGTGGCAATCTTTCTTGAGCAACACAAGCCTTACTTAAACGGGCACTAAATATACTGACAGCATTAAAATTAAAATGAAAAAAAAAAAAAAGAAAAAGAAAGAATTAATAGAAAGAGACCAATCATTCAACAGGAGATTAAATCTTAATCCAGTTGCCCAGAGGGTAGCAAAAGAATTGTTTTTATCGTAAAATAAGTAGCTTCAAATATTTCATGGCTCAAAAAGGAACAAGAAGAAATGTATGTATAAAGGCACTCTTGTCATTGTTTAGCTTCATCTGCTTCTGACCCCCATGGCATAATATTATATTCCAGGAAAACAGCTGTTTTCACTCTTTCCACTTGCTCCAATATTCCCATACTTCTGATATTTTTTTCCACTGATGCAAGAAAGAAAAAAAGAAAAACAAAAAAGAAAGCAAAGGAGGAAAAAACCAATTACATCTAAAATTATACAGGCAAGGAGCTAACAATTGGACAAGAAATGCACAACCTCAGTTGTCCAGCATCAAATCCTGACCTTCAGGCTGCTGGGCCATATAAAAGAGGGAAAAGGAAAGCCTCTTGCACCCCTCTCAGAATACTGAGAGGAAAGCTGTTGGCTTGACACATGCACTGCAAATTCCTCTGATCCACCAAACACTACCTAGACTGACAGTCTCCTCTCAGATCTCACTCCAGCCTTTTCTTTAGGGCTGCCATGAGCACTAACCAGAGGGAGTTCCTTTGGATCTTTCTTTGGTTCAGATAGATCATGGCAAGAAAGAAACTGGCTAAAAACTGAAACATAATGAGGAGGAAAGTACTTTATTTGACTTCTGGATTCTGTAGTGTAGAGGAGCATCCCACAGTTTCAAATTTTTCCCTGCAGTCACAGAAGCTAGAAATTTGCTTTGCCATTTAAGGCAAATTGAGATCTTGACCATTATCTCCTAAGAACACTGTCATGAGACTCAGGTGAAGTAGAACCAGAGTCACATGCATGATAAATCAGCCTTCCTCAGACAAATGGAAATTCCCAACATCCCCACCAGAGGAGAGACACAGAAGTCTGTGGGAGCTGTGGTCTGACTGGGGAATTCGGACACAAGGTTGTCCTATACTTATGTAGGGGGTTAATCAGAAGTTAAAAAACTAATTCATATAACATTCATCTTAAAAAGGGAATTAATTTATGAGAGAAGGACAGTAAGAGAAAGCTACACATCTGCTCTCAGGGAACATCACGTTCCTGGGCTGACTACTAAAACACACTAAACTGGGATGCTACCTTTAGTTTAGCTT
The DNA here is from genome assembly GCF_001431845.1 of Calidris pugnax. Taxonomy (NCBI): domain Eukaryota; kingdom Metazoa; phylum Chordata; class Aves; order Charadriiformes; family Scolopacidae; genus Calidris; species Calidris pugnax. The sequence goes on from NW_015090922.1 coordinate 10,120,387, forward strand.
AGTGTTGTACTCAAGGAACAGAAAGATCAAATTACTCTCTCTGAAGATATTTGGCTTTCTAAAGCCTGTGCTGACATGTGGCACACCTGGAACAAGGTTGCAGTTACATGTTCAAGTCGCCTCCTTGGATGTAGAGTTATTTCAGTATGTAATCCAGTGCTTGGGGAATTTTCCTCTGTGGACAGGGGATTGGGGCATGTGTCCTTGCGTACCCACAAGTTGCAGTGCAAATATTTATCCTTCCCAAACAGGACTTATTGTTCTTGAAATAAGGCAGCACCATACCTCCATGGCTGTACAAGTGTAATTATTTCAGCTGTAAAAGAAAATTAAATCAATCCCCTATGTTAGAGTTACACAGACAAAGCCATTTTTCATAGGTCGGCCTTACTCAAAGGAAGCAGGGCTGACAATATTTTACAAACCAGAAATCTTTTATTTGGAATTTTTTTCTTGGATTGATTTTTGTTTTGGAACTTCTCTAAACACTATTTAACTTCAAAAATATTCTGACCAAGCTGTGCCATATGACATGCTATAAACACAGAATCTACAAGAGCTGCTTTCATTCTCTTCTAAAAGTCAGGCGCTTTTATTTAGTGGGGCAGGCTTACAGATGTTTCAGTGGATCTAATGCTAGGAAAAAAATATCTGACAATGTGAGCCATGGTAAATTCTAAATAGACTTTCTGTGTGCACCACTAATACATAAAGCCTTGAGTTCTCACAGCATTGAGATCTCGCTGTGCTAACAGTGCTGTGCTAACAGAAAGTGAACTCTGGTTTATAAAGTGCACAGAATTGTGGGGTAAATCAGTGGGTGTCCCCTGAGGGTGTGAAAAAAAAAAAAAAAAAAGTATGAAGCAGTAACTAATCATAGAAAAAAATTAAAACAAGGATCTATTTTCCAAAAACCCCCCAAGGAAT
>NW_015090922.1:10121416-10357504 GCF_001431845.1 Calidris pugnax
CCGGGGCCCCCATCCTCCCTTTCTCCAGCTCTGTGCTTAAGCCACTTGGATGGGGGGCCCCCGAGGGGGGTAAAAAAAAAAAAAAAAAAAGTATGAAGCAGTAACTAATCATAGAACAGAATTAAAACAAGGATCTATTTTCCATAAAGCCCCCAAGGAATTTTTACAGTCTCATCAGTTTGTGTGGTATCAAACAGGGCAGCTCTGTTGTGGTTAGCAAACATTAGCGTGTCCTCTTCATAATCCCATCCATGCCTAAAGTAAAAGGGGCCCCATGTCAAAAATCTTCCAGATAATGCCTCTGCTGACTCCGCAGATGTGGGTTTGCTCACTTCTGAGGTGCTGACATCCTCTTAACCTTGTTTGTAGTGCAGCAGTACCAAAACCCAAACTGTGTCCCAAGGTACAACCTCAACTCTAGAAATCGAGCAGTGAGTGGGAAACTCACAGAGCCTCCTTTCCCCGTGGAAGTCTTATCTCACGTGAGTACGTGTGCCGTGTGCCTTGAGTCTTTGGTTTCCTGTGAGGCATGAGTGGGACCGCTGTCAGCCCAGTCAGCAGCCTGCCCAGGTTACATACAGCACGGGGATAAAGAGCTGCAGAGCATCCTCTTCATTTACTTGAACCAGAGTTATTTACGGAGCTAAGAAAGTTTCTGAAAACAATACGCCCCATGGAAAACCTTCCTTTTCTGCCCCTTGTGAAATATTTCCATAGTTGGTGTCTATCAATCATACATCAGTTCTATCCAGAGGTTAAAAAGGGTGGCTGGGTAGGTGGTCTTGCGTTGTTTGGTCTTGTGGTATTATAAAGTTTTCATCATGAATCCACGGTGACTATGCTGATATTTTTAGAGACGTGTAAAAATTGTATCATATTACTGTTTTCTTCAACTCTTTATTCCTTCTAACTAGGAATCTTCTAAGGTCAAGTCATTTTCATTTTGATCCTAATCCTTCTTGCAGCCCATTCATGCTATCGTCGCCATTCCTTACTGTAACTCAACCTACACCCTTCCCTTTTTCAGGGAATGTAGGGTTGGTTATCACACAAGAAATTCCAGTGGCCAGTTCCTTAGGAACCCCCACAGTCTCAGCTCTGTAACTAAAAGTAGAATAAATTCTCAGGAGTATTTCTTAGTGCTGTGGAATCCTCAAAAATCAGTCATATATTAAGATATTTCACTGAACAGTGTTGGATATAAAGCTCCTTCCAAATTCTGAATAACCAACTCTGACCATGAAAAAACAACTTCTGCCAACTTCGCCACACCGTATAGATAATATTTGTTGCTGTATTTTTGAAGTCCTGAACTACTGAAATGAAGTCCTGGGATACTTTAGGCAGTAGAAATCTGGCTATTTCTACCGCAACTGCTACAGCACCAAATTTAACATCAAAAGAATTTTTTGAAAAGAGTTATTACTTTGTCATAGCCGTTGTATTACGAAGCAGTGGCAAATTTTCACCACTTCTGGTTTCACTCTCCCATGTGAATTAATGTGTTTCCCACTCAATGACAGACTATCCAGTTACCAAAGCTTTAAGCATAAATCAAACTTTTCTGAAACTGGGACATCTCAGGACTAAAGTAACTTGACTGACTGATAATGAATACTTCCTTTTAATACAGTAAAATGGGTTTTCTTAAAGGAAAAGCTCCATTCAACAGTGCTCAGAAAAAAAAAGAAAACATATTTGCTTATCCATAGCTAGTTAAATAAATTGCATACTCTCACAGTATCTGGGTTGCATGGAGTGCATTGTCTAAACAACTCTATTAAAAACCTTAAGTGAGAAAAGGACTTGGTCTGGAATAACTGATATCTCCTATTGTTCTTTAAAAGCAAAGATTGTTTACAGGGAAGTCTTGAAATCGTTTCTTATTTGCTTTAGTGGAAAGTTCATGAAGAAAAATTTGTCTTCCTAAATAGTGTCTCCTGGGGAGAAAAACCTGATAGAACATAGAATTAATGAAACTGTCCTACTTATATTAACACTTAATAAGGTCCCATACAAACTAATATAAAATATTTGGGGACTTGATATAGAATGTATATTTTGCATAGTTTCTTTTTAGTTCCTGCATGCCATATACCAACCATAGCCTTATCTGTTAAATTCTGTAGGATGGTTCAAAATCTCTGTGGAATATTTTCTATTGAGTGCTATAGGCTCTTTCTCTACAATGCTATTGATTTACATAATAAATACTTCTATATAATTCTTTTTTTAAAGTGAATTCTTCCACTTTCAAAGGCTGTAAGTTTAGGCCCTTATTAGACACCTTTGGTAGTGCTGAAAACTTGCAACTCAACTCCATCTGAATTAATTGAATAAGTAGGTAGGATTGGCTCCAGCAAGAGCTCCATGTATAACACCATGTGAGGCACAGAGGCACTTACATAGATCTGGTATGATTAAGCTTGTGGCAGCCAATATGCTATTGCTGCATTTGCCTTTATAACTAGCTGTATTTTTGGTGTTATGTAAAAATGTTTCTGGCACTCATTGGGAATGATCATATTACTTGTGTCTTAAAGACTCAAGTAACAAATAAGTAAATAAATACATAATAGAACCATACTTCCAACCATCACTTAGTTGCTAGTACAATGTTTCTTAGGAATGCAGGGGAAATAATTTAGCATATTTTAAACAGTTTGCTTGGTAGTGCTGTTTTGTCTCTCTGCAACTGGATAACCAGTGTACCTCAAGTGGAAGATGTCAGACAATTCGAAGAAACTATAAATATGCTTAATGAAAAAAAAAACCTTAAATTTTTGCTGTTGAGTCTTTACAGGAGTTTAAACTCCTCTGTTGTATGTACATACATTTATTCTCTGTAACAGCATACTATAGGCAGATATAAAATCATATGATGCCAAACATTGTTCTGAACTTTGTGTTGCAGGGCATGTGTGAATTGTACCATGACACAGAAGTATTTGAACTAGGTAGTTCCACACCTAGGAACAGTTTGGCAGTGACATCAGAGATCTGAACTTAAGCTAATTATGCTATTTTAAATGCTACAAGAGCTTTCTCCCATTTCAAGGGAGATGTGCTGGAGGAACCCAACCAGAGAAGCAGCAGCCTTCAATAAGTATAAATCCTTCTGCTTTGAGAAGGATGTCCACGTTCACACAACCTCTTTGTATGCTGTATCTATGGATGATCTTATTTTACTCCCAGCTGACTCCCAAAGATATAATCCTGGCTGTATTAAAAATTGTGGAAATTTTGTGGGTGGAAATTTGGAGCAAATGGCTCCAATGAGTGTCTTGTGCCTTCCTTACTCAAACAGTACCTTGTCATCACTTCTCCTCACATATAAATTTAATTTAAATTCCACTGACTGCAGTGTTACAATAAGGCTAGAATATCATCCCACAGAATTTTCACAAGCATATAAATAAAAATCTCGGGGGGGGGAAAAGTTCAAAACTAGATTTTATGTACCCTTTTTGCGTGTTTGAGTATAATGTTTCACTTTTTTTTTTTTTTTTCAGGCAGAAATTATTCCCATATTTCTTTAGAATCTGGAGTCCCAGATCGTGAGTGTGAATAATCTTTTATCATCTGGGGTTAAGATGGTTTATCAGCTACTGGATCTGCCACTTCTTCAGTCACCTTTTCAAGGACCAGTTACTGATCCCCCATCACATCAGAGGGATTTATGAGAGGAGAGGCAAAGAAAAGAATAATGCCACATCTTTAGGGAAAGAAGACAACATTTGTCTGAAAGACTGGCTTTATTTGTGAAATGGCAGCTGTTTGGAACTGTTGACAGATTGGGAGTGTTGGAAATTGTCCCAGACCAGATGGATTAGTGATCTGAGTTCAGGTGAAGTGGTCAAAGGTGCTTTATAAATGCCATTTCCAACAGAGCTATCACCACTATATAGCAGTATAGGTAACAGTTATAGGTAACAGTTATTTTTATAACAAGTAATTGAGTTATTTTGGGTAAGTCAGTCCCACATAGGTCAGGGGTATGTACTTTTACACCATCTTCCTCTCCTTTTGATGCAGCAGTTGCAGTAATTTGAGACATTCCTACTACTATTCCTAATTGAACTAGGGTGGGCTGAAGGCAACATATCTGGGGAGGGGTGGTAGAGAAATAGCTCTTTTAGTCAAGAAATCACTTTCAGTCTTTTTCTCTCTGTTACTTCCTGTGACCTGAATACATTGATCAGATTCATCATCAGGTCATATGAAATTTTCCAAGGAACAGAAATGAATCAATCAAAGAAGAACTGGAGGGGGGGGAAACAAGGAGTTTCATCTATTCATGAGAATTCAATACTTTCACTTCTCGCACTCTGTTCTGCTGCATTTTATTTATATTATCATGCATGTTTCCAGAAAACAAGTAAATTTTAATTTAATTTTAAATGGAAATAATGGAAAATGGAAAAAGCTTTCTCCCTCCATGCATACATAACATGAAATATATGATTTAGGCAATTGAATGTAGCATAGAAATAAAAATAATTGAAGACGCATGTTTTTTGACAGCTTGGATTGAACCAGTACAACTATCTTCTGTGATAACTGCAAAATCACGTTTTTCCCTACAGTGTCCCTTCACTTCCCAGTGATCTGAAGTATATCTCAGAAGCACAGGTCAGAGCTGCATTTGGCTCATTGGCCTCCGCTTGTGACAAAATCCTTGGAAACGCTTGACAGAGAGCTCTGTCAAGCGTTGTCCTTCCCTACGCAGGAAAAGAGCTTCTTTTGTGAATAGTTGTGAATTCATTAATGCCAGGTTTCTACCACTAAAACTCGGTTGTTAAGGTCCATGGGAAAAGTGAAGACAAAGGTGAGGAAGCTTCTGATGGGAGTCCAGTATTATATATTAAGTTATGATCCAGATCCCTCTCTGATTTGATACTGAACACAGCAGTTAATTTATTCACAAGTGATTGGTGAAGATTCCCCTCTCTGGCCCTGAACTACCAGTGGCAAAACACAATAGTTTTCCCAGTAAGCCCTATCTAAGCTAGAAATAAAAATGACACCAGTGAAAGGTGTGTGGCTCAACACAGAGCAAATTAAAAGGTTGCTATAAGTTTTGTTTGCATCAGGCCACTCCAAAATCATCTGCCTATAATGTAGCAATGTTCTAGGAAGAGCCTATACAGCCGCTGTTGAACGGAGAAGAACTACATTTTCACACAGCTGTAATGAACAGGTTAGAAAACTTAATTATATGCATTTGATTCCTTCTTTCCATGTGACTTTTTTTCTCAGATCAGTTTGAAAATAGTACAGAAAATCTTCTGTCTGTCATTCCAAAATTGGGTTTCAAACCATGCGTCAGCAGGAAAGCTGTAGTTCTCATATTTTCAGGAGTATGTCCTCCCTGCCTTTACAACACAGGTGACAAAAAAGCTTAAAACCTCAACTATTTTTGTTCTGAATCATTAGAGTATGCCAAATAATCTGTGATGTAACAATTACTATAGCAACTATTCACTTTGGCTCAAAAACTGAAGTAAACAGTTGACACATCATATTTCACATGCTAGGCAAGGCAATTTTAGCATAATGTAGAAATATTAATACATTCTATGGAAACTGAGCAATATTCAATCAGGTACATGTGACAGACTACTGTAGGCTGAGAATAATTTTGATAACAGGATATTTAAAGTATATTAGTTAGCCTCTGTTTAACTGTAATTAAATACTATACATAATTAAGCTGAATTAATCTAATTAGACTTCCAACTGACAAGGGTTTCCAGTTGGCTGAAGTTTTGCAGGGCCCATTTTGTACATGCCAGTAAACATTAACCTTTTCTTTGAGCAGTTGACCCTTAAAAAGATGCCCCACTAAGAGACCGTATCATATACAGTATAGTCTAACCATAATCCTGACTGCTGAAAGGTCAAGAATTTCCATCATCTTTCAATGTAACTAATATCTTAGGGAGAATTTTCTGTGTTTCTCAAGCAAAACCATGTTTGGTGAGCTTCCTCTTCTTTGTTTCTATTTTCTGAATCTTGAATTATTAATTGCATATATGGTAAAGCTGAAGGAGGTCCAAGAAGATATTCTGCACTTCAGACAGGATTTAAATTTTTCCATACAGAATGGTATTCTCAAACTGAGCCAAATTCTGTGCTATTCAGTGGGAATATTGTTCAGTTGTGAACAGCAGAATTTGCCCATGTATATATACAGATCTGTATAATATATACACACAACTATTTATATACATACATCTATATGTATGTATGTTTATGTATACAGTCTATATCTATATTCTAAAAGTCTGTATGAAAGACTATTCTAAGCAGCTGTTTAGAAATTGAAATGACCAGTTATTTTGTTTACCATCAGGCCACTCAACATTCTCCCGTAAGTAGAAATTTTTATCGTTTTCTATGGTTAAGCTCTCAAACTTCATTTTAGGTCAAATAAAGCCTGTGTTTCTTGGTGGAAAAGGCACATCAATGGAACCAGGGGCACTATGAAGCACTGTTCTCAAGGCACAACATTAATAGCTTTAATTAATTGCATGAAAGGGTAGACTGTCTAAGCAGAGGTTTCAGGAATTTATGTATCTCAAGCACAAAAACGTATCCAGGTAAGGAAATACGATATGTGTGGCATGCTGGGCACTGAGCTGGGTGCCAGACGCAGGAGTGTCTTGCTGGCTCTGTTTCTGTTTTTTTTTTATCTGAGACAAGTCATCTTGCTCTTCCATACCTTGATTTCCTAATTAATTTTTAATCTTCCATGTTTAATTAGGATGTCTTTCTTTCAGGGTAAAGATTGTATTTAATCATGTGTTTGAACACTGTGCAGGACTTAGATCCCAGTGAGTACCTATGAGCATTCTGATAACTATATTCTAAAATTCTTACTCAATTGTTTCTTCTGCCTCTCATTTTAACCTTCGGTGTTGCATCATATTTGATATTTGCAGAGTGAAACATGAGTGTTCTTGCATTTCCTTAACAAATGGCCCAAGAAAATTGCCTTCCAAACATGCAATAACTATGAGGTGGTGATCTGCTTGGCAATCAGGCGCATGGAACGTGTTCAAAAGCCCTTAACAGGAATCAAGTGCTAATTAAAAGGAAAAGAGGAAAGCAATGAATGCTGCAATGATTTTACCCATAGACTTGAGAAAGCACAAATGAAGATTCATTGAAACTGTATTTTTCTGGGCTACTACAAGCAGAAAAAGAGAGAAAATATTTAACCATCTTCTCAGGTAGGTGCTTAATAATAATAATAATAGAGTTTATGTCTCTTAACTCTGCTCCCAACACTCTTTTAACAGTTACATAGTATGCATACAGGGGAAGAGTGTCTAGCATCCCTGGGTTTTTTCCCCTTTCTAACCAAATGTCAGAACTTTAAGCTAGAGTCAGGTTTCTTCTTGGCTGTACTCCTTCTGGCCCATGTTGCTAGCATTTCTGGCTGTACTTCAAGAGAAAGGGTGGAGAACAAGTTAACCAGAATACCTCATGGCTTGAGCACTTCACTAACATCTGAAATATATGGGTTCAAGCATTCCTTGCTTGAAGAAAGCACAAAACTCTTAATTGCTGGATGAGTTAGTGGGGTATTATGAAAAAAAGGAGGGATACTGAAGCATTCAAGTGCTTGTATGTTATCACATCTAACTTCATAGAAGATTAAGGTGGAATTTCTATAGCACTCTGCCTAAACCTGGACTAAACAGAGTACTGTGCAGGATATAGTACAGGGTTGATGCTCCAGAGCAGGCACTTTCAGTCATGCAGGGACCTTGTGTTTATTTTGTTCATATGTAAAAAAATATTAATCACAGAAGACACTAAAACAACAATGGCCTATGATTAGTTATGGTCATTTCAGAGGATATAATACTATAATAATGTGACATTTTTTGTTGTTAGAATCATAGAATGGTAAGAGAAATGGAACAATACTTCAGAAAGAGCAGGGATTTGGATAAGTTAAATGTTAAAAGAATATGACTTTCTGATAATTGATTGTCTTTACAGCTCACCTTCAACTATTTCAGAATTTTGCCTCTACAAAATCTACTAAGGGTATCAGGGCATGACCTTCTACAGCCAAATAAAACAAAGCAAAGGATTTGTACAAATGCAGTCAATTTCCCTAGAATTATTGCCAATCTACTGTCATGCTCAGTATAGTTATAACTTCTCTCAAAATCAGATAGATACAATTCCAAGGACCCAGTTCTGCTACCTTTACACAGAGCAATGGTTTAGTCTGGGAGCAGCGTAACAGAGTGTCACTATATTTAAGTCAGCACATGTTCAACTGAATCAGGCCCCTTAGATGTGAAGGTGAGAGGTGCCACAGATACTTGTGCATTTGCAACATCTAATTTAGCTATGTTCCTGTGGTCTTAATGTCCTGAAGCCATAACAGAAATGAAAGACTGCTGGCAGGCTCCACTGGAAATATGAGAAGTGTGTCCAAAGGCTTACTATTTATTTACACACCTAAACATAAATAATCCCCTCATGTACCACTTTTACCCGTAGGCTAAAACACATAGTTTTACAGTAAGGTCATACTTGTCCTTATGTTTTGGAAACATAATCTGTCTTTTAAGGTTTGCAATTCATTTTGTTCCAGCTGTGGATTTATAAATCCCTCCACTTTCGAAGAATTCAAAAGCTTCTTAAGACTTGTTTTCTTTTGGATTCAACAAGTAGTAAGTCTGATCTAAAAGAAAGTCCACTACAGTATCTCTCTATATATAGCCACACAAACACATATTTCTCATGAATATTTAAGGCGGCATAACTTGGTATTCCAAAATAACATAATTCCAAATATAATAGAAAAAAATGATGGCAAATAAAAATTTATTTTTCTGAACATAGATGAAAGGTATATCACATTTACCTGCACCATTGGGAAGAGTTTTGAGCTAATATTAATAGTTATGTTGAAATTCAGTATCAGAACTCATTAATATTTGAAATCGATTAAAACATTCCATTTAAATCTCTTCTTTTTTCATATTCCTCTTCCAGTCCAACACTGGAATGCTGCTGGAAGTTTAAGTTTACCTAAATGATTTTTAAGGTCAGGAAGCTGAGGTATTGTCGACAAGATCTGAGTAAGCATTCAAACTGCTGGACATTTAATTTATATAGGGATCTGACCCTAGCCTGTGGTATGTATCCTCTGCCTTTCTTCAGGCTGCAAGGGTCATAAGGCTGCTTTCAAGAGAAAACTTGGGGGCTTTTCTTTGCATGGAGAATTACCAAAAATAGTGGCGTTGGCTCAGCACAGCGCCCTTCTACAGCAGCGGTGTTATGGTTTAGAGAAGTGAGTCTTATTGGAGTGGCATCTGCTCTAGTAATTTCTGTCTGATCTAAATATCTACATGGACCATAGCAATTGAGACACCTCATGAGTCTAATTCTACTGTCATATCAGCCCAAAAGCAAGAAACTCCTGCTCCCTTGAGGGCCCCAAAAGCCCTAATCAAGAGAATCAGGCCATTTATTACTAAATACACATCATATTTGAAAAATCAATCTTGTTTTAGAACCTCCTCCTGAACTTCTTCAAGCTGTTACTCATTTGGCAGAATCACCACTGGGCAGAGTTAAACCATTTTAATGCGCTTTTATTATGGTCTCCTTACTAACAGAAGCGTGCCATAGTGTTTGAATCTTTCATGGTGCTGAAACCAAGAAACTAAACCCCAGACTCAAGCAGTATCACTTTTGGACAAGGGGTGCAGTGAAGGTCTCAAGGGCTGTCACTGTTTCACTCCCTCTGTGACTTACCACATCTCCCTGGCAGTACAGAAGAGGCAGCTGAGACGTTTTCATAGGCATAGGGAACTCCTCCTCTCTGTAAGGGCTGCAGTAAGGCTTGCAGTGCAATAGAGAAGGCTAAAATCTTGCTGAAGAATCTAAAAAAGGTAAAGAATTGTGCTTGCTTCAAAAAGCTACTCCTATAAAAATAATATATTTACTAGGTAGACATCAGCCTGACAAGAAACCACTATCTAGAGAAAGATTCAAGGCAAAAATCTTCTGATTCCTCAAGTTATTTTAGTAAATGTATTGCTATAGTCTAGAATATTCTGGTCTAAAGCTAAGCATTTATAAACCTTGGATGATCCTAACATTCAGGAAGTCTAGCCCAATGCTTTACTTTTTGTTGGTTCATGACCTAAGTACAGAATTGAACTTTTCCAAATTTATCCTCTGTGAAAGCAGAACTGAGCTCAGAGATTATTTGTTCTGTATTCTTCCACAGACTTCCTGTATGAATTTGGTAAGTTGTTTAAAGTTTATTTCTTTGTTTGAGGCCCTCACTGGATCAAATGTCTACTTTTTCAAGTGCCATGTCTGGTTTAGACTGCAGGCTCTCTGGGCTGTGGGCTGCTTTTTCTGATAAATCTCTGCACAGCATCTAGCACAATGGAGTGTGATGACTTGTCTGGAGATCTTAATATAAAAGGATCAAACATAATACAAACATTAGGAGGCATAATACCATGTCATATCATATCAATGACTGGAGATAAACTGTCACCCTACAGCGCTCTGTGTGGAGCGTCTGCAGGGACTCTGCAATGAAGAGGTAATATAGAAATGCAAAGTAGTCTTAGGTTTTCCTGAGCTACAGGTTTATTCCTTCTCCTTAAAGAGCCAGTAAGCAGGATGAATAGGATGAAGACATAAAACATGAATGCCCTTTTTCATTGGAAAATATGCAGTAAACTGGCTACCCCTTTAGGATCGAAGACACTATTAAAAATGAAAGATATTGTTACTGTTATGTAAGTTTTTATTAGTAGCATTTACCAATAGCCCTTCTCACAGGGGAAACTGCTGTAAATACCCAGCTGGCTTACAAGGAACAGTATTGTTCATAACATCACACGGCTGACCAAGCATTACCTTCTGCTACTCTTTTCATCTATTCTATTTTATGTCATTGAACCTAGACTGTCGATTTTTTTTCAAACAAGGACATAGTATATCCTCTGATACATGGCTGAGGTAGCAGCAAAGCTGCTAATATGAGAGAGCATTTACCTCTGTAAAAATTTGAGATTCCACTTACTCATTCCTCTCTCTGTTTATTTTCGAGGGCTAAATAAATCTGAAACTCTGCGTCCAAAAAGTCTGAGATATAGAAACATGCTGCATATCCTTCTCCCATCCCATCAGTAGGCTATATTTGGTACAATTATGCTAGATGCCTCTGGGTTCATGTTAGTCATTCTGCAAAACCGAGAGACAAATTAAGGAAAACCTATTAGTATAGTCCCAGGGATAGCCTAAATCAAAATAAAATAGTATGTTAAAAATAAATTGCTTTTTGGAATCTTTTGAATTTTCTTTTTAAGAAAGACAGATTTGGTGTCATCAAGGTGCTAATATGCAAATGTCTAAGGAAGAAATACTTTCCTAATGACTATTTGCATTTCCTGGGGTGAAAAGCTGTCACTGGCTTTTACTTCTCTCCATGTGCCTTTTGCTAGTGTAGGGATTGTGCCTGAATTTCCCTGTCCTCCAGGGATCTCCTCAGTATTGTGATGTTTCAATTTGGCAGCTATTTTGTAAGGAGATCGTGTTGTGACCTACCCGCAGAAGTCACTTCTGCACTTCTCCTTTTAGGGTGCAGAAATTAGGAGGAAGAATCATGAAATGAGGGTGGATTTCTTCTGGATCTGAACTCTCTTCTTTTTCTTTCCAAGCCTTGTCTTTCTGTTCCTCCTAATCATAGGACTAGAGGATAATTAAAGTTGGAAGGGACCTCAGGAGGTCTCTAGTACAACCTCCTTCTGAAAGTAGGCTCAGTTTTGAGGTCAGATCAGGTTATTCAGGGCTTTTTTCAGACAGCTCTTCAACACCTCCAAGGACAGAGACTGCAACTTGGGGGGCCCAAAACTGCACTTAGTATTTAGATATGTTCCTATGAGTGCCAAGTAAAGGACTTCTTTCACTTGATCTACTGTCTGTGTTCTTAGTGATACAGCCCCGAATGTTATTGGTCTCCTTTGCTTCCAGGGCACACTACTAACTCATGTCCACCTTGCTACCAAAACCTGCAAGTCCTCTCCTGCAGAGATGTTCCTCAGCGAGTCAGTCCCTAGAATGCATTGCTGCAGGAGTTCTTTTTTCCACATGCAGGACTTGGCATTTGTCTTTGCTGAGTTTCAGAAGGTTCCTGTCAGCAGGTCTCTTTGGATGGTAGCTCTGCCATAGACTTTGACTGGTCCTCTCAATTCAATGTCATTTGCAAATTCAGTAAGCATGTACTCCATCATCTGTGGTAAACCCTTGATAAAGATGTGAAACAGGTCCGGTCCAGAACAGACCCCTGCTGTACTTGTCATCAGCCTCTGGACAGGATAGGTCTATTATCCACTTCCTTCAAAGCCTGATTAATTTTTTACCCATTAGTCATTCAATTATCAAGACCACATTTTCCTTTTTCAGTCTTTTACTACTAATGCAGTGGTAAAGGCTACTCTGTTTCCCTTTGGCATCCCTTTGACATCTCCATTTGTGCTTTGGCTCCTTTTTGCACTGGAGCTCTTTCATGAGTGTTCTGCTTAGAGAGGCTCGTCTCGTGATACATCTATTTGCCTTCCTGTGTATTGGGATGTACCATTCTTGTACTTGGAGGATAGTGCCATTAAGGATCTTCAAACTTTTCTGAGTTCCTTTGCTCTTTGAAGCTCCTTCCCATGTGATCGCATCTACCAGTTTCCAAAACAAGCTTAAATCTGATCTCCTGAAGTTCAGTGTTTATAACCTGCTACTCTCCTTCCTATGGATCTTGGGCTCCTATTTCATGGTCACTACAGCCAAGGCTATAATTGATTATTACACCATCCAGCTCTGCCTTGTTAGCGAACAGCAGCTGCAGCTGTGTGTCATCGCTCATTAGTTTATCTAGTACCTGCACCTGCTTATGTCCTGCCTTGTTGCCCTTCCGGCAGAAAACAGGGAAAGCAAAGGGCCCCATAAGAATCAGAGTCTTCCTGAGTTGTTTAAACAAGGCTTCATCTACTTCCTTATCCTAAGGAGGTAGTTTGTAACACAATTCCACCACAGCATCACCTTTGCAGCCTCTCCTTTGACCCTGACCTATAAGCTCTCAACCAGATGGTCCTCCATCTCACAGAGGAGCTCCATACATCCAAGTTCCTACTTCACTTAAAGGGTGACACCCCCATTGTCTTCCCTGTCTCCATGTACTGAATACTGTGTATCCATCCATCACAACCTTTCAGCCATGTGAGCTGTCCCACCAGTTATCCCAGTGATGGTGTAATTTGGTGACCACAAGCAGAGCTCTAGTTCCTCCTGCCTTTTTCCCTGGCTGTGGGCATTTGTGTACACACCCTGGAGATGGGACTCCTTTTTCCCTGTTTCATCACTCTTAAGGTCTGTCTTGTACACATCACCCTGATACCACCCTAATGAGTCAGCTCATCAGCAAAGCTAAGCAAGGTGGCTAAAGGAAAGCTAAGATAGACAGGTTAGATGCTACAGATACATAGGTATGGATGTTACAGCTTTAGATAGTTGCGTGTGCAAATGAACAGCTTCTGAAGACAAATTTAGTTTTATGTCAAAGGCTAATGTGGCTGAGTAGCCTCTGAATGTACAGATACTGTGGAACATGCTGAGGACAGAAAATGCAAAACTGCTCTGCAAAACACAAGGAGGCTGATACCTCTGTGTACTATTCCCCAATTAGCAGATGTTTTCTGAATAATAATAATCTCCACGCTCCCTAAAATAAATTCCCTTGCTAGGCAGTTTGGTTGATGTGACATGGAGTAATCTCTTTTAAATTCTAAACATAAAGCAGACCTGTTCATGATACTTTAGTTTTTCACTGCAGAAGTTTTCTGTTATTTTCTTGTTTCCTACCTTGCAAACTCTGCAAAGGCCACTGACAGCTTTTTTTTGCTAATTAAGAAGCTAAGTAATCCAATGCCATTAGCTATGACATTTTTTTCCATGTGTTAAAATATTACTAAAATCAGTATTGTTAAAAAAGCATAGTCCCTAATGCATTGTAATTATTGTAGTTTTCGAAAAAGAATCTACTAAAATAAATATCTAAAATGTTATTGTGTATGTAACTGTTTGGTCAATATCATTAGCTTTACATTTAATGCTGCATTATGTACTGCTTTATACATGTACATTATGTGCAATGTACATTATGTAATGCTTTATACATGTACTTCTTTCACAGACATCTGCAGTTGGTTTCAGTTGGCGAATGATAGCTTTGGTTGCAACTTGGCCTAGTAAGTATAATTTGCTATGTTAACAGTTTTACCTTAAAATATTTCAAAGTATGTGCTTGTCTTATTAGGCAAGAAGAGAAGTCAGCTCCTGACAGATCAAAAGTGTCATTAAAAGTCATTAATGATGACCAGCTAAATTTAGTTATTCTGCACTTGGGACAGAGGATTGGAATTGAAATGGCAGAAAATGGGGTACTAATACGTGATATTTTTAGGTCCTTCTGGTTTCATAAAGTGCAAATATTGGGCAGTCATCAGAATTAATAACATAACAGCAGCCTTTTTTAGCTTGAGAGTATAACCTGTCTTTTCTGCAATAAAATCAAAGATGATCAAAAACACAAAAACTTTGCAGGCAGCAATATGGCTTGTAATCTTCTATTTGCTGCACTGGATTTGCTAACTTTCCTTGCTTTAAATTTTACAATGACCTTCAAGGCTAAGTAAACTGAAATTATTCTGTCTTTTGTCTATCTGTCCTTACTGTTCTCACAATGAAGTCACTAACCATGAAATTAAGTCTACAAGTAAAGTTCCCAAGCAGAGGGTGTGAGCAATATGAATAATGTATTGCTCATAAGTTAAACTGAGTCAAATGCAATGTCTATAGATATCATTGCTGAAAAAGTGCAGTAAGAATAAGAAATTCTCACAGTGGCCAAGTTTGCTCTTAAGGGAATTAAAACTGTCATCAGACATGGTAGATTCATAATTGTATTTCTGAGTTATTCCCATTCCAGAATAATGACTGCAAACTGAACATTAAGCATTATTGAAGCATTTATCCCTTTCATGAGAATGAACAGTATTCAGTATTACTGCAGACTGGTATGAATGCCAAATGCTTTTAGTGTTTTCTACATAATTTGTAACCAATCCTCCACCAAACTGATAGCTATCCCTGTTCAGTTTCATCATCTCAGCTACTGAAGAAAGAGCAAAAGAATCCCTCAGCCTACCCAGGAAATGGGTGCGAGACAGGGGGTCAGTTGCCTCTGCTTTTCTGCTGCCTTTGTGGGCATTTGGACTACTGAAATGTTTATATTCCACCTCAGTAGTGTTATCAGATACAGAGGAATCTCACTCTGAACAAGTTTATATTGCTATATGAGAGTTAATAATTAGCAAGTATTTATCCATGAAACATTCATGGATATATTTCCGTTTGGTAAAAATATTATTATTCTCTCTAATTGTCCATCAATTGCTTTTGATTTTACCAATTGGAAAGGGAAAAAAAAAAAACCCTCTTTTTAAAAAAAACCCAAAGGTTTAATTTTAAAAAAAAAAAAAAAAAAAAAAAAAAGGTATTCAAAAATTCTGGAATCTGAAGTACTTATTGTTATTCATTAAATATAAATTTAAGCTATTTCACACAATTTATCCTGTGCTTAAGCCAGGCTACTGATCAAGCTGGTTCAGATAGATTAGGTTACCATAGACATTCAGATCCACCTCTTCTCCATGTGAACATACGCTGTCTTCTGGCCAAAAGCACAGCCCAGTCAGACCCTGCAGACAAGCAGACAAAACTGTCTTCAGCTCAAGGTTTGACTCCTTCAAGATTTCATCATCCTTTTGCATAACTAGCAGTATGACGTTCCTTCATCCCTTTCACAATTTTCATTTTGTATGAGAATGGAAGACTTCAGACATGAAGCCCTGGAGTTCTCTTCAATGACAAAGGAGAACTTGATCATGATCAAGGGACTGAAAGTGAGTATATATATATATTTTAAAAAATAATACTGAGTCACAAAAAGAAAGAAGCTTACAAGAAAATACTGTAGCTGCTTACTGATTTATCAGTAATAAGGGACGTAAGAAAAATTTGAGAGAACAGAGAAATGGTGGCAGGTCAGGCATGGGCTTGGATATAAAACTAAGGACAGGAAATTGTTTAGATGTTGCTCAGGTGAAGCAAGATAAATAATACAAAAAGGAAAAAGATATCCTCAGATATATATGAAAATGTAGGTTCTTTCCTATAATGCAAAACCAAAGGAATTTACTTAGAATCAAAAAGCTTTCTCTAAATTATCAAGATAGGGTGATTACTGAAACTTTTCAGTGCCCATTCCATGGGCAACCATGGAACAACAGGGTTCTTGGAACAAAAAGTGTGTCATCTCACATATCTAATAGGTGTCAGCACAGTCAGGTACCATTCCTCACCATTGTGTGTGATTACAGTATAATAGATAAGCATAAAATAGGTAACAATAATAGGCATCCTGGGCTGCATCAAAAGAAGTGCAGCCAGCAGGTCCAGGAAGGTGATTCTGCCCCTCTACTCTGCACTCATGAGACCCCACCTGGAGTACTGTGTACAGCTTTGGAGTCCTCAGCACAGAAAGGACATTGGCCTGTTGGAACAAGTCCAGCAGAGGGCCACAAAGATGATGAGAGGGCTGGACCACCTCTCCTACGAGGACAGGCTGAGAGTTGGGGTTGTTCAGCCTGGAGAAGAGAAGGCTTCGGGGGGACCTTTTAACAGCCTTCCAATACCTAAACGGGACCTACGAGAGAGATAGGGAGGGACTCTTTATCAGGGAGTGTAGCAATAGGATGAGGGGTAATGGTTTTAAACTGAAAGACGGGAGATTTAGATTAGGTATCAGGAAAAAATTCTTTAGTGTGAGGGCATGATACACTAGAAGAGGTTGCCCAGAGAAGTTGTGGATGCCCCATCCCTTGAAGTGTTCAAGGCCAGGCTGGATGGGGCTTTGAGCAACCTGGCCTAGTGGGAGGTGTCCCTGCCCATGGCAGGGGGGTTGGAACTCAATGATCTTCAAGGTCCCTTCCAACTTAAAGCATTCTATGACTCTATGATTCATAAAGTCTTTGTCTTAAGGACCATCCTGGGACTATTTCCAAGTGGCAATAGTAATCCATAGAGCAGCAAAGTATACCCCCTGATTGAAGGCCAAAGGCTTAAGTCAGAAAATAGTATATTGCACTTTGTCTATTAGTAACTCCAGAAACATTTTTTCTTTGATGACTTTTTAGTTTTCATTAACTTTTAACACTGAGTTTTTATGCCAGAAGGCAGAGGACCCCACCATAAAACTGGTAGAAGAAATTCGAAATTCTTCAATGAAATACTATAAGAGATACAGAAATAGAAAATATTGGGAAATATAAAATAGCCTTTTCCCCCAAATACTGTCTGTATTTCCAGTTACAGCACTTCACCTTGTTCTAAAACTTTTTGTAACACAAAATTAAATTCGTTTCAGGCAGCCTCTACCTGGCCCTAAGATGGATTCCTTTTAGCACCAATGTGGTGCCTTTACCATCAAGCTTTTAACAAACATTGTAATTACAAAGCTATGTAAATGTGAACCGGGATTACCAGTAATAATACAGTAAGGTCTTAATTCATCTTTTTTTAATAGTCTTTTCAGGGAAAAAGACTACTGGTAGGCTGTCTTATACAAAAATAAATGGGAAGCAATGAAGAGATTGACTGCTGTGCCATATATCTGAAGATTGAGTTTCAAGTGCTAAATAGATTGAAGCTTAGAAGAAAGGCTTGAGAATAAAGTAGAATTTAAATTTTCCTTCTATCTTCCAATTTGATCCCAGATTTCTGGTCTTTCAGATGATTTGAAATAAGAAAATCAAACCCTAATACCTGGAATTTTCCTGGATAACAAAATAATCCAAATACAATAAGGGAAAGAAAAGCAAGGCATTTGGACAAATGTAGGTTATCTCAGCACATACTTTAGAAGTTTCTGTCTCCTACTGGAACTTGATGCATAGAAAAGAGAGCATGACCATGAAGATGGTTCCTTTCCTTTTGAAAATAAAAAAATCACAACAACAACAAAAAAAATCATAAAAATAAATCACAACACCAACAAAAAATCACAACAAAAAAACAGTTAATGTGGCCTGAGCTGAAGGAGTAGAAAGTTTTATGCTGTGACTTTAGCATTTTTACATGCTAATTAGTATGAGATAAAGTAAATAGATTATAATAACCCATAATAATATAAATTCCTAGACTTTTAAAATGTTTTTTATATTGTCCTAGTAAAATAAATTAGTTAATTATTTCTGATATTAAACCTGTCTCGCATACATTCTGCCTCTTAAGCATATTAGAATATAAGCTGATGAGACATGGGTCAGTGTTGATAAGTTCATACCGCTTGAGCACAAGAAAATACACGTCCTTCAAACTACTCTATGTTGTATGTGTGCATGACCATGTAGTTGTGAAGCCAGTAGCCAGTCTCTGCAGAATATAATATTACAGAGACGCCAAACAGATACATAGTGTTCCCAGCCCATGTTTTGAACTTTGTGAAAAACAACCTTGAAAAACTGCTTCTTCCATTTCTGCCTCTTGGGAATTTTGCCATCAGCAGCTTTATGAATCTTTGACAAGGAAAATCTGGTTCCTTAGTGATTTTGTTTAAATGTTAAAAAAAAAAAAAAAAAAAAGAGAGATTGAAAAACTGCTTCTTCCATTTCTGCCTCTTGGGAATTTTGCCATCAGCAGCTTTATGAATCTTTGACAAGGAAAATCTGGTTCCTTAGTGATTTTGTTTAAATGTTAAAAAAAAAAAAAAAAAAGAGAGAGATAGAAAGTATATATACGTGTCTTCCTTATCTCCTTAGCATTAAACAGGAACACATGTGGATAATGTGGTTTAGTAAGATGGGAATGAGGCATGAAGTGAAAATCATGTCCAGTGCACAGAAAAGTGGGCCTTTCACTGCTCTGTGTGTGCAGAAATCAAATTGCCATTAAGTATCTTGCATGAAAAAAAATCCATCTTCCCACAGAATAACTGCTTAAATTGGGCTTAGCATTATTAATATTTCTCATTGCCCACCACTGATTCAGTAAATGCCTTTCTGATATTAAAAATCAGTCCATAATTTTAATGAGACAGAAAAGTTGGTTCAGTGAATTCCAGCTCTGTTTCTTCTTGATTCTGTGTAGCAATACCGAATAGAAGAGAAAATATAGTCTCTCTGCAGGTGAGCTGTCTTTTTTTTTTTCCAATGAATTGCTCCCTCTCTTCCTTCTCCCTCCCTTGTGAGAGAAGACGGCATGCCTATCAAGGCCTGCCGAAGCAGTGGGGAAAATGTTGCTGGCAATGGCAGATGCGGAGAGAACCACAACTCCAGAGCACTCTCAACATGCACGCCTAGCAGTGGTGTTAGTATCACGACTCCAATCAATGACTCCTTCCTATCACACCCCCTCCACCTTCCTTTTTTTTCCCCTGTGCTGTTCTCAGGCCAGTGGCTGTGTGTAAACAGGATGTGGGAGCTGTACTGAAATGTATTCAAGTCCTGTACACCTCCGTCCTCACCTCTGGCTGCAGTGTGCATCCTGCCTGGAACATCTGCTTCAGATAAATATAGGCAGAGTTCAAGCTGTGCAGAAAAGGGCACAGCCTGGAGTTCTTCAGCCAGTTTTCACTTGTCATCTTTTTTTAAACATTTAAAAAAATACAGAAAAGGCATTTTATTTCTAACTGGAGGGCAGATTTCCTAAAAAATCACTGTTGAATATTTGTAAATGACATAACGGCCTATATTTACCAATTGAAAGATATTCTAAGCCTACTAAGAATAACATAACTTTGTTTGTTTACTTATTATTTTTAATGATCCTAACCTAATGGTGCACATTCATACACTGTTGATATCCTTGATGTAACTTGAGAAGGATTTTCACGGTTGGCAGCACAGTTTCTAAAAAGCTGCCTCTGGTAATCCAGCTAAAATAGATCATAGGGCTTTATAGCACATATTCTCACAAAAAGGATTTCCTTACAGCTTGGAAACTGAAAGCCAGAATCACGAAAAATGTTTGCTGCTTTTCAGTAGACTCCACTTCAGGCAGTCTAGGAGATCCATACCAAGTACCATGCAGGCTGTCTCAGTTCCCTGCACCAAACTGCTCTGCTCTCTGGGGAGCGGGGCAGCTCTGGCAGGGGGGGTGGGGGAGTACTTATGTGACTGCCAGCTCAGAACGGGACATCTCTGACCATGAGAGCAAATCTATATTTAGACATCCTGGGAACTCTGTGGGCTAAAATGGCAACTTAGGAGTTTCTATGACCAGGTAGCCCTGAGTAATACACAACCAGTGCATCTCTCCTTAGCAGAATTTAGACATGTCGATCTATGGCCATCATCACAAGCACCTGAGTAGACAGTTCGATTTTTAATGTTAAATATTCTGATGTAGAAAAAAACCCGAATGTTAAGATCATTCAATGTTAAAATAATAGGTATAATAGCTTATATAAATAGTTTATAAGGTATAATTTACTTATTCCAAGAGTTACAGAGAGGGCAGTATGTTAGGACTCATAGAAATACCTGTATGATCGTACTCCCATTTCAATTAATAATAGCATTGTAAGCTGGTATGTGACTCACTCAGGTACACTTACTCACCTGAACTTCCTGAGAAAGTATGGGTGATAAGTCGGTGATACAGAGCACGATCTCTTCCACAAAAGCATGAGACCTCCTAGCTGAAGAACTGCTAACCCGATACATCGGATATATATTTTAGGAATATTTCTTCCCTGCAGAGAAAGGAAGTGTGGAAAAAAATTTCCCCTTTTGTACAGCTTTCAAAATATTAATTTAATGGACTATGTCGTTGTTCCCCTAGCTCATCCTATTCCACCTTGCCTCACCTTTAAAGATCCACATAGTATAGCTATGCTATATACATGGTTAGGTATTTTCCCTGCGAGCTCCTCCACAGAAATTATTGCTTTCTCCTGTGCCAGCTACTTTTTTCTGCCACTGACTTACTAGTATCTTGGTTGTGCTGATCCAACTGCCTATGACTTCAAACTGTAAATGTATATACTATTGCATCATAGTTTTATGATGGATGTGGCTAACCTAAGGCTTTTCTATTAGCAGAAACCCAGAATGACTGATGTGCTGCTAGAAGATTTCAAGAAAAACAGCCACATGCTTCAGTAAGGCGCCAGTGTGTGCTAAAATGGAGTGACTTGAAAAAGGGTTAATAATCTGCTTTAAACTATTTTTACTGTTTTTAATGTATGAACACCTAATAACCAAGATGAGATCAGGCCTCATTGCACAGAGTGCTATAGAAAGGCTTCCAGCATATTGCAAGTTAAACAAACAAACAAAAAGATCAAAGGAAAAACAGAGCTGCAGCAATGTGAAGTGAGTTGCTCAAGGTCACTCAACAGGTTAGTAGCAGGACTGGAAATTGAGGACTGGAGGCCCCCTAGAATGCTTTATCTGCAAAACATCCTCAATTCCAACTATCATACAAGCCTCTTAAATCAGGGCTTCATGCTCATCATCCCCAAGGTGATAAAGTGATAAGTCTTCCTTTAAAAACTAGAAATACTTGATCCTTTCATGGAGAGCAGCAAGGCTTTTGAGAGTGTAATATTTCAATGCAAATAGGCTGTAGCTATAAGAATGTAAGAGACAGATTCCTCACAGTAAGCAACAATAGGTCAGCACACTGTGCAATGGGATAGGATTATAATTTCCTGTGTACACACAAAAAAACTAATACAGATGTGACTCCTTTTACCATGATCAGGCCCAGACTATAACAGATCCTGTTTGTCTGCTCTTGCTTAGGCTCAGCAAAAGGAGGAACTTTGATACTAGGTCTAGGATGCTCCAGAATTTCCTAATCTTCAAATTTTTTAAGGGTAATTTCAGCCTTTCCTGGCTCTCTTAAATCCCTTTTGGAAAATGCATATTTAAAAGGAGTTGAAATTCCCTAGGCCCATAAAGAAAATTTACAGAAATGATGAGAGTACTTTATCCTATTTTTTCTTATCACTCTTCATTCTCAAGTAGCAGCAACTGTAAATGCTATTGCCTTTCTTGCCCGCTCCTCTGCAACCACCCCAGCAGTGCTCACTCAGAGCCCACTTTCTGTTAAGCTCACATGCAGCTCTCCAGAAAGCATGTAGTTTCATAAACGCGATTATTCCTACTTGCAGTACAGAATCCTCATTAGTCTCATAAATGGCACATAGTTCAGGCAGAAGGTAAGGCAACCTGCAGTCGCCACTGCCGTCCAAACTAGTAGGAATAGGACAACGTTGTTTTCTTTACATTTCTGACATGACACATCGCAAAGAAATGCCACATCAGGGTCAAATCACACTAAGCAGCACTGTGCTTTCTGGTCTTGTGATGTGACGTAACCTCTTACAAAGCAATGAAAGAATTGTAATATAAAGAAAGGCTTTTGAAAATTCTGCTAGAAGGAAATAATTGTTGAGCATGGGAAGAAACTAAGTGGCTGGTGTTACCCAAGCATTAAGTGCTGACTCGAGGAAGTGCTCCAGGGTTGTGCCCTGCTGGAAGGAACAGACCAACCCACATGTCCCACGTCAGCATCAGAGGCCACCTAATGCCACTGGAGAGCGTTAAGTTGCTGGATGGGACCCTGTTCCCCAGCTGCCTGGGAAAGCTGCATGCAGCCTGTACTGTCCTCTGCTCCCCTGACTGTGAGACTCTGTCTCACTCCTCCTTTGGGGTGACTCAACACAACCCTATTCCATGCTTTTGTTTGCCAACAGACTGTTTCTCGTCACTCAGCTGGGGTCAGCCAAGGCATTCATTCAAGACAAACAGGAGAGAGGCAGCAAAACTGTGATCCTACTGGAATGAAATGGAGACCCTGCATCCTACAGGTGTTCCTTTCCCACCCTTACATAGTTTTCCTGCCCTTCCCCTACATAGTTTTCCCGTCTTTACTTTCAAAACCAACTGTCTGGGACCCTCTGGCTTCTGAACACTATTACAGCTGCAGTGGCTCAGGATGATTATGAGGCAAGGAAACATGTAAAGGTGTCAGAGAAAAGGCAGATGAAAGAGAAGAAGACGACAGAACTAGGGTCTGGGAAAGTGCAGGGAAAAAAAAAGCCACAAAAAAAAGTGAAAGTAAGGAGAAAAATCACAGGAAAAAAACAGAAGGGACAGGACATACCATCCATAATAAAGGCTAAAAAAGATGTAGGAAGTTTACACTAATTTCATGCGAACTAGAGGGACAAGGTAAGAACTTGACATGGTAATTACATGACACTGGTAACTTCAAGCAAGCATAACTGTTATTGTGCGGTCCTGGATTTAGAAGGACCACTCTTGAGCCTCAAATAATATCTTTCATCCTCTGCAATATATACAGTGATTTCCTTTATTTTTGAAAGCACTCTATCAATTTCACCACTTAAAGCAGACCCTTTTTTAAAGCAGGGCTTAACATGCTAGGGGTTGTAGGCCAGTCCTACAAGAGAACTGTGTACACAGATCTGGAGATGATGATGGCTACAGCAGCATTACTAGGACTTGAGGCCCAAAGGCACAAGTTGAGAAAGAGAGATGCAGGGAGAAGCATCAGAAAGTCAGCCTGAACAGAAATAGATGCAAAATATATTTCAAGATCTTTCTGACTAGATTTGTAAATACAGAGCCAGTCATGAATACGAGCTATGAAACCAATTTCTTCTACTAATCAGTGTCTATTACAGTGCACTACATTATTCCTCTAGGATTTCAAGAATGAAATAATCACAATACTTCCCAGGCACACTTGGACAGTGACACTGATTATTACTGGAAGGATATGCAAGAAAAAAGTTTCTTCTTCTATTTTCACCTGCCATAATACTTAGAATGGCAAATTCATATTTGGAAGCCTCTCGGGTAAGCTTTTTATAGAGTTGCTTCATCTTTTGCAAACACTGCTCTTTCACAGAAAAAAACCTACCATAGTTCCTTCTTGTATTTTTAGATTTAGTTTGTTTTGCTCTTTGCATTTTAAAACAGAAGTGTTTATTTGCAACTGAGCATTCAAGAGGCCCTTAGAAATGTATCATGTGATATCATACTGCAACTCCACAGTACAACAGATTAACTAACAGTAACATTTCTGTTCGCTTAAGTTGCCATTTTATAGATCCCTTCACTTTTCCATTAAATCAAGTCATGACTTTCAAGCTTGCTGATATGAAATGTTGCTTTGCCATCATGTTCACATATTCATATTGTTTCTTTTGAATAACTACAAGATTTCATTAAAATTATTATAAAAATGAGATTATGATTGAAAGCTAGCCAGCGAAAGGCTATGTGTTGTTGCACATAGTGGGTTTACTGTTCAAACTTCTTCCCTAACTAGTTAATACATCTGAGATATTTGTTGAGTGACTTTTTTTTAAAATTAGCTGAATATATCGGGTAAAGCTTTGCTGCACATTCACAGGGTGCAATTCACAGGATTTTTGTTGTCATTAGGTGTTAGGGACTAGAAAAATTGCATTTTTGCAGTAGTATTTTTGCTGTTTGTTTCTCAGAACGAAACAATGACATGACAATTGCAGGTTATAACCTGTGACAAGGACCTATTAGTCCACTGTGCTTGAGGAGTAGCTCACAAATCATAGACCATATGAAATATGGACTAGAGAGAGAGCATTGCCCCTTCTGAGTAATATGGCTCTTACGTGTTCTGATTTATCCATAAACCCAGCCTTGATATCTTTTATGCCCTGCACAGTAAGACTCTGTAAGGTCCTTTTCCTGTTAAGAAAAGTCTTCACTTTACCTGACAAACGTCCAAACTCTGCTGGCCGATTTCTCAAACAGCGCTCCAGTTTGCGGGCAGAGAGGGGGCTCGGATCTGCCTTCCCCTGAGTCGGTGCTGAGGGCCCATGGCCCTCCCGCCATCTTGCCCCCGCCTGCTTGGCCTGCTCCTGGGGAGATGTGCAAAACGCAGCGCGCCGCCGCTCCAATACGTCCTGCATCCCAACAGACTGGATCATTCCCGCCCACACAGCCAGATCAAACAGTGTTCAGGAAACAATCTGGGATCCATATTAGTGCTGGGTGCCGTCGCCGCCAGGGCAGTTTAATGGGGTGGAGGGGGCACTGTTTCTAGCACATTCCAATTGACAACAGCTGGGACGGCTCCACTCAGAGCAGCTGCCTTCACTGCAATGCCTTTCTGTGTGGAAAGCTATATTTTGGCTAGGGATGGGTTTGTTGAGCTTTCTTGCACTGAAGTGTCACACAGAGACTTTTCCTTTGCCCATGGCATGTGACCTTGCCAACTTATGGGCCTGCATCCCCAATAAGAAAAGCAATGTTAAAGGAAAAAAAGGAAAAAAAAAAGAGAGAACACCCCCACCCCCTCCCCAAAGGTTAATTAACCTCAGGTCTGTTCTCAGCAAAGCAAGGCTGCCATGGATAAGTAATAAAAATAGCCTCTCAATGGTCCTTGTGTCTGTCAGAAACTCGCTCTGTGATCTTTCAGTCAAAACCATGAAAGCGGGAGGGGGAGGAGAGGCTGATTCGCTACTGTCCTTTTCTTGTGCGTGTGTTCCCAAGGCTGCCCGGCTCTGTCCTTCAAATCATCTCCACCAGTAAATCATTTAGCTCAACCTGTCACTCTCTGCCATTGTGAGGAGACAAAAGCTACCCATTTAACCCCAACCATGGCTGATTCACGCGGCAGGGAAGGCAGGCTCACAAAAGGAGGCTAGCAGGGAAGGTGGCGGTTGGGTTGAATTTCATGTAGTCTGGTACTGGTTTTCCCTCTCTTTTTTTTTTTTTTCTTTTCTCCCCCCTCCCCCCCTGTTATTTTAAATTAGCAGCACCTCTCATACTGGGATTGTTTTTTGAAGACCACATGTTTGTCAACAGAGATGTTCTGCTTGAGTAATTTGACCCCAGCCTGGCTTCAAAGGTTTGAAAGGACAAGAAACACACATACCCGTATCAGCATACATCTATTGCCCCTTCCACCTGGACAGCTTCTCGGACCAGTTTTGTTGCTTAAAAAAAAAAAAAGTGGAAACAAAACATCCAATTAGTCACAGAGAACCAGAGCTATTGCAGTCAACCTACTATTTGGGGAAATCTGCACCGCAATTATCGGGTTCATTTCAGCTGAAGTATTGCTCTAAACCATCAGCTAAAACTGTACTACCTTGAATCATAACCTCCATCCCAAGTCTGCACCTCAAAGGGGGAATCTCCTGTGTTACAACAGGTTGTTCTCTCTGCCAAGAAATCACTCTGCCCTGGTATTTTAAAATTAAAATTCAGTCCTTAGAAATCAGCTCTTAAGTTTAAGACTTCTTTTCCATAATTGCCCTGGCCAAAATTTACTCTTCATATAACACCTCCCACCCCCAAACAACCAAAATCCTGAAAAACCAACAAGGCCATTAGAGAGCAACAAATTCACATGGTGCTGAAAGTGAAACGAAATGCATAGAGAAAGCAAGCAATACTGCAGATGATAGTTTCACGATTTATTCCTTTCCCCCACTGAATTCCAGAATATCCCTAGTGAGCACAGAATCTGCCGGAAAGCAAACTGTAATTTATATATAAAGTATACCTGCAAATACCCACAGTTTTGATTTCTAATGACACTGTTAATCCACAGGAGAATTCTTCAGTAATTACCAACCAAGTGTAGTGCCCCGTTTTAAGAACCAAGCACTGAATTTGACGAAGACTCACAAGCACAAAATACACCACATCCATGCTTCTCCAGGGACATTCCTGATTTTTTTTTGTTATGCATGTGTGATCCAAGAAATAACTATGTACTATACATTTTTTTGTAATCTTTTTAATGTGCCTTTTAACTGAACAAGGAGTTCAGGATGTGGTTATTGCTTAGTGTGTTAGACATGTTTACTTTCCTGTTGGGCATTTTAAATGCCTTAAATCCTCTTTTCACTATGAATTGTGTGTCAAAATGTTGGTTTGGATATCAAATTCTCTTGTAACCCTGTCATTAGGAAGAGACTTTGTCTGCCTGAGTCACTCTTTTGATTCTTTTGTTTTGTTTTTTGTGTTCCCCTGACAGGTCTATCCTACACCTTTCTATAGCTAGCAGAGTAAAGCAGAGTTGGGAAAACATGTTTTGCATTACTGAGTTCGCAGTCTCACTGTAAGCTTTCTCACAGATTCATCTTCAATGAAGGGTGGAGGGGTGGGGGAGAAAACATGCTTTTCCCTGAGACTGCAGAGTATGTGAATTGCCTTCTCTTTCAACCTATGGGGCAGCCTTCACAGATTTCAGCACAAATGGAAAAAATATCTGATTTCCCATTCCATCTGGATTCAGTTTCTTTCTTCCTCTTTGTATAGTTTCTTAGAGACATCATGGAGCTCACTGGAGGGGCTGCTTACACATGACTATGGCGGCACTGGGCATACTGCCAGAATTTCACTCCAGGAGGCTGCAACAGGAATCTTTAATTAACTTGAACCAAAACACTGAATGGCAAAGAACAAAAGAGTGGGGGGTGGAGAAGGAGAGGAGGAAGGGAGGGAGCAGAAAATAATGTTTCCCATACTAGAATCTCCATTTTTGGTCATCGTATGGCATGATTATAATGTCGTCCCATAGACGTACTTACTAGAGCAT
This sequence comes from Calidris pugnax, assembly GCF_001431845.1. NCBI lineage: Eukaryota > Metazoa > Chordata > Aves > Charadriiformes > Scolopacidae > Calidris > Calidris pugnax. The sequence goes on from NW_015090922.1 coordinate 10,149,158, forward strand.
AGGTAACAAATAATTCCTAACTCACGTCTTAGAAAATTTTGCTTTTCTGCTCACGGAATGAGTATCTATGATTGCCCTTTGTACAGCATAGTGATCAGTATTCTCTCGACTCTTATATTAACTTGCAGTTTGATTGCATATGTCCTCTACAATTTACAAGATTCTAAATATGAGATGATTTAGTCTCCAGCATCTCCAACATTGCATAACTACACTGGGACAGTGCATAGGAGTTCCAGACGTTGAACAAGATCCTACTCTGCTTGGCATAGTACCAAAATGGTATATCCCTGTTCTCGAAAGTTTACATTCTAAGCATAAGCAAAAATTAGATACAGACAGATGAATAACATAACTACTTACTGAAACAACATTATTCATTGTTGTGAGATGTTTTCAAAACAGAATGGATAATGTTTCACATGCATTTTTCAGAAACATGCAAGATGCAAAGCAGTAGAAAATCAGGCCTGAAATACTTCTCTCACTTGAGCTCAAGGGAACGAGTCGCATGGCTGCTTTGCTGTCCATTTCCTGCTTAAATATGTGTGCAGAATAGTTACTCTAAATGCAAAACTAATGGTGATTTCATGCATATTCATTCAAGTGACTTTGTTATCGAGTCTCTGATACTGTTCTGGCTAATGAGGCTCAGTTGCTCAAATATTTGTGAAAACAAACATAGCAAGGATGTGTACATGCTCAACATGAACTTATTTACGCATTCAAAGGAATATACAAGTGTGAATTGATTTACCAGTTGGTGGTTTGGAGTGCATTGTGTTTGCATCTTTTGGCTTAATGACATCCTAAAAGAATCCAGTTTGTGCTCTCTCTGATGAGAACCAACCTATGGTAGCTGGAGACAAGCAAGAGATTCACTTTAAAAGCACAGGCCTGACCCACACTGAAACATTAATGCAGATGTACCCAAATTCCAAAGAATTATCTCATCCTCAGAAGCATATATCATTACATCAAAAAAGTATTCTTAAATTTCCTGTTTTAAGCTTGTTGATATTGCTGCCTAAACATTTATGGCAAAGAAATCGTATTTAACTGCTCAGTAAAATAATCATGTACTTGCTGAGTATACTGTGAAAACTTGATATAGAGACAAGTTCCAGAATCTCCTCAAAACAAAAAGTTTTCCAGGGAAACTTCTTGTGTCTTCCTCAAATTACGTTGGGAGTAGCTGCAAAAGGATTTAAGAATCTTTAAATTGAATGTGATATTTTTGATAAGGCTCTACTGAGGTTTACAGAGATCAGGGAGCCTGGAGTAAAAGAATCACTGAATGTGCCTTAGAGAAGTCTGTGGGATTTTTTTGCAGCTACCTTCATTGGAAGCCATAATACCCATCAGAGAGCAGACTTGGAGCTATATCTACAATATATTTCTCCAAAATTATATATGTATATGTGTGTTATGTGTGCATATAAAATCAAACCTTTTTATGAGCCATTTTGATTCACCTAACTTAAAAAGAATTGTGCATGAGCTGTACGAGAAGTGCATTCAGAGTGAGAATTCAGTTTACATAACAACGTTTCTATCTGCTAAAATGCAAACTCTGCTCTGAATGAGTCTAGTGTAACTACAGAATATTTAATTCAAGGGCAATCAATTAGACTTAATGGCATGAGAAGAAGAATTTTTCTTCCAAGATTTTTTTTCTCTCTCTCTAAAGAAATTTATATATATTGGTGTGTGTGTGCATGCACATGCATAGATAGGTAGTAGATGGATGGATAGATACATAGAGAGATACCTGCTACGTTACCAAAACACTCCCAAGGAGAAACTAAACATGGTTACTGGAACCTGAGAAGAGTAAGCATGATACAATAGTTGTTCCCCACCTATTCATTAGTATGCTGGCACATTCTGCACTAGAATCACTTTTAAACATTTAAAGATGTTACTTACATATACCTGCACTGAAGGCAGTGTAAATTGTTTCTGGCATTTCTCAGGCAGATGGACTAATCTTAGCAGTATAAACCAGTCTCTCACGCAGTATAATCCAATTTAGAGGTTTCTCTGAAATCTTCTGCTGTTGTTATTTATTTTCCTAAAAAATATCAAAATGAGAAAATGGTTTCAAATTCAAAGTGACAGTAGAATAAAACCTTTTGAAATCCCTAATCAGCATTCATTCCTCATGTAATTAATTCCACTGAAGACAGTAGAGATAGAGCTGAGGCAAAGTTAACTCACATTATTTTCATGTGACAAATAACCCTGAGTCTTTTGCACTAGCTGATTTTAACTGTCAAGTGTTCACAAGTAGAAGTAAAATTATTGATGTGTATATTAACAACCTTTCACTACAAAGATGAATAAGGGCTATCCTGTTCCATTTTCTTTCACATCAACTTTCTGTTGGAATTTACCAATTCCCTTTTCTAGTGAAAATGAGTCCATTCTAAGTGACAAATGGCTGTTAGAAATTCTGCATATATGTAGTAGTCCCAATAAAAATAGTTACCATCATTAGAAATTTAAAAGTCATCAAATCCCTTGTGTCAAAAGACACAATATTACAGGAAGGCTCACAGACTTTTTTTCACTAGCTAACATAGCCCAAACTCAGCAAGCTTTCATTCCATGGGAGCTGCTCACTGGTCTGCCAGTAGTGCTTTCCAGTTTGCTCCATGACTACAATTCCTGTTAGTTTCCAGGCATTCCTAAATAAGGCCCAACTCTTCTCTGCATTAAGATTCTGCCTTACATCACACTTCAGCAATTTTCACTAAAAAAAAAAAAAAAAAAAAAAAAAAGGAGGATATCTGAGAATTCTCTTAGAGCAGAATTTAAATTAAATCTCCTTATTAATGATGTATGGATTTCTTTCATTGTTTAGGAGGCCTGTGAGCAGTTGAAAGAAACAAGAAGGCTTTTAGTAATGGGCACTAACAGCACCATTGTGCTTGCATGGAAGCTCTTGGCCATTCAGTGTCACAGGGTCAAAAACAATCCAAGCTCCCACACCAAGGCACTCTGTAGAAGGCCACACAGACCTCACAACACTGAGTCTTTAGAGCTTGGGTGGGTTTCGGGGAGTGATGTGTTAAGTTCAGCATTGGGAGGTAGAGAGGAAATTAATTTTTATTAAAGTTTACACTCATTCAAACTTCCCAAGTCCATTTTTTGATTTTCTGTGGTACATTGGAAATCTGATGGGAACAACCTAAAGCGTGAATTAGAATTATTATGAAACAGCCTTCTTTTCAAATGCTTTTACTTCTGGTCATCTGGCACAGCTCTCTGTCAAGCACTGGCCATAGTGTTACTGCCTTGCAAATGATAGCATTAGAAATCATAGAGGTATACAAAGCAGGGGGAGGGGGCAGAGGAAACAGGACTAGGAAAGGAATTTATATTTGGCTTCATGACCATGAACCTTATGAACTGTTGTATTTAATTGCTAAGAAAATATTTGAGTCCCTTTTTATCTGGTCCCCCTCTCTTTTTCCAGCTTTTGCAATGTGTGGCCTAGATGGTGCTTTAAGTTGCAGATGGCAGTAAAAGAAGTTTCATATACTTCAGAGGGAAGCTAACTGCATATCCCTGCATAACTACTAAATAAACAGTAAATTCTGCATTTTGCTGCACATTACCAGGCACAGGTTACAGATGTATATTGATTATACAACTCCACAGCATGTACAAATTCTAAAGCATGAAACTGGTCCGCTGTTAAAAAGCACATATTTTACAGTGATTTGTTATGTCAGTGAAAAGAATTTGATAACCTGAAAGCCCCAAACATTGCAAAAATACCAATATATTGTTTAAACTTCTTTTCTTTTCAAAAAAGTATGCTGTTCTATTCTCACTAGTGTCAGGGAAATGTAATAGGGATGGGAGAAATACAAAGCTTTTCATGCACACAATACACATCAATGTTCCTATTCCGAATGCATGCAGAGCACAGCGCTTTTTTTCTGAAGTTTACCTTCTCACCCATGAAGAAGTTTTACGTCTCCTGGCTTCACAACTCTGGCAAGACTTTCTTTTCAGTCTTTAATACTACCCTATTGCAAACTTTACCACATGAGTTTGAGAGAGTATTTTTGTTTCCTGAGGGTTCAGAGGTATTATTCTAAAACCAATTTTGTTTCAGTCTCACGTCAGAACCGTGCAGGAGGCATTCGTAAGCACAAGGAGCAAAGCTGGTAACTGAGGACTTCTATTTTTGACTGGTGTTTTAAAGTAAAGAATGTTTACCTTGTGTTTTGAGTGAAACTAATGGTAAACCACAGCAGATCTGTTGGTGTTTTGTACAGTGATGTTCCTAGATTAGAAGCAAACTTTCTTTGTGAAGGGGCTAACAATACTGCAGGGGGCCATCTTGCTTCACTGAACTGGAACATCCAGTCTTTTGAGAGCACTCACACATTAGGTCGTAAGATTACTCTCACTATAGCAACCCTCTCCACTACAATCCTTTTTTTTTCTTTTCAGAGGTTTGAGTTTTTTTAATTATTATTTTGTTTTTAAGAAGAAGACGCTATACAAATTAGCTCTGCCACTACATATTATCTTCCCCAACACCTTCTACCCTTTCTCTTCCTAAACTTCCTCCACTATCACAGCCAGTTTCAGTTCAGTTTTACTCAGCGTTCAGCTTCTGCACTTCTGTTTGTATATAGGGTTGTTTTTTTAAAGAACTGAGTCAGGACAAGAATGTGGTGCTCTTTATCTGGCAAGATCAGTAAAATGTTGAATTAGAAAATTCAGGGCTCCTCTTGATAGCTTTAATACTCAGTTTCTCTGAAAACTAGGCTTTGTCTCTATGACCCTTTAGTCCAGTGATGGGGCAGTTGTGAATGAAAAGTAGATACTCTATGAAATGGTTTGAATCTCATCTATCTGATAAAACTGCTGTACTACAGAAGGTGTCAGAGCAAAATTAATCAGCTGGGTGGTATCAGAGAAGAGAAAACCTGAAAATCAATGAACAGCTGTCTCTCCAAACGAGAACACCTTAAACAGTAGCATGACTGAAGTCTAGGGGGGGAAAAAAGGTAGATATTCAAGAAGTCATTGAAAAACCAAAGCAAGTTGGGCCTGATCAGATGCAGGAAAACTTCAAGGCTCATGGATCCAGTACTTGTATCCAAATTCAGCTGCCTGCTGAGTGGGGAAGAGGAGCCTGATGTGTGATCTTGCATGACTTATTTGAAGTTTTTGGTGACCAGATCCACAGGGGCAATGATGGGTACCTGTCCTGAATATACCTGCTTCTGAATATTGCTGATCCTGTGGTCTATAGAGATTCTTCAAAGGCAGGAAACAAGCCAGAGACCACAATTTAGATCCCTGATTCTATTTTTGATACAGACTCAGACACACAAAATAACCTAAAAGGTCAAATTCATAGCAAAACACATTAGATATAGTGTGAGAAAAACATAAACTGGTTATTACAAAAGGTAAGCTCCACTACAGCTTATCCAAATAAAGATTTGTATTTTCGCTCACCTTTTGATAGCTAGCTGGCAAGTAAACTCCTGTGCAAGAAACTGTGTCAAAAGAGAAAGCCAGACATGTTGGGAGCAGCGTTTGTTTTCACTGAAATATATGTTTCATGCCTAACCCAAGAATGGAAAGTAAAAATCTAGATTATGCAATGCACCTAAGAAGAGGGTTCCTAGGACTCAATCACTGCAGGAAGGGATGTCCATTATCTTAGCAATGAAGTCTGCTTTTGTCCCTGGAGAAATAAAAAAACGAGCTAGCCAACTACATATGAGCCGGGTTTAGGTTGCCGACCCTTGATCGGGTGTTGACAGAAGCTGGGAAAAGGAGGAGGCGGCTTTCTTGGCTTGAATCTCATGTTCTGCCAAAGCTATTTTGAAACTAAGTTGGAAATTTCCTTGCAACACCACATGTGATAACAAAAGTGACCTTATAGAGAAAATATTTAACTTGCTGCTTCAGGAACCCAGACGGTTATTCATATAGCTCAGCATAAAAAGCAAAAGAAATAAGACAGTGTATCACACTGCTGAGCTGTGTAAAGTTATGAAGACACAAAATTATTTAGTCATCCATCACCAATATGCAGTATTACAGGCACCTTGGATAAAATGTTAGTGTTATTCTTCATTTCATTCTTCTTTTATGTGATCTTTCATCAAAGGACTGAAGCAATAGAATTGACCCTTTTAGCAAGAGCAATTCAGTCTAATTTAGGGCCAGTACTAGGGCTGACCAGGACATCACCATTTCTTTTCCATAAGAACAGTGCATTGAAATTAGATGGCTGGTGCAGCTGGCTCAGTAACTGGACTGCCCTCAACTAGCCCAGTCCAGGGTAGGAGGTGTGGGATAAGTAGAAGTACTTGTCACTTGACAGAGAAGATCCCATTGAGCAGTCCAGCTCTCCCCCTTTCCCACCCGAACAGTAGCTCCATCAGTCCCTGATACAGGCCACAGATTTCAAACTATAGTAGAGCTGGCACTGGAAAAGGCTTGTTGCTTCCATGTGAAGAACCTCAAACCGTTTCCTAAAATAGAAGCCACACAGTGCAGAGTGATACCTAAGTGAGCAGGCTAAGGGCAGAGTCTAAGATGTTTATGACTGTACAGGGTGATTTATCAATTAACCCTAGGGATAGTCCACGGCAGATGACATTACAACAGTTGGAAAAGCAGCGTGAGAAAGCCTGCCGCCCTGCACCAGGGCTTGTTTGGTACTGGTTCTGTGGCTGAACAGAGACACCAGTGTCAATGCTACATTCAGAGAAAGAAAAGTTAAAGCTCTAGTTAATAAAGGCTGCTTATGTTGGAGTCAGCTAACTTTGGTCAAGCAATAAACTTGAAAGTCTTTTCCCCCAAGGGCTTCCTTTTTTGTCTCTAAAACAAAGGAAAGTGAAATGAAAACAAGAAGTCCAGACTATATAGCAGAGCATTATGTGACTAAGCCAGCTGTTGCTCTGATACTGTTATTTTTGTAGCCCAGCCTCCTCTGAGAGAAGGAAAAGCCTAAGTCTGCCCACAGACCTGTTGCTTTTGATAGCTAGACAGGGCCCTATGCATTAGTATGATATTCTTTAGCCCTGTGAACCTACACATGTATGATAGGGAGCCTGAGCTGCCAACAATATATAACGGTTGGAAAACCACTTACTATTTATTTACTTCTACTAGCAAAAAAGAATCGTGGGAGTAGTTTGACTAACTCTATTGTTCAGGTACTCGTTCATTAGGTGCTTAGTTACTTTTAACACTTCCAACAGTGCAGCAAGTTATTTACCAGCGATTCCAACTTCAGCAAAGATGCCCTCCAGCGCTGTGAACTTACAGCTTTTCATGCCCTAGTGTTTTAATGAAAGCCAGGCAAATATCTCACAGGGCTGGGTTAAGGTGGGGTTGGAGGGGGAGGTTTATATTAAAATACAATACAGAACCAAAGACGGTGATAAAGACTAAACAAGGGGAAAGTCTTCCCTCTCTGCACTCACTTAGCAAGCACATGGAAATAATTGTTGGCCCAGAGACACATATCCATAATTCCCATTGTGCTTCGAGAGCCGGCATACCAGCCTTGCGCACCCTTACAGAGCGCTCCGAGTATTGGAATGCAAATCTGCACACCAAGCGTCAGGATTTGCGTAGCCAATATTCTCACAATAAGCAACGTTATCAATGGGAACAAGGCTCCCCAGACCAGGCCAGCAGCCACGGAGCTTGCAGGAGTTCATCAGCATGGGAAAGACTTGTAAGTGGAGAGGCTCTCCTGTATTTAAAATAATTGATTTACTATTCATGTTGGATGAAGACTGAGTCTAATCCAGTGTGTTAAAATAAGCAGATGTTTGTTGAAACAAGTAAGGACAACCCAAATAATTCAATAACGTGTTGTTGCTATTTTGATAGAAATGAGTTTTTAAAAATTCATGGAAGTTTCAAATAAAATTGTGTGTTTCTTTTGGCTAGGTCATAAAATGACCAAAGCCAAGAAGCTTCTTTTAATAGCTGCATCACAGAAGTGAAGAAGGGCCAAAACTGGGTGTCCTGCAGACATGTCAAGTTCCTTCTCTCCCCACAGAGTGCCAGACCACTTGAGGTGACAAAAGCAAGCGGTTAGGTGCCAGGGCCAGGGCAGGGAGGCAGTGATGTTCAGCTCCTGCCAGGGACCATGCTGCCAGCCTTGCTCTGTCTCCACACATGGAGCACAGCAGGCAGCAGCTCTCCATCCCCAACCCAATGGCGTTGCCTCCTCACCGTTTTCTGACCCCACATGCTATACGTCGCGACTGCATGGGCAGCTCACGGAGCAGGCTGCCACACTACCCAGGATTGTGGAAAGGGAGAAAGCCACCATATCATAAGAGAAATAAGGGTTAGCTGCCAGGGACTCAGTTACATGAATCAAAGCATAAAATGCCACAGGTCTCAATTCTAGCCTCTTTTGCCAAGGTGAGCAAGACAGACTGTTTTATCATTTAGATAAAAATCAAACATTTAGTACACAGAAGTTAAATTTTGCTTTGGGGGCATGGAAGGTTACTGTTTGGATTTGAATCGGAGTTCCAGAAAATACTCTAATGCACATCCTCAGCACCAAAATGTATTGCTGCAGACTTAACTTCATTAAGTAAAGAGGACTGTGTGAAAATCAGCACTTTCACATTCAACAGGGTCCCTCGAACTGGGACTCTACTCACGCTGGCAAGACAGGTGATACTTGGGACAACAAGCGTAGTAACAATAACTAATGGAAACAGAAGAGTCATACTCTGACCCAGACTCCTATGTGCTTATTTAAGGAGGAAAACAGACATAATTACTGTGAATTTAGGCCTTTAGCTCTGCAGCTATTTTCATGCTTTGGGATAAAGACAGATGATCATCAACAAAATGGCTTTGCTAAATTCAGGTTAATGACTGAAGTCAATGCATAAGCTACATAGAGTCACAGTGGGTGCATTTGAAAGATGTCAGTGGAAGACTGAAAAATTGTTTTTCACAGAAAAGAATTTCTCGATGGATAGGGAAATAATCATTTTGAGAACTATAATTCTACTTTCACTGCTACTTTTCACATCACACCCTTTCAAAAGAGAAATTCAAAACTGGAACAAATCAGTTAACACCATATATATATATAAAATATATATATATATATATATATAATGAAATAGAATTTTAAAATTACCATACTGAACTAGGTGCATGTGGAAATACAAAAATACAAACACTGATGCTTTTTATCAGAAAATGAGACAGGAAATTAATAATGTAAGGTTTTACCATCCTATCTGACAAAAGAAGAAACAGATGTCCCAATGAACTCTTCTCGTAACTTCATAGCATGGAGAATGTTTTCATCAACTAATAAGATGCAACCACTTAAAGCAAAAGCAGGGTGCAACTCCTTGATTTCTCCCATATACTCTCCGCTTTGGTGTTACTGCTGTTGCCTCACTATCTTGATCATAAATTGTTGTTTATAACTTAGGGCTGGGAAGCATCATCAGTAATGTAAGTTTTCTTGACATAGGGCTCTGAGGGATGGTTTTGCCACATCCTTCACAGCCCTGTCTCATAGATGTGGCATTATGATTTGAAAACAATAAAATAAAAAATTTCTGTAGTAGAAATATTGTTGCATTCCAACAGGATCTACAAAGTGAGTCAGAATTAGGCTGGAAGTATTTTAGGGTTTCGCTGTCAGATATGATTCCAAGACCAAAAGGCTCATGCTCTGAGTCTAAAATTTTAGTCTTAGAAGAGTATGACTGCATGCATGTGAAAACAGATAGTTGGGCTTTTTGCTCAGAAGAACCGAAACTCCAGGCTCTGTTAGTGTACTAGTGCCCTTACAAATGATCTATTGTACTTTCTACTGTTTACAAACAGAGCCAGGTTTAAGTCCGTGTGGAGAAACAGACTGGTACACAATAGTGCTAAGACTGTGCTCCACTGTTTGTAGGAGAAGCTGAATGAAGAGTTAACAATTATAGTCCTGCTAATGATAATGTAGTTTGGTTAACTGCAAACAGAGAAAAAGTCACAGCTCAGTTTTTTATTTCTGCTTCATTTCCTAGAGAAAATATTCTGCACCAGACCAATGAGCAGGGACTGCAGATCTACTCCCAAAGCCCACCAGTATGACAAAGAGAACACTAGTCCTGAAACTGAGGGTTGTCCCCTCTGATTCCCATATTCTGGCAGCGCAGCTAATCTGCAGAGGGCATTAAAAGGGCACCAACACTGCCCTCTCCTTCTGCCTCTTTGGCTCATAGACAAGCTCAAACTGAGCACAGTGATGTTACACCTGGCAGCAAGGATGTGGAACACCTTCACTAGAAAGCACCGAGGTGTAATGAATTGCTGCATTCCTTCCTAACCAGTTTCCTTCCATATTTTTTTTTTTTTGTGTGTGCCAAAGGTGTGAATACTAACCAGCAGTTTCAGCTATATGTTTTTGTAACTTTCTAGGCCCCCTTTACCACCACGGTTATTCAGAAACAACTGTTGAAATCCCTGCTGCCACTACACTTCCAAGGTGTTATGTCTTCTCTAGGTTCAGTCCTGATGCCTGTGTAGACTGCAAGTCATGCCTAAGGTATTTTGAGTCACTGTTTATTTTACCAGCTATCACAACCTTTTAAGGAGCAAGATGGGTTAAATAAATAATGTAATGAGCTACTAGCAAGTCCTTTCCTCTCCCTTACCCCGATCTGCAGAACAGCGATCATTGAACCACACTGTAAATTAGCTGTAATAAAAAAGGAGAGGGAAAAAAGAGAAGCAAAACATAAAAAAGCAACTTTGAGCTTCAGAAGGTTGTATCTCAACAAAAGAGCATTGTCATTGGTGAGGAAAGAAAATACAGAAATGTTTTTAAGGGGTTAAATAAATATTTTTGAGATGAGTATTAGGTATCCATTAATGTCTGTCTGTTTCGCCCACCCTAATATCCATCCTTCGGTTATCCTGTTACCAAAATGAGAGAGAGACTTTCCCTTTAATTTGCTTTGCAGTCTGATGGTTGAAGCCAAGAAAAAAAAAACAACAAACCTTTCTGGCTCTTTTGAATGAATGGTCAAAGGTACCTTTGCGGCTCCTTCACAGGGTGAACTAATCTGTGACAACTGTAGCTAATCTGATAAGAAGGCCCGCATGTGTGCTAATGTGCTAATATGAGGGGATTCAGAGCAGTCAGCGGTCGGGAAAAACCACCGCTTCCTAAATGGACCCTCATATGCAGCAGCCCTGGCCAACATATGCGCATTTTAACACTCGCTTAACAGGGAGACAATGCGGGGGCCTTTGTTGTGCAACACAGAGGCGCGATTCTCAGGGTGGGAATTTCTGCCTCACAGGCGACATTCTTTCAGATGGGATGCAAGGGGCTGGTGGCCTGGCCGCGGCCCGGAGCCGGGACCGCAGGGCTGGGCAGAAAGGTTGGGTGTACATGTGAGAAAGGAAAGCCCCTCCACTTCTTCCTTCACTGAGAGACTCAAAACCTGGGTAATCCCTGGGCGTGCAGGAGGGAAGAAGGCAGAGAAAGGGAGGAAGGAGGGAGGAATTGGCCTAAATATGTTGGACCAGATCTCTAGCCAGGATAAAATAAGCTTGGCGACTATGGTGCTTTATCTAACGGGTCTTTAATCAGGTTGACACCAATTTGTAATGTTGTGCTGTGCTTTATTTTATTTATTGTCTTTGAAGGAGAGATCTTAAGTGCTCCACTGGAAAAACTAAATAACATTTCCTTGGCCCCTTGATTTTACCTCACCCTTAGGAAAATTTACCTGAGAGATGATAGGCAACTTACTTTTTATATAGACTTCACAGGCGTTGAAACTTGAAACGTCAAGAGACAGGCTGTCAAGAGAATTCAACGCTGGTCATGGCTGTGGTGCCTCTCCTGGACATGAACGTGCCCGGCAGACCGCTGTGGACCCTCAGCAGTTCCCCACATTCCTCTGTTTTCAGTTGTCCCACAGCCTAATGCAAAACAAAAAGAAAAGTGTGAGCCAATACATACCTGGAGACTCACCTAAGAGAGAAAAGTTTAATAACTGCCTCTTGTGAGTTGAGAACAAAACTTTTCAGTTGTGCCTTCGTATGGTTGGTGCCCAGCACCTTTCCAGTGTGGTTGGTGCCAGATCAGTACAGTTACCACAAGCTTGATTAAAGCACACGGACAACAGGCACAAAATAAAATACTGTAAATTCCATTTAAACATAAGAAAAATACTTTTTTACTGTGAGGGTGACCAAACACTGGAACAGGTTTCCTAGGCAGGTTGAGGAGTCTCCACTCTTTAGAGACACTCAAAATCCAACTGGACACTGTCCTGGGCAAGGAGCTCTAGCTGAACCTGCCTGAGCAAGGGGTTGGATGACATGAGGTGACCTGCACACGCTTCTTCCAACCTCAGCCATTCCGTCATTCTGTCACTCAACGAGCTCGGTGTATTACCCATCCACAAGTTTTATCCATAGTTATTTCATTTGACTGACAGCACAATGACAACAGCAAAGGGAAAGCAACACTAATATTAGCTCTTTTATCTCAAACAATACTCTTGTTTTACCATGAGGAAAAAATTAAAACTGAGGGAACATATAAGCTGCTAATACGGCCTCAGAGAAGTGCTCATCCAGAGCACTTCAGATCCAAAGTGCTTTGTTCCAAAACATGGACCAGACTTACCTGAGTATTCCCATAAGAGCACAACCCTGGTTTTACAGCTGCGGAGTTTTTACCCTTCTTCCATTTAAAACATATTCCCATAGCAGAACTGACAAAAGTGGTGGGATTCCTCAAATAATGAGTAGTGTCTGGGGTATCTGTAAAACAGTATTATTCTGCCAACTCAAGACCTGTTTGATTTTTCTCAGCAAAAGTATTGGTGAGCAAGAAAAACTGTTGTGAATGTTTCTAAATATGTAAATGAAGAAATCTTATTTATCCCTTTCCACTTTGTTGCATTCAGGGATAGTATTTTATGTTTGAGTTTTGAATGCATAACAAATGACCCCTACTGAATAGTGACGACATTTCCTCTCAGAGGAAGTCCTGAGGGAAGGAAGGTCCCACATAAACAAACTTCCACTCAGTACAATAGAGTAGCCCATAAATGTGACCATTTTTTCAGGGCATGGGTGAGGCTGACACTCTCTTCCTGCTCATGCAGTCCAGGGCTTATCGCAGTCCCGTTTCCCTGTAATTTAAATGTTTGCATAGCTTCTAGTTCATTTGTATTTTTTCCCCACACAGTGCAGATGTATCCCATTTTCCTGTTGCTGTGGAACACAGCCACAATTTCCAACAGTGTTACATAAATGACCATCTGTGGTAAAAAAAAATGCTGATGCACAGGATTGCAGTGTGAGAATTTTAGCTAGCTAGCAAAATTTGTGCTATTAATACTTTTGACACTTCCTGACAATAAAGGCAAAATGCAGTGTTCCCTCTGTTTTAACATATATCTACAGTATGACAGACAGTCTGTTGCTGCGTGCAGGGAAGAATCTCCAGGGAAAAGTTAAATACAACCTATGTCCAGCTTTCCTTTTCAGGAGAGTAAAGGCAGACTAAGCTAATTAAAAGTTATTATACTGATCACGAGAGCGATATCTAATAGAAATAAAGAAGAATGCTAATATTTCATCAGCATATTTTTGGCATCTTTTCATTTGCTGACTTCCAGAATCTGCAGTGCTAGAAACACTGAAACACAGACCCCTGTGACTGGCACAAGACTTGTCATAATAGATGATGGTAGTAGTAAATTGCCAGTGCTTGTGTTGATGGGGATGAGAGGAAATGAAGATTTTGCCAGTGATTTTCACAGACACATGGTGCCATTCCAAGTGGTAGATGGGCACAAAGGCTGCTTTTTTTTTTCCTGTCATCCCAAGACTGACACTTGCTGCCTCATCCTCTTCAAAACACTGCTGTAGCAACCCTTCTTTTTCTCTGCCTCTGATTCCTCATCCTGTGGTCACTCATCTTTCATAACAAATCTCTCTTTTCTTAGGCATCACCTTGCTCAGATAGTCCTGGCTACTTGCTGGCTCCACATCAGATTTCACTTTCCCCCACCTTCCCGATTTCTTTAACTTCTCCTAGTTCAGTTCAAAGTTCCCCTCAATCTGAAACCTAAAAGCCACAGTGACACAAACAAAACTTTTCCAGGATGTCTGATTAAGAATGAAACAGTATGTGTTTTCTTAGGGTTTTTTCTTCCTTTTTTTACCAAACGTTGAACTGTTATGTTCAACTATTATTTGCAGGAAAAAAAAGTGCAAGCGGACATAGATCAAGTACAGTTTTGTTCCAAATGGGTGAAGTTTGTGAATTTCATGCACCAGGATCAGATAGGTTTGGGCAACCTTAATAACTTGTGCCAATAGGCATGCATAGTTATATTTACACACGTGGTCTTCTGATAATCATGCCTGAAGTGCACTCACAAAACAAGCGCATTCATGCACCAACAATCAAATGTGTGTACAAAACAGAACTATGAATATTGCATGTATCTGCATGTGCTGAGGCACCAGCTTTCTCAAACTTGTGCTTCGCACTTATGCTTCTTTTTCTGCTCTTACAAAACACTTTGAAAGTATTGGTGTTTATTCAAATGTAACTCCTGAGTCCTTTTAGTTGTAGCTCTTTAGCACCAATCAAACAGTTTTCAATCCTCTGACAGAAAATTATTCTGTCGTTACTTTCTACAGCTGATTTCTATGAATTGCAGAATGTGATTTTGTTCATTCATAAATAGCAGCAATGGGCAGACATGTCCATTAATAATAGATTAATAATAATTATTATTAAAAATTAAAAAAAACCAAATGGTAGTAGCAGAAGAGAAATTTGCTATAACGTCCAGATCTAGGGAAAACAAATAAAAATAATGAGATTTCTTTACCTGTGAGATTCAAATGTCCTTTCATTTGAATTTCTTTCTCTTTTCTCTCATATTTTTCCTGTAGACAAGAACATTTTGGCTTGTTATCCAAAGAAAAGAATGTGAATGAGAAGTAAGTAATTCACAAAAACACATATGCTCACACACAATCCCCAAGAATTCTGAGTTTCTGAAAATTTTAGGCACATCTCCTTTTTGCCAAGTTAGGCCATTTTTCCTTCTAATTTTATAGAAGTCAATATGCAAGTCTCTCTAGTTTTCTCAGTAGCCACTGTGAACTGCTTGTCATAACCTTAAGAGACCCTGAGAAATCAAAGCACCTACAAAACCTCTGCTTTGGGATTATTTTGAGTAAAATCAAACATCCTGGTATGCAGTTCTGGAAAAACAATGAATATAAATGTCACATTCAGCCATTCACTTTTAGTTCAGACTACGTGTTTTTCTGCCAAAGGACTATACATGGTATATAATCCTTAGCTCCTTCAGGATTTTAATCTGCCGTGAAGCATATGGTAAAAAAGGTAAGTGTTCTGTAGAACCATTAACTTGCCTAAAGCAATGTGGATGTTCTTTATTTCTTTCTTGAAAGACAAAGAGCATCTGAAAGTAGTTAACAGCCCAAACCCTATAGTTTGCTGAGGCAGCAAAAAATGAACCTGGAAATGTCCCTGCAGGGCTGAGTTTTATGTTAATTAGTCAATTCCCAGGGCAGTGCTTGTATTGACAAGAGTATGTTATTGTTCTGCTTCCTCAGTTAGTACCAAGAATGTAAGAGCACAACATATAAATACATTTATTTATCAGCACTAAAAACATCAGGGGGATTGTGTTATATCAAAGCTATAGCCCACAGAAAAATTGCAGAAACCCCAATTCTGATCTCACTCCAGTGAGAGAACAGAATTGTCCTTTTAATGTAATCACTCATTGTAAAAGGGATTCCTTTCAGAATATCAAAAGCCTTAGGTCAAACTTTACCTTGTAAAAAGCCCATTCAGTAGCATTCCCAAAGAATGGGGCTTTCAGAAGCATTGGGCTCAACCAGCTCCTGGTGCTGAGGAAGGGCAAGACAAAACCACCAGAAAGCAGTCCAGAAGAAAAGTGGCTGAGGATTTGCTTTCTTCTAAGGGAGCTGTGGAGCAGCTCAGTCTGGAGGACATGGCACTGGTGCCCGTGCCCTCTCTCCCAGCCTAGATGGTAGGCTGCAAAGCAGCATCCAAACAAGGTCAGCCAAGCTCTGGAGAAGCAAACGCCTGGTATGGCACCAACCCCTTTGTGCTTCCTCCTACAGGATCAGTGTGGCTGGCTCCTGGAAACATATTCATGTGGGGAACTTTATACACATTGAAGAGGACCCACAGAAGACAGCACGATCTCTTTATAGGTCTGCCTGTTGTTTAGCCCTATCCATGCCCGTTTGCTGCTGTGATCAACTCACACACTGAACAAGGTTGGGGAAATGAGAGACTACAAAAATAGTGTTCCAGAGTAAAACCAGCTGAAAACAGAGAGACTTCATTGAAAAAAAGTGGAGTTTGGATAAGAGTTGACAGAGGCCTCCATTCTGCTAAACCTGTCGCCTATTAATGTGTCCAGAACCACTCTCCGGCTCTGGGGATGAGTGGCATTAGCGCGGTCTGGATTTACACAACCAGCCTGCCTCTTTGTACCTAACCCCAGTTACCACATCCATGCTGCCTCTTGGGAAGAGCCCTGGGTCTGCAAGAGTCACCCAAATAATGTTCGGTCAGCCCAAGCCAAAATTGAACTAAACAAAGTGCAAAGAAGGAAACAGACTGTGTGACAGTCTCAAACCTGTCAGTTTGCCATGATAAACAGACCCTTTGGAACAGCATAATGAGATATGTTTCATCCCATCCCATGTGTTATGTTCAGGGACTGTTCCAGAAAGGGCCTGATTCAAAGAACATCAAAATTGTTTGCAGTTTTCCCAGCGGTTTCAATGGACTTTGCGATCTACTCTTCAACATTTGACAATAATCAGCATTTTCCCTAGAACATACTACTTAAATGTACAGAAATCTAAATAAAAAAGTGTTCTCATAATTTTGAAATCCTCATCGGGATCTGTTTCTGATTTAAGAAAAAAAAATTAGATTCATTCTTATTTTGCTCAAACGAGTACATACGTCTCTGGTTTAAATAATAGAAAGCAGAAAAAGATTTTTGAGGTGATATTTCCAGTGATGAGTTCCAAATTTTTTGGAGAAGAGCATGAAAGTATGGACTGGGAGTTTTTTTTAAGCTAAAATGACAGTTAATCTAGTTTGAATGTTAACTCTGCTAACTGATTTCTTTTCAGTCTGAGACTTTCCAATATATGTACTTTCAGCCTGGGCGCAATATTTAAAGGTTTGTTATAAAACTCCTTTATTTGGAGCTTATTACACAGCACAAACTCCAGCTGTGTAGCCTGACTTGTTAGTGTTTCTTTTTCTTATGCTAAACAATGAAAAGCCACTTCCCATAGAACTGTGACGTACAATTTTCTATAATCTTAATATAATTTTCTTTCAACCACAGACTTTGAGTGTCCTCATGCTTTTCTGGGATAAAATTTTCAGAGGAACAAAATCCCTAAAAAAGTAATTAATCATCTGGTTCTGGTTACGCAAATGGCCTGATTCTGTGACCTTCAAACCTCCCTCCCCCTCGAAGAAAGCAATAAGAATGTAAAGCACAGAGAGACAGATTTTTTGGAGGTATTGAGGTTCTGACTCCCGCTGACTGTTAAAACAATCTCATCCTCAACACTTCACACAGTACATACTATGTCATACAGCAGTGGGGCCTTAGTTTCATCCTGCATTTCAATTTCCTCTTACTGATAGATGCAAGTCCTTCATAACTTTATTTTTATGTTCATTACTTCGAATTCAAGCAAACGTCGAAGTTTCTATGTATCAGACTAAAATTTGGAAATCAATGTTTACCAAAGCCTTCTGGAGAGCTGCAGGCATTGCTTGTGAACTCAAATGGGGTAGCAACATATTACATGGCACTTCTTACATAACTGCTTTTCCTACTTGATTAAAGCTAATAATCACACAACCTGCATCTACTACACAAATTCTCACTTCTATTGGTTGCTGATGGACATCATTAATGAACTAGCATAGCGGAGAGGCTAACTTTCTGCTAGATGACCCATAGCAAAGTACCACCAGACAACTTTGGTCTCCAGGAAGGGGTGGAGGACAAGTTCTGACAGTGATTTACTCACCATTGATGACGAAGATTCCACCAGGCCCATCTTTGGTCCCAGCAGGGTGAAACTTTCAGCCCAGCTCCACAGGGAGGATTCAGACAGTCCCAAGGCAGCCTGCAGCCATTACCAACTATGGCCTTGGCATGGGAGCCAGGCTTAACTGCTGGTGAGTCAAATATGCTTGCTTTCCAAGAGTAGTAGTAAGAAAATGCATTTCCTTACCCCACAAAAAATACTGCTCACATCTAAACACTAACCATTTCGCACGAGAAGAGAGATTTTCAAGTAGTCCTGCTCCCTGGGCACCTTGGTTCCAGAAAGCTGTGGGCAGCAACTACCAAAGGAGACACGGGACTCAATTCAATAAGTTCTCAGGAAAGTTTAAGGTTTTGTGAATTTTTATTTTCCAGTTGGAGAATGAGGAATAACCATCAGTGCAGTGCTACATTGAAAAGTGCAGAGTTGCAACTATTTCTCTTGGAATCAGACACCAAAGTGCTATGAAAAAATTGAGTTGATGTTTGCATTTTTGGGGAATCAAATACTTTTCAAGAATCTGGTTTCTATAAATTCTAATCAAAATCAAGGCCTCACAGCAAATTAACAGTTCCTGACCCAAGAAGTTTTAAAAGAGTAAAAATTTCTACACCAATCTAAACTTTTTAGACTAGTCTAAACTAGACTGAAATAAGAGTTTTGGGTCACTATTTCCTCAACAGGGAATTGAAATATAGGTAGCACAAGTCACTTACTCAAGGATCACATGGGAATTGACTGACAGGAGCAAGAGTCAAACTTAGATCTTCTGTATCTCAAATTAGTCCCTTAGCTACAAGACTATGTTTCAGATTCCAGCCGAGTACTACGAACTAACTGATCTTTCAGTGCAGTTCTACGTATCCTCTCGATAACTGTTCAATCTGCAGTAACAGGTTTTAAAAATTCATGAATGGCTATTGTATAAAGCAGTCCCTTTAAATCCCATTACCACTGTGTAAATCCTATACTGCTCTCATGTGTACTTGGTCCTGAACCAAGGGGGTCCTGTGCATGAGAGACATTGGATGCATGAAAGCAGGATGAGTCCAGCAGTTTTATAATTGTGTATTGTGTAACATTCTTTTTCCTCCTCTTCTTTTTTTCCATATATATTCCCTGAGTGAATTCATGCAGAACGAAATTACCCCTTTGGGAAAGTGTATTAAAAAAAAAAAATAAAAAAATCTCCTCTTGAAGTGTAGCACGCACCTTCCTTCCATATGTCCATATCATTCTCCAGTCGATCTGTAGACTCTTCTTTGGCAGTGTTAGGCCTGTGCTTTCTCAGAAGTTGTAACATGCTTGTGTGTTGGTGGCTGACTTATTGTTTATACGATTAGTCACTCTTGGACTATTTTAAGGAAGTGATGTATAATTTTTGTAAATTTTAGATAAACTTCATTTATTTTTTGATGACTGATGCTGACCAGTTATCTGGTTAATTGCATATTCTACTATATTTTCTCCAGAATTTGAAAAGTGTTCAAAATCAAAAAAATGAACAAAAGCTTTTCTTTCTTGCCTTGTTGCTTTCTTTTTCTTTTCTTTCTTTTTTTTTTTTTTTTTTTTTTTTTTTTTTTTTGAGAAGGGGAGCTGTTGTAATAAAGCTAACAAAACTCTAGCTGAACTACAGCTTTATAATAGAGCTTGTGACAAGTTCTGGGATCTAAGCCAAAGTCAAACCAAATGTACAGTTTATGAGGGTGAAAGGTTTTACTGGCCAGTCTGGTTCTCTTCCAAAATGCCTTCATTTCACATGTAAACGCTAATAGAAACAAACAGTGGTAGTACCATTAACTTCTATTTTTGCCTCACCACCTCCATGTCATGCAATAAGCCAAAGAAAGAAATCACAAGTAGAAAATTGGGGGAGGGGGAAAAAGCAGGAGAAAGAAGAATGAAATGAAACTCCTTTAGATCCCTCTCTCTGAATTCCATCTGGTCCACTGAGACTTCCTCAAAATTATTGGCAAAATGTGTTATTATTTTGGGAGGAGAAGCTGAAGGTAAAGGAAGGAAAGGGGAGGGCTCAGGGTAACTCAAAAAGATCCATAATTATAAAAAGCTGCTTTTTTGTTCCTCCCAAGCTTTGTTTTTCTCTGCAACACTAAGCCAGCCTTAGTGGGAAGCACATCGATTTATTTGTACATGCCTGATAATCATTTTGTGACGAGACCCAATTTCTCCTCCTTGGTTCTCTTTAAGACAGAATTCCTGAAGTCTATGGGAGTTGTGCCTAAATAAGCCACAACACGAAGCAAGAGACTCCCAGGGCCCCCTTGCTCACTGTGATACTATGCACGCAGCGTGTCTGTGAAAAATGTGCTTGCACTGTTCTTCCCACATCCTTCTCTGCTTCAGCTCCTGTCCATTTGTTTGTTTCCTTCTCTGATTGCATCTTGTAATAAACCCAAGACTGATAGCTCCTTAAGGCAGCGGCTTTCCATTTACTTTGTTTACAGTATACTTCTGCCAAAAGTACATCCTTATGCCAAGGTTATATATCAGTGCCTGAACGTGATATATTTTTAATTTTTAATTTCCGAGCTATATTAAGTAATTGTAAGTAATCGCATGATTACTGGCAATTAGATTTTTCCTATATTTAAACTGCTTGCACTCCCACTGACTTCCCTGTATGCAAAGCTGGTGCTGAGACTGCAACATGTCGCTCTCCCTGGGCTACACCAACACCACTTGTGCTCAGCAGAGTCATTTTCCCCCAAGGAGCAGTTAGCCTGGAGAACTACGTATACTGCTCTTTCTGAGGAGCTATGGCTAAAACATTTGTAAGCACTAGGCACAAACTAACATGACAGGGGTGTTTTCATTTGTCCCTGTGCTGTAGCTGCAGAGTACAGCTTGAATTAGCATTTGCTTTGTTTTTTCATGAATAAACTAATTGATTCAGCTCATCTATCTGGAGTCCTGTGTTTGCAGAAACGCGAGTGTAGAGATATAAAAGATGTCAACACACGTTAGATCCTGATCTCTTAACTCTGGGAATTGCTATAACACAGTACGCGTATGTACAACACCACACAATAAATACAATGACAATCATAGGTTCAGAGGAGAGTTGTGCTGCTTCCCCCTTGCTCTAACCCGTTTTATTTCTCTCCCTCTGGATGAAGCTAACAGCATATCTTAGAGTGTCTTTTCATGGGAACTGAGGGTAATCTGACAAAATAGTGCTATCAGCAAAGTACCAGAATACACTTTGTGACAGGAATCAACTTTAAATCAAAACAAAACGGGAAGCTCTTCTTTACTGACATGCCCTCAGCTTGCCTTCCTTAGTGTTAAACTATCAAGTACTGGCACTCAGCTTGCAGAATGGCTATGTCATCTTAAAAAAGCTTTATTAAATCATTCAGCAGCCTGTTAGAGAACTTAATGTAAGCTGTAAAAATATTGGTGGGGTCTTCTGAAGGAAGACACTTCACAACACATCTCTAGGCACAGACATGCATTAAGGCACAATTGTGCTTACTCCCCTGATCTGCACACTGATCTGAATCCTTCTGTAGTTTCCTAATACACGCAGGATATCTCATGACTGACTCACACCGTGTCCATGCTGCAATCAGGATGTGCAATTCCTAAAGACATTTCTTTGGAGGCTTTAATAGACCTAGTCCAAATAGTTACCAAATGTGACTAGTCTGAAGCTGGGTGGGATCTTTTTCAGAGGAGTTTGTGCCTCTCAGTTTTAGACACTTGCACCTACAGGAGAGGCTTTTGCGTGTCCTATACATCAATTTGAAGAATCTAGTTAGGAACTTTTAAATGTGTAGGCTATGACATGGATAAGGGAGAAAGCAAGGAAGGGCAAATGGGAACAATGGGACCTTTCAAAATCACTGTTGCATGCACCATTTCTTTTTGTTGTTGTTTTCAGAAGTTATTCTCTAACAAAAAATTATTTACAAGATAAGAGCGTGCCAGGCTTTGTTGAACATGATCATTTCAGGTTTGACACATGCAACTGACAGACTCCTCGTAAACTAACTTCCTCTAATTTAATGACCTGTACCTGATGCGGACTTACTCATGATCACTTTCCATATACCTGTCTTACGAGGATGAACTTCATTTTCACAATGTCCTCAGCTGCTATTATAACACAAGGAAATGCTGGGAATTAGCAGCAGACATACCTTTGGTGCCAGTCTCATTTGCTACTCCGCTAGGGTGGATTAACTGAATAATAGTAAATGACCCAAGGAGGGATGAAAGCAGTGCTTGGAAAATAAAAACAAAAAAAATTAAATACCACAGAGGGCTGGCCCACTAGAAGCAGAAATCCACTTGATGATTAATTCTCAGCAGCAACCTGGAAAAGAATGCTGTAGTGAAACCTTATATAGCTCAGTGTGAAAGAGAGCGAGAGAAAGCGTACACATTGCTAAAAAGGTTATTTCTTAATAAATGTAATTTAACACTGCCACAGATGTGCAACTAAATTTTCATGTCAACCTCTAATTAAACAGTGGCAAGACAAAAAGAGTTCAAGTTTATGGTGGTTTGTTTTGGTTTTGGGTTTCTTTCGGCCTTCTTTGTTTAGTTATTTTTTGAAATGGGCCAGGAAGCTTGAGACAATTTTGAATCTGGACAGGGCAAATCGGTAAAGCCAGCCTCACGTCTACTTCTGACTTGCCAAAAGTGCAACTTAACATACCCATTCACACCCAGCTTCCCTTGAAGGAAAACTGCACTGGCCATAATGGATCAGACCCAAAACATACAGAGTTTAGCACCAGACTTCTGAGGGCTATCAATACCAGAGCACTCAGGGCAGTTTAACAGCTCAAGAGCAGGCAAAGAGGGGACCAACTCTCTTCCCTTCTAGCCCACTGTAGCACTGATTTCAGCAAAAAATGCTCAGATCTTGAGATGAGCTTATTGTTGCCACAGTTACATTATTGTCGATACTGGAGTTCGTTTGACTGACAGCAAATTGACATCGTTTGCTGTAATGGTGCTTTTGAATGACAGTGTAGACTTCCTCCTTAATAACTGAGGAGTGGTCCAAGCCCCAAAACAGAATTCTTAATCTATCCAATGGTATTATAATTGTGGATATGCTCATTACTGCTTTAAAGAGCTGTTCAGGCTTCCCTTGCTCCAAGGGAGTATGTTCCTCGTCACTACCCCTCTGCTTATAGTCCGTTGGGAGTTAGTGAATCTTGTATTCCCTTTCTACACAACAAATTCAGTTTTAAGAGGATGATTCATTTCTAACTCTTCTGGCTGTGAAGGTAAGAAATAACTTTTTGAACTCTTATTCTGTGCCAATACCTGCTACACAAAAGATAGATGGGAACAGATCACTGTACCAGAACTTCAGGGAGAAACTTTGCAGCAACACCCTTAGCAAAATGGCAAGTTTTCAGAAGCAGCCCTCTCTTCTGCATATTTTCTGGCTGACCTGTGATTCTCAAGAGCCTCTTACTGAGTAAAGTGACTCTCTACTAAATAGTGCTCATAAGTATTTAATTTTGGTGTGAGCCAAATGCTCAAATTCCTTAGTGGATATGGACCCAACAGCACTTGCCTCTTTGCTCAGAAGGGATCTAATTTGCTTTAATTAAAAAATATGTCTCCATTAGCTCTCCTTGGACCTGTCTATGCTTACTAAACTAGGCTTTCTGTATAGACCTAGCTACATGTATTCCTTGGTCATTATGAACCACATGATCTTTTATTAAAAAAACAAAAAAAAGGAAAAAAAGGAGTTCACTTTCAGTGTTACAGTGGCAAGAGGCTAGTACTGCGGCAATTTTCCCTGCTTAGAAAAGAACTCAGGCCCTACTAAAGTCACTGAGAATCAATAGCTCTGCTTTAATTCAGTGGGAATGACAGAAAACCAGATAAGTGTTCTTCTAACTCTATATGACGTACCAAAATAAAAAACAACATTGAAATATGGGTCTCTTGATTGACAATGTGTCAAAATATTAATGTCCTGTTCATTCAGTTTGTTATTGTTACCTTTTTGTCTTGGGCAGTTCAACTCTTCTAGCCTACTGCAACACTTTAGTTACAGTCCTGAATTATAGAAACTTTTGCTATTTCTGAATTGTGATGGCCCCATGATGCCATGTGATGCCAACAGTACCCTGAGGGAGCAACAAAAAGAGCTTGAACAGCAAGGCATCCCACAATCTTTTCTCATCAAGGAACCTGGGTAGATATTAAAAGCACACTGATGCCAATACCCAGTTCTGTGTTAAGAACAGGCTAAAGTTAAACCAGAAATCTTGAAAAGAGAGAGAGAAAGTAATAGGGAACTAACAGGACAAGTGACCAATATTCAGTCTTAGGCACTCAGCTCAGTGAATACAGAAAAAAATTTTCAAGGTTTTGTTTAAAAAAAAACTGAGACAAATTATTCAGGGTGGGGAGAGCAAGGGGGGCAAGGGGAGCAGATATCCTGTTTATCAGCATTCATCTTTCTTCCTTTCTACCTCAAGGAGACACTCTCTATCTCCCCAGAACATCAGTCCGATTGGCTGGTTATTTCAGTTCTGTGGATATTCTGCTGATAGCTATAATGTAGATTCCCATGCCAGATACTTGAGTTAATTAGCTTGTGGGCTGCTAGTGTCAGACTTGTTTAGTGCAGGAAAAATAGCTGACAACAAATCATCACTGTGTGAGATCTTGATTATTGTTTGGATGCAAACAGCAACATGCTGGCACCAAATTACAAGTGTTTTCAATCACAGAAGGATGTTCTAATGCTAACACAATGATGCTGACTTTTTTTTTTTTTTTTTTTTTTTAGGAGAAAGGAGCTGAATCATTGATGGCCCCTGGTCTTGTAAACTTACTTGCTATTTATTCAAACTTCATTTAGGTAATACTCTCTTCTCCTGTGGCATCATAGGGTTGAGCGTCCAGATCCTTGCTTTTTAAAGGAGTCCAATAAACAGTTGCCAGATCACAGGGATGACCACATGAGCATACCAGACATGCTATACAGTGAGCCCATACTCACACATGTTACATACATGCATTTCACTACTTCGGGAGATTAACTTGAACACAGGCTGAACGCATAAAAGAAATCTCCTCCTTTGTGTGTGTCTCTCCAACCTAGTACCTCTTTCCATGCTGCCTAGTTTCCACCAAAAGTGACACTGTTCTTTTGAAGAAAATATATATTGCTTACTGCGACTACCCCTACTTTAGCTCTGCCCTCTACTCCACAGAGGTAAGCAATGTATCAGAGTTTCATTCCTCATGAGGCAAAGTGTAGATGAGAGATGCTCAAAGTTTTTAAGGTACAGGACTGCAATGACAGTACAAGGCAAGAATTTCCTGCAATTCATCCCTTTGCAGTGTTTCCAACCTTGGGGTGAATTTTGGAAAGGTGTGGTGTTTGTAGATAATAATAATAATAATGTGTTTAGATTCTGTGGTACTGAGATCAAGGAGGTATGCACAAAGGTATACATTTGCTTTTGCACTTCAATCTGGATGTTTCTGGTGTTGTTTGTTGTCTCACTTTAAGTGTTGTGATATTCAGATTCCAGACAGTAACCTGGCTAAGTGCTGGTTAGAAAATAAAAGGGACAACTATCACCTGATGTGTAAATTATATTTTTTTTACAGCTTCATCAAGGTATCCCATTGAAAACACTGACTTTCATCTTTATTCCCCTCATCTCACACCATTATTTTAGTAACAGAAACTATCCAAACTTCTGAAGAAATGCACTAAGACAAAGCCAATCCCAGTGACTACAATAAAACTATATGGAAAATGTGGTTCTCCCATGTATACTTTCCACCAGTGTTTTGCAACTTCCGTGGCCTAATCAGCAAAACAAAGGGAGGTCGCGAGTCTGCACCTAGAATCAGAAACCTAGCTGAGTCAGGATATAAAAAAGCCACAACTTAAATCACTGAGGATACTCCAATGACCTGTTTTGACCCTGGGAAAAGATGCTTCTGAATCATCAAACCTTGGTCGGTTGACAGCTGCAGAATCACAGTATAGATAAAGGAGGTTCTGCGCTCTGTGAACTTGCACAAGCAGCAACAAGCAACTCTAGCCATGTAATTAGCTTCTTTATATGTAATTAGTACAATACGTAATTTGGAACTCTTGGAGTTAATTATACAATGTACATGCCCAAATTTATTCTATAGGTAGCAATTTGTGCATTGTGTGTTATACCTTGAATCTGTAGACAGAGAAGTGTTTTCAGTGATGAAACCTATCTATTAAATATGCAAACAGACCGGAAAGGAGACATGGGATTCTTCTGCATATCTTTTAGGGAAAGCAGACAATGGCAGATTTTAGGAGATGTGGAAATGCAATACAAAATGAAATGCAACTGTCAACCTATTCTTATTATACTCAGAGACATGGAAAAGCTTTAACAGAAGAGCAATGAACATGATAATAATTTTAGCTGTGACTTGTTTGAAAAGATCCTGACAGATGCTTTAGAAACTGTGATATTAAACAGACACCCAACTTTCCCTGTTAATTTTTAAGCCTCATACATAACTCAAAATACAGTCCCAAATTGAATGTCTACATTCAGAATGAAATGAGGATGCTCACTTAAAAGATTGTGTACTTTCAACAGTTACAGCCCTCCTAAAACATAACAATTTCAGCTGAATCTGTATTACTAAAGAGTACCATGGGGTAAATCTATTTCTTCAAATCACTTGGACATTTGTGGGGAGAGTAAAGAGCCGGGGAATTCAGAGGGGTATGAATTATTCATTGCAAACATTCAATCTATCAGTTTCATTAGATAACAAGGATGTTGCCAAACAGATGTGACCAGGCAGTTGGACAGGGGAAAAGGAGAATTTTTTAAAATACCAGTTTGTCAAATGCACCTTCTGGACTGATTTTCTGTTGCACAGTGTGATTGCTTGTGCCAGCTCATCTCTGGGACCACTCAAAAATGTCTGAAAAGAAGCTGGTGGTACCAAACTAGTTTCCAAGACCCATATTACAAAAAGGGCCTAATAAGCTGTGAGAGCAAAACAGCCGGGGACTCTCAGCCTTGAAAGTGAACTTTGCAAGTCAGGACAGTGTCAGGTGCTACACTGATGGTGTTAAATCCAGTGATAGAATGGAAATATTTGTGGAAATATTGGTTCAAGATGGCAGAAAACCAAACCAGCAAAGAAAGCATCACATATCAAGTGCTCAGACACAAAAGGGAGATGGGAACCGGTGTCTGTTACTAGTTACAGAATATGAAGTAGTGTAAATCACCATAACGATTCCTATGAGACTATGAAAATTCGATTAAGTCAACGTTTTAAAGTAGTAATAAATATAATGGTACAGAATGTAACCGCTGTCTAATCATTCCTCAAAAATAGAAATCTCCTACACTGAAATAAAAACACAATACAATTCAACGCCTACTTAAAATAGTTATTAGGCAGAATTCTTCTGTGATAGCTACAGCTCTATCAGCCAGAAAGTTGCAATTTAGCTAAATAATTTCTTTTAATTAAACAAAGAAACCTATCAACTTCACAAAATTCACATGCTGTCTTTTAAGATGCCAGATCTGCTGCTTTAGGAGAAGCACTTCATGGGCAGGACACACTTTGCACATTTCCAGACCCTTATGTTTCTTCCAAGTAACACATCCACAGCCTAGCCTGCTTTTTAATACATAAACTAGATGGGTACGTGCTTTTTAAGCTCAGGCCACAAAAAGGGCAAACCATTTTTATAATTTGAAGCTCTAATGCTTCAGACTGCATAGAAGTCCAGAGTTTATTCTGAAGAACTCTGTTTAACCTCTTCCTCTTATCCTTTTGGGAGGAATGGTATATAAACAGGAAAGGTGTATATATAAGGTTACCCAGTGAAGGAATGGAGAACTGTTACTGTTTGAAATTTATTGATGAGGGCGAGATAACCATGTTCATTCTGGATCTAAATTAATGCTACCACATTAATTTAGGCATAAGGATCGAGAGCAAACAAAAGACAGTGTTTGGGTTCCCTTGCACAGAAAGCTGGTGAGATTTAGTTGCAGTGGTCTTAATTATGGATCCCACTCAAAACTGAGTCTTTCCAGTGCTGAAATACATGGAAATATATACACTGCTCTCAAAGAAGAATTTGGAAATAAGTAATAACCTGTGATGTTCCGAAGGCAGGGTTTGTACAGCGAGAGAGAAACTTTTTAGGTCAGCTGGCATAATTAGAAGAAAATTTTCAGGCCCACAAATGCATTTTCAAGGTGTAGCAGAGATTTCTAGCATTTTCTCATCTATATTAAAACACTTATTAATTCCTATACTAATGGTAACTGATGCATCCAAGTCCAGAGAGAATTGCCAAAATGCTTTAGATACTCAACTTTAATCCCTCTCTGTTAAGTGTGCAGTGTGTGTATCTATTTTTCTGTACATTACAGAATCGAGGGCTGAGCAGTCAACAAGTTAAGCATTATGCTTTGTTCTGATGAACACAGGAACCTTATACGAATTCATACCATAGACGCTTCCCCACACCAGGAATTTCCTCCTCATCACCTAAGTTCACAAGCCAGGTAGAGAGTCATGTAGCACATTGAATGATTCATGCATGTGATCGGAAGGGTTTGAAATAAAATGCTAGTATAATACATTTATAATTAGGAATAACCTCCCACTCACCTCATGAAACTGTCTCTTCTGCCCATGACTGCTGACAGAGGCTTTCTGTATAGCCACAGCGGGAACAACAGGCTGCTAAATGCAGAATTCCTGTAACTCAGGATGGTGTTAAAGATGACTTCTGACTAAATAGCTGAGAGTGGGCAGCCATCACACATTTCATTCTGAAACAGCCTCCCTCCTCAGGTTTCTTTTCCTTTACGGTCTGAATTGTAATGGCCATGACTGGAAACTGAATGACTCTCTGAAGTTTTAATGCAATTAAGTTACAATGAGTTACAAGACTTTTTAAAAAAGATTCTCCAAAAGACGTTATAAAGTCTGTGTAAGCAGAAATAAGGAATCAAATTTTTGACTTTTGCCTAAACCAATTCAGCAATCTGCAACAGCTGTCATGATAACTAAATTATTTTCCTTCCCAGTGAAATGCTCCTAAGAGGACAAGTTGGGGGGTGGGAGGACCAAAACAGAAAACACCTATTTTCTATCACTCTTTGTATTTTTTTTATTAATCTCCAACTCTTGCTGTGCCTGGCCTGGCCTCTTTTTATGACTGGTGTCTGCAAATGTTCACAGGGTTGGGTTTTACTGGCAAACATATCAGCAGAAAGCAGGGTTTGGGGGAGGGGGAGAGTGGCAGACGTGGCTTTCCAGAACCCAAGGTTTCGTTTGCCTCCGCCGGCCTGCGTGCCAGAGCTGCCTGTGCACACACGTAGGCAGAGAATAGCTCCACAGCACAGCTTTTATTTCCAGAACTTAGTAGTTGCTCAGTGTAAAATATTACCCCCAAATAAATTTTCGTGCAAACATCCTGAACCTAACCAAAAATGTATCAGATAAATTATTTGTCCTTTCATTATTCACTCAGCTCTACTTGTGTGGGTGTGCTCCCATCAGCATTTTGAAAGTCAGCCCAAAAATTGGAGCCTACCTATGAGCACAACGTGAGCTAATTAATGACTCACAAAACACAGTTTTGAATTCAGTAAAAGCTATGTTTTTAAAAACTGCTTTCTAGACTCACTCCAAAGCAGATAAACATAAAATGCCCCTATCTACCTACCTAACAAAGAATGTTTTGATGCTAGCTTGAACAGACTTTTTAAAATCAGCTTTACTGTTGGCCACAATCCAAGGCAGCAGGACCATACAACCAGTACAGTTTCTCCCCAGATCAAAATTTCAACTTCATGTGCGCAGCCGTAATGGATTTCTTTAGTATGAATTTCTCAGTGGGTTTAGTCCAGAAAAGGTACAACTACATATCCCTGACAGTATAATTATGGTTTCTAAGCAATTTAAAGTAAAGATGCTATTCCTTTGATTTCTACTACCAGGCATCACTAAGGACTAAGCACTATTAGGGTATCTGCTGGCACTAAGAATGAATTTAGCCCATGACAAATGCCATGGACAATTTTGAGTACTTTCAATACATCCTCAGACAAGCTAGCTTTGAATTTTACATTCTTCATGGCATGCATGTCACCTGTGGCCTGATTTGAAAGAACCAAAATCAACACCCAGTAAGACAACAACATCTCAAGGCTGGAAGCACAAGAAATGTTGTAGGAAAGCTTCACCTGAGAGGATTGCTTCTCCATTTTCAGAGCAAAAGAACACACTGGTAAACTTGCCAAACCAAAACTAGCTGATACATTTTTTTGCATAAATACCTCTTTATCCCTACTTTGGTAGACCTTGTTGACCTAGGTCAAATATGAATAGATGAAATGCAAATGGTAGATGATTTAGCCTCTACAACTACTCACACTAAATCATAGACATTCAGAAGTCAGATACTTCATTAAGAAACCCAAAGCTAGTATTTGTCTGCAGGGCACAATATGGTCCACACAGCCTACAAAAAGGAGAATGTGTTCTCTCCCCCTTACTTTTAACTTATTTGATTCCCAAGGAGCTCACTGGATAGTGCATAATAAATAGTACAAAAAGAGCATTTATTATGAAAGCATTTGATGAGAGGAAATAAGATGATATCTATATACAACTTAACGATCTTAGACATATAATGTTACAACCAAGAAGCCTGGATGGCAGTCAGAACTCTACTCATCCTTCTCAAGAATATTAAAATTCAACTTCTTCCCTGATAGCATCAGTGATCAAAAGGCATAAACAATCATGCTTTCTATGCTAATGATTGCATTGAAATACTTCCTTAAGTAGCTTAACCAATTAGAAGGAGCATCAGCCATTAAAAGGAATCTTAATAATGGATTAGTTATCCAGAATCCTTTAAAAGGACTACATAGTTTTTGATCTCATGTATTGCTCGTTTTTTCTTGAGACCTCAGCTGTTTTTCTGTTTTTTGAAATAAAAAAAAAACAACCCAACTTTCCCAAACTCTTAGAAAGTATGAAGCTACCAGCATTCCTGCCTTTATTTTTATTAGCTTAATTTGTGAATCATTGAAAGTTAATATATTTGTGGTTCACACAAGAAAAATACAACTTGCAAGTTTAAGTAATACGAGTCTCTCTTCCCTGTGATCTCTAGGGCAAAGGATTGCTGTGAACTGGCAAGGACAGAGAAAAACCTCTTAAAACAAAATCACATTTCTGTAATTAGATTTCATTAAAAGGCAGTGTGAGGGTTAGTCTGTTTGAACACAAAAATCCTTCAATAGAAAGTTACTGTGTTTTATTCAGATGGGAGTGGAGAAAAGGGGATAGGTTATGGTTCAGGAATACATTGCCTGTAACATGTCTGGTAGAAAAAGCTTTCTTAACTAAACATGTCCTCCAGCACTGATTAGATTAATACTTGGCAAAATTTGGTCATTATACCTTACATTAACAGAAAGTCACACTGAGCTGTGAACTCTATTTAGGCCATATGTTGAGCAACCAGTACTGCAGTGCAGGAGGATGCGTTGAGTAACTTCATGGTCAATTCAAAATTAGCAGGAGCATCACATGGTATTGTTACCGGAAGCAATGCAGACTATTTAGAGGGTGTGCAATTCCTCTGTCAGTTTTTTTTGCTCTAGAGCTATTAAAAAAAAAAGCGCCCCAAAACTAGCTTCATCTTCGTTTCCCATTTATATGGTGTGATTTTCTTTTTATGTGAAAAAAAAAAAAAAAAAAAAAATTGCTCTAGAGCTATTAAAAAAAAAAGCGCCCCAAAACTAGCTTCATCTTCGTTTCCCATTTATATGGTGTGATTTTCTTTTTATGTGAAAAAAAAAAAAAAAGAAAAAATGCAGACACACAACAGGTTTGGTCAGGGGTTTTGCCTGGAGGGCTTCCTGAACTGTTTCTGCTGCCTCCAAATTCATATGCCATCATGGACTGGCCTCATCTGAGGCACAAGTGATGGTTCTGTCTCCCAGCCCAGCTTGCGCCGACTGCCCGATCACGCCTCCTCTGCTGCACTGCAAAGCCCAGCTCAGGCCACTTGCACACACTCCATCAGGCCAGGTGGAACACATTAGTCAGGCCTGGCTTGGAAAACTACCCCCAAAGTCCTGCATGACAGCTATAGAACTGGTGACTCGTGAGTCACAAGTCTCCTAAAGCAACCTTCCAAAGGGAATTTAATTCTTGCTCAGCCAGACTGCAAAGTATGTTTTGAAGGCAGCCTGGCTAAGTACTTGTGGAGCCATGCTCTGTGTTGGTTCCTACTTGTTTCAGGCTTCTAATGGCCTTCAGATTAACCTGCAGAGAGCTCAGCTGAAAGGCAATGCCCTGCTGGCAAGCCTGCTCAAGCTCTGGGTAGAGAATGAAGTCATACAACCATTCACTTCTTTTTTTCTTGGCAACTTTTTCTCTTCTTTGGTCAAGAAAAACAAAAAAAAGTGAAACATTTTGAAGTTAAAACTTCTAGGGGGTTACATACCACTCTTATAATGCTAACACCCATACATAAACACAAGCACACATACTCCTGCCTTTAAAAGGGGGCTGGTTGTATCTCCGAGCAGAACAGGAATGTTTAGGAAAATACAAATGTTTTGCAGGTTAGCAAAGTATTTCCCACACAGCTCTAGCCTCAGTAATGGGAGGCCTCCAATGGTATTTAATATTTCAAACAATTTTGGTTTCAATTAAATTAATAGAAGGGAAAATAAAAAAGACAGAGCTGGGAGGGGGGTAATTTTTTCCTATCCTGAGGGAAAATTCAATTACTTAAATTGTTCTTTTGCAGAGGAATGAACCAATTGCTGCAGACGGAACATTGGAAAATGTCATCTAGTCTCCTTCTGAAATGCAGTTTATGCAATGAAGCACCATTTGTGTGGATTCCACTAATTTACTCCAATTTATAACACCAGCCAGACTCCAGTTTTGGTGTTACTTGAAAACTACTAGCATTATTAACAGTCAGGGCTAGTTGGTGTTGTGTCCTTTCCCCCACCCACCTACCCCTTCCCAGAAAGGCTTGAATGTTTTAGGGACATAAACCGGTGAGGTTTTAAGTGTGCCTATTCACAAGGCAACTTGAGCATCTAGTTCAACTCCTCAGTTCAAGCACAGGGGCTCCCCAGGTGTCTCAGGAGCATGCCTTGGAAGGCTAAACTCCAGTGGGTGAGCTTCAACCTACAACCTTTAGGAGTAAAGACGTAGAGAAGGATTCAGTGCAACTTTCCAAAGATTGATACTTAAGATTAAATCCATGCAACCAGCTATTTGGTATCACAGTACAACAGCATTTACCACCAAAGCACTGAATGATGATTCTCCAAGGCTGTTAGGACCTACCAATCCATACAGTCAAACAGGATCAGTAGTTACTACTGAAGGATGTGGTCTAAATATGATCCCTGACTTCCTACGGGCTCTGACAGGTCTCAGCTCAGGATTCTGTGGATAGTTTTGCAAGTGTTACTCAAGATCTAGTCCATAGTCTTCTGGAAAACTTGCACACAAAAGTATTTTCAGAGAAATGATTCACTTTCTCTCCCCTCACTTTTAGCAACAGTTCTGTTTATAGCGGGTAGGAAAAATAAGTGCTAGGAATTGATATCCAGCAGTCAAGATTGTTACTTCCGAAAATGTAAGCGAATACTGCTTCAAAGAGATAGCAAATGAAACCAAAGCCAAGAAAATAAATGCTGTAGCCAACATAGAATGGTTTACATTGGAAGGGACCTTAAAGACCACCTAGTTCCAACCTCTCTGCCACAGGAGGAGACACCTCCCACTAGACCAGGTTGCTCAAAGCCTTATCCAGCCTGGTCTTGAACACTTCACAGATAGGGTCTCAGCAACTTCTCCCAGCAACCTGTTCTAGTGCCTCACCACCCTCATTGTAAAAAAATTCTTCCTGATATCTAAATCTACCAACCTCCAGTTTGAAACTGTTACCCCTTGTCCAATCACTATATGCCCTTGTAAAGAGTCCCTCTCAAGTTTTCTTGTAGGCTCCCTTCAGATAGCAGGAGGCCATTCTAAGGTCTCCCTGTAGCCTTCTTTTCTCCAGGCTGAACAGCCCCTACTCTCTCAGCCTGTCTTCATAAGAGAGGTGCTCCAACCCCCTGATCATCTGCATGGCCCTCCTCTGGACCCACTCCAACAGGTCCATATCCTTGTGCTGGGGACTCCAGAGCTGGACACCATACTCCAGGTGGGGTCTCACAAGAGCGGAGTAGTGGGGCAGAATCACCTTCTTCAACCTGCTGGCCACACTGCTTTTGATGCAGCCCAGGATACAGTTGGCCTCCAGGGCTACAAGCTTGCATTGCTGGCTCATGTTGAGTTTTTCATCAGCCAGTACCTCCAAGTCCTTCTCCTCAAGGCAGTTCATCTTCCAAAAATATTACTGCCTTCAGCTTGTTCCTATTCTATGCATGCTTTTTCTATTGCAGGTACTGCTTTCTGGAAATTACGGCTAATAAGATAAACTCCAGAGAGAAAAATCTTGAACTGGTCTCAAAGAACTCTGAAAAATTTAGATCTCCGGAAGAATTCAAATTTTGGAAAAATAATCCAGTTTTCACTAAACCAATATCCATCCCTTTCACTCTATATGAGAACAAATGCATCTTATCAGTTCCTTCACCAAATTCAACTATAGCCACAGCCATTAATTTCATTAATTTTGCTAGGCTTTGTCCTCTGCTCATCTGAAGCAGTACATTTGCAATGACAACCCGGTGCTACTAAGCAAATCTCACATTTACACGGAGAGTGCCAGAGTGCTTTAAAAATCTTGACTGTTTTTTCTACTTCTGTCATAAGTGTGCCTGGCAAAAAAAAAAAAAAAAAAAAGGCAAACCAAGAAAAAACCCACGCAGCGAAGAGGGGCATGTTCAATTTTATGAGATGAGAACATGTTCACTGGCTAGAATCCAAAGGTGCGCAAAAAAAAAAAAAAAAAAAAAAAAGGCAAACCACGAAAAAACCCACGCAGCTGAGAGGGGCATGTTCACTTTTAGAAGTCAATGAAAGAGAGAGGGTGTGGAAACTCTTTAACGTTGCTCAAGAAAATACTTTTCAGTCAAACTCCAGCAGCGTACTGCCTAATTCCTGTCTGCAGCAGCCCAGTTAAAGCTGCCTGCGCTTAGGGGCGATTGGCAGTCTGCTCTGGGTTCCTTCACAGCCCTGCTAATCTCCACTAATACTCTCCCATGCTTCATTTAATTTCACTCTCAGGGCTCTTTTTCAAATTCTTCCTCAAATCTTAAACCAATGCCCTCATTGTTTAGGATTCCTTTACCCTGACAAGGCTGACCTCAGATATCCTCTCCTCTTTCCTGCTCTGTAACACAGGCAGTGCACTTACTCATTCATATGGTAACCGCACATAATGGCCTCCACATTAATTAAGTAATTTTGGTTCTTTAAGGTACTACAGAGAGGTTTTCAATCTCCCAGTGCCTTTCAGGTCAATTGAACTCATTTTTTTGTTGAACAGGCCAGAGAGTACATGGAAGAAGAGCCAAGGAGAACATGCTCGCTCTCTCTCTGGGCCATTCCTTTCATGCTGCTTCAGGGTTAGGCCAAAACAACATCAGCAAGTCTAATTTGCCCCAGCAGCGGATGGGAAATGACTAAAAACCCTGCAGATTAATTTGTGTCAGATGTATGCTTTAAAGCAAGTGAGAGCAAGAGAGCATTTACAGAAAAACATGCTTTTGCTGTGGGACTTAGAAGGGCCCTCTTGTTTCACAGCTCTTGGAAGCACAGTGGCCCTGAGAAAAAGAAAGAAGTCCTACCTTTGCTTTATGTTATTCTTTTGTCTTTTATGCTTTTCAGTAATCAGACAATTCAGAAAAAAAGAAAAAAACCAACAACAACAGAGGGCTAAAAAGAAGCAAAACTGTAAAGTGCATGACGTGCCAACAACTGCTGGCCCTTCTAGCAAAGCACAGTTTGCACTCTATAGATGAGATGAGCAGAACAAGAAGGGGTTGGAGGTATTTTTTTGGGGGTGGGTGTCCCACATCATCCCAGGAAAGCACAAGGTGGTGGAAACTTCATTGCACACTGAAAAAAGTAATGATTAACGGTACATAATTACTACTCTAACAGGACAGACACTACAGATCAATACATGATACAGACTGGCTGACACAGCAACTATGACAGTCATGGGGAAGCTTGGGTCCAAACCAGTTTTCCTGTTGAAGAAGTAGACCCAAATGCTCCCTGATAGCCAGATGTGATCACCCAGCTGTGCTGTTCTGATGGGAGGAGTCCTGGAGTGGCCTATGGAAATCCAGCAGCTGTAATGCCTAGGTATGTTCAATATTCAGTGTGATTTGGTAGGGAACAACAGAATTATTTTTTTTTTGCATATGACTAACGCGTAAACTGAGAAACAGCACAACTGGCAGTGGTTAAGCTTCTTACTGGTATTCTCAGCAATGCCAAGAACAGTCATCTCTGTGTCCAATCTCTCTGGTTAATGGTGTTGCAACACTGGGGATGAGTCACGTGTAGTGCTACCACTGTGCAGTAACTGTTCTGTTGCTAAATAAAGCTGACTTAATTTTGTACATTCTTAGAACTCATACCCAATCTGATCTGCCCACCACATCTAAAAGCATTTATTTACTTTTCAGGCAGCTATGATGTTTAGTTCTCAGATGACTGCCTCAAAAATTCTAAGAAAGCTCAAAATAAGTCCCATAAAAGAAGCACAATATTAGCATGGACTCATCTCTGCTGAGAGCTAGCTCTTCTCCAAAAGCTTTGAACCTCACCCTTCATTCACACTGATCCTAATCCTTGTCATATCATTATTGTGAGACAGAAATAATAATACTCAGTGTCCTACCCGAAGACTGAATCCTCATCTGATCTGGCAGCATAAACCTAACTGTAAAAACTTTCAAGAGAGCCAAACAGAAAAAAAAAAACCACACACACAAAAAAAACCAACCCTAATCTAAAAAGAGAGTGAAGAAGTTTTGTGGAATTAAATCTTGGTTTCAAAAGAGACTAGCACTTAGAAGCCTATGTCACAACTTTCAGCAAGATGTCAGTTATAGTTAATATAGCATTTAATACTGATGCAGTTACACTGGTACTCTTAGCAGTATCACCTATTTCAATCTAGAAAGGAAATAGCAGCATAGGAAAGCAACAACACAGGATGTCTTTATATCTATAAATGTGGTCATACTGGGATGTTTTTCAATAAAATCACATACCAGTAACTTAAATGGCTGTACTAGTGCCAGATCTTCTATAGGAGACCAAGAGGCCTAGAAATCCTAGATATCTATATCATACCAGTTTCACTACTATTTTGGCAAGTAATAGCATTTCCAGACCCACATGTAAGCTCCAGATCGCATATGAAAAAGAAGGGTCTTAAGTTACTTGAGCATTTTGAAAATATTAATTTTAATGCTGATGAAATGTATAAGAATTGGCAAGTTAAAAAATAAAGCAATCCTCCTCAAAGGAATGGAATCAAACAATGCCATTCTGAAGATACAATAATGAAAGGAAATATAAATCTGTAATAACACTGATTATATTGGCAAATCTTCTCTCGCCAAAACATACTTGTGGAAAATGGTAACAGCAGCTATAGCAATACATCTAATGCTTTCCAAGAATTTTTATCCACGGCAAAACTATGCTGTTATCTTCATGTATACAAGAACAAACCGAGTCCTGGAGCAGATAAATTCAATAATATCTAGATTCCTAATTCCCTGATTTAGATCCCACTAGAAGTTTAGAAACTTTCAGTGGAGGGAGAAAGAGGAATTCCTTATTTTATCTGATCCATAGAAAAACCTCAGGTTCATTGATAGTGTCTACCAGTTTTAGGGTTACCTAGTGCTGGGAAGAAAATAGTTGTCCTCAGCCTGCAGATAACTGATTTGACTGATCTCTGCAGCTCAAAATTTTTTTACCACCCACTCATATCAGTGTTAGCTCCAGCTCAGGAGAGCGGCACGAATGCACTACCAGGGGCTTCCAGGAGAGTAAGCCAGCTCAGCCCTGGCTTGGAGCGACTTTAAGAGCCAGGGAACCACACCCTTGGTCTTCATGCCACAGCAGAGCAAGTCTAGAAGTCACAAAACTTATCTTCTGGCTACACTGTCAGAAACATGGTTGTGTGCCCATACCAGTAGGCACCCAGTCCAGTACTAGTCCTTCTGGCACCAAAGCCTCAACCATCTATCCCAGGCCAAACAATGCACTATAGGAATGCCCCACGCCAACATTTCTCCTGGAGATTCACACATTTGAGAAAATGCCATCAGCATTTCCCTCTCCTTATCTGAGCTGCTCTCCTCTTCAGATAAGGATTGCTCCTATTGCTCATCTTAGGCTGAGGCAGCAGTTTCAGGGAGGACTCTGGAGCATTTGATCCTCCAAGATGAGCAGGATTACATGAGATCTGAAGCTCATGCAAGATACTGGTTCAGTGAGTCTTTTCTGATCTGTGCCCCATCTAAGCCCAAACTCACATCACTGGATGGTACCAAAAGTATAATTGCAACAGTCTTTTCTGAGAGCAGAGCTCACGGCTCTGGTGTAAAGAGTCAAGATGACTCGTAGGGTCTTCTGGCATAATAAGAAGATTTTACATGAGGAAGGTGATCTGAATCTGATGGTTGCAGCTCTCTCAGTATTTCTCCTGCTGTGAAGTCCTTCAACCCTATTAGAAGTCTGTATCTGTTGCCAATGACTAACCATCACTATCAAAAACTCTCCTAGTATTTAATGACTGAAATATCTGAAAGGTATGAGTAAAATCTCAGCTAATTACTCATCATTGAAATGCAGACATTATAATGATAGTAATAACAGAGGAAGAACACTGAATTAATTATCAACATTAGAGATAGCTTAAAATCCAGCATCCTTGAAAAGCTGCTTGTACATGTTTTCTCATTTTAGTCTACTTTTATTTATCCTTTGAATTAATGAAGCACTTAAACACTGTTGTTTGCATATATACCAATACAGATTTCTGCCACAAGTAAGCACAAAGTGAAACTAACAAATTGCTTATCAGCAAGGTATATTTGTTCTGCATTTTCAATAACATCTGTAGAAATCTGAAGAGCAGAAATCAGATCCCTGGAAAGCAGTCTGCCATGGCTAATTCTTTGAAAAGAAAACCAACAAAACCCATATGTATTTAAGAAGGCTAGGAGACTGTTATAATTTTTGCTGTAAGCCTCACAGATTTAGTTTTAAGATAATTCAGCTGCGAATTGTGTATCTTTCACAAGTCTGAATAATCAGGTCCTGATTCTCTGAAATCAATGATTATGAAAAATTAGACCCTAACATTTATCCATGGGCTTTACATGAACGTCCGATATTTCTCTTTCCTTGGTTTTAGTTTTAGGCCTAATCCACTGCTCACATTTCTAGGCATTTGTAGACATTTG
Source organism: Calidris pugnax (assembly GCF_001431845.1). Lineage (NCBI taxonomy): Eukaryota > Metazoa > Chordata > Aves > Charadriiformes > Scolopacidae > Calidris > Calidris pugnax. The sequence goes on from NW_015090922.1 coordinate 10,188,835, forward strand.
ATTTTACTTCCCCTTGTGTTCAGATTCTTAGGTCCCGAGCCAACCTGTGGCCTCAGCTGTGCAAACGTAAACCTAGCAACTCTATTCACTCGAGTGAGTTTCCATTAGCAAAGGCATAAGCAAGGCTTGGCTCTCAAACTTCATGTGCCTTAGCACTATAATAATCTCATGCTGGGATCTCAGAAACAGAAATACTCAAGTGTTCATAACACTGTGCTGAATATGTGTCTAAGTCTATTCCTGCTCAGGCTTTCACTGAAGCACCATTTAAGAATTGTTTGGCAAAAAAAAGAGCTAGATAGTTTGACCTAAGTTTCTAAATTTACCATTTGACTACATATTTTTTCTTTAAATGTGCTATGACTCAGACACGCATTCACTTGCAATCTGTGTATACAGTGAGGAGCTACATACATTTTGTATGACCAGCCCTGTTTGGTTTCTGTGTAAAGCAGAAGAGGTCACTGTATCTGAAACAACCCTGAACATGAAGTCAGAGTAATGAGTAACTTGAATGCAAACCAATCAAGCAATCTCGCCCTGAAGTCAGCATGAACCAGTTGATTTTATTTACTGAACCCCTGCAAGAGAGTTAAGTAGGAAAAGGAAAGCATCTGCTTTTGGGAAGCCAAAGTGGAGCTTTTAGTTTGGTAAATTCAAATCTGCACAGGACCAACCTTGCCTTACCACTGATCCCACTTCTCCCTCCCCAACACCAGCACACCCCGAGTCCCCTCTCCCAGCTCTTGGGAAGGAGGAGAGAAGTTTGCTACAGGAGAAAGAGTTTATAGCTTACCAGCTGTGTGAACAAACTCAGACTTATTGGGCTTCTGTGAACTGGGCTAAATCAATGAAACATCAGAGCTCAAACTTGACGCTTTATTTCCTTCGGTCTGAGGTCCTGCTTGCTATAAACGTGATCTGGAACAGCACGTGTGAGACTGTGAAGCAAAAAAGAAATGAAAACAGAATGTGATTGTACGTGAGATCAGTTCCATACTGATGTGATAATACATTCAAAATTCTCATTTCTGTAGAAAGCTGACCACAGGCACTTCATCAATCAGTATTTCGATTTGTAATGTGTTCCGTATGGTTCTCTGTCATTACTTAATGGGGAACATCCCCTCTGAAAACATCTGACTCTGAGCTCTGCATCGAGAGAGCTGCTCATGTTTCAACCACGTTTCCCAGAAACTGAACACTCAGCAACATATTAATTTTAGTGACAGCCACCACTAATGAGAAACAGCCATGCATTCATTGAATCTTTTACAAGCCAAAGAATTTTATATTAACAACAACAACAAAAAAATCTCAGGTTCATTTACATGACAACTGAATCTCTAGAATCTCATTTTTAACATCCTAAAGCTCATACTGAGTTGGTGTTTGTACTTCTCCTTTCCTACATCTTATAGTTTCTCTCACTACTTTTCATCTCTAGTTAGGCCAGTTGTTCTGACATGTGTTCTGCATATCAGAAACAGGAAGCTGGGGCATGAATTCGAGGGCTTATCAGAAGCTGAGAGCTAGCAAAAAAAAAAAAATCAGCAAGTCCATCAGTAGTAAAAGGCTCACACAACAGTCAGTGATCATATTAGATGAGAAAGGCCTAAAGAAAGCAATTAGAAAACCTGAGACATTTTATTGGAGACCTAAATTATTTTCCTGCATGAGATTTCTTTGCTCAGAATACCAGGGGATTTCTAAACTCAAACTTCTTGTTGGATTTTTTTTTTGTTGGTTTTGTAATAAAGAGGATAAACTATCCAAGATTTTGAATTGCCAATATACGACACACAAAAAATTACCAGACCCACAAAGCACGCAAGTTGTGAAGAAACTAAAATTTTAGTCTGCATGAAAACAACCACTGTTCCAGAAGACTGGAAGTAGCAAGAGCTGTACCTTTATTTAGAAGAATCTCTACTGGTTATTCAGGGCATTACTTTGAAATGGTCATTAAAGTGAAATAATAAAACAGCTGGATGTTCAGTATGCCACAGAGTCTAATCAGCAGGATTTCTGCAGAGAAAACCTGTGTCTCACTAATCTGCTAAGAATTATTTAAATCTACCAACAACATACTGACAAAGGATAATTTATTTTCATAATGAACCTGACAGAAACAAAGCAGGATACCAGGCAAGACAGAGCTATGGTAAGAATGAGAACAGCAACTCTCCCAGCTCACAGGCCAGATGGTTTACTCCTTTGCTCCCAGGGACTTCAGCAAGATTGGTTCCAGGAATAAGTGCTTAGAAATGGAAGGAAGAGTTTTACAACTGCTTAAATTTATGTTATGATCTGTTATGTTATGTTATGATCATCAAGGCAACATAGAAAGGATTCCTAAAAAAAGTTTTTTAAAGTATTTTAATTAATAATATTTTGCCAGCTAATTAAGTCAAGGTCAGAGTTGAAAAGTCAACTCATATACTAAGTTGAAAGCATGATTAATTAGCACTTTTCATTTTTAAAAACACACTTCACAGGAGCGTATTAGGTTTCATCACATTAAGAAAGTTTACATCTGCCTCCTAAATTCACTGCTTTTAAGACTACGGTTCCTCCAGAACCTCAGCTTAACTTGAGTGGCTCATACTTTTCATCTTCACTGCAGAAACCAATGATGCTCTTGGCTGTTGGTAAAAGGAGAAAGAAATCCAATCCTAAATTCACAAGTGACACAAAAGCCCCCTAACTTTTGTTAGGTTACTTACCAGATTCAAATAGAAGAGACAGAAACTCCATCTGTTCGGATAGTAATCGCTGAAAATACATGGCATGAAAAGCAAGGGCTGTGATAAGCAGGATCAGAAAGCTTTGAGCAATTTGGAGTACAAGAGAACAAAATTAGAAATTAAAAATCCTACTATCTGAAGAAAAGCATTTAAGGTAGAATATGAGAAAAATACTGTAACTAGAAATTAAGAAAAAGTAGATAATTCAGAGAAAGAGCTCAAAGAATTCTGAGTAGAACTTGCAGGTTTACATAGAGGACAGTTACTGAGCTTCAAGACATGACAGGTATTATTTTACAGAAGGAAAAACAGCAGATGAAGCTAAAAAACAAACAAACAAACAAACAACCTAAGAGTTTTGTTGATAGATTTCAGGAAGCAAAGCCAAGAAAATAGGAATATGAATGTTGTAATGAATAAGAAAAGCACACAGCACCCCCAGCCCAAGCACCAAGACCAGCCATCAGCACAGGTAGCTCCAACAGGAAGAAGAATAAAGGAGCAGGGCAGATGTTAAGTATTAGGCTAATCCAGGTAATGAACTTGCAGGTGCAAAAAATAAGGTTGAAACGATGTTTACTCAAACAAGAAGCTGATTGGAAGCACAGCTGAAAGTGACTTTTAGTGTGTGCCTTACTGCATTGCTTATCGCTCAGATTATTCTCTTGACCTTTCAGTTGACTTCATTCAGAAAGTACATTTGTGTGCTTTGTTGAACTCAGTCTTTTTTGTTTCATCTCTTCCTTAACTGTCACTGGGCTTTTCCACCTGGTAAAGTGCTTGTAGGCTTTATGTGCACCTTGTACCTGTGTGTTGTTTCGGTGTGTTTCCCAAAGAAGTCATCAGAGGTAAACTCCAACAACTACATGTCTTCAGCAATATTTCCTTCTAAGCACTCACATGTTTATCTCTGAAAAACAAATTATGCCAGATCTGAGCCTGGATAAATTTTTAAATGAAACTTTCAGAGATGTTCCATTTTTCCCAATATGTTAAAGCTGTCAGAGACCACATTTCAGCTATTAGAAATCCAAAAGCTGTTGCAGTGGCAGCAAAAGGGCTGTGGCTACCAACGTCCTATCTGACCAGGTGCAAACATGAAGGCTATCCCAATCCTCCTGTGGTGACAGGGAGCAAGGCAGAAGCGTTGAGCCATGCACATGCATACTACTTGTCAGTCTGAGAGAAATGAATCAAACTTCAGTATAAAAAAAGTTCATAAAGGTGGGATGAATCACTAATTATTTTTTTTTTACTTACATTAATAAATGTTTAGTTAGCTTGCTCCAATGTAATCCAGATCCCATTTCTTTTGAGAGAACTAAAAAGGCTACATATGTGTATGTATGTCTTTCTAAATAACAACAGCAGAAAATGGTAATCCCTTGGTACCACAAAATGTGCAAAGCATGTTATTTTGCTTTTCTCTGGATTATTGCATTGCTGATAAATGTAATTATACTATCATTCTCATAGGGCCAAACTCTGGCTAGTTGCTAATGGCAAAAATCCCAGAAAACCAACCTTTGAATACTCTTCCAGTCCAAAACTATCTTCCTGATGTTAGTAGAAAGTACATTCAGGACTTTATTTCTTGCAGGGAAAGCTGAAAACCCATAACAAGTGCTGTCACTGAGTTCCCATTGCTAATAACTACTTATTAGGATTATTGTTGTTACTACTATGCCAGCAGTAAGCTAAATCCCAAGCTCCCAACTTGTCTTTTATTCACACCGAGTTCTTCTTAGTAGGTACAAGCCTGCTTTGGCGTGATCATTTGGTCCTGTTATTCTCCTGTTTCCAGAGCTATGTGGCTACAACATTTAACATTTACCACCAGTAAGAAACTTACCTAGTTATTTTGCAACAGATGAGCTGCCACTCTCTTCCTCTACTCTGAGGGTAGGGAAAGTAATTTCTAATCGTAGTTTTGTTGTGGAGTCAGAGAGAGGGTGACTCATGTTTCTGTTTGCAATTCAGCAGCTGCCTCCTACTGTCCCCCTGAATCATCAGTTTGGATGAAGCATTACTGCCATGGTCTTCATCACTTGTAGAAAAAGTGTAATTAACCGACCCTTCGTTTCACAGCCTTATAAAACATTCTTGCACAATTGGGCTAGACGGCTTTTGTTTGGAAGGGATACAGTGAAATCTGAGAATTGGATTGTGAGAGGAATTTGCAGCATCAAAAGAAATTTAATCACAATTATTCTTTTCACTTCTTTTGGCACTGACTTAAGAACTTGCTTTGATATGAGGTTAGTATAGGAAAGAAGAATGGTCATTTTACTGGTATCTTTCTGTAGCCATAGCTGAACATTTTAAATTACTGGAATCTTTGACATGTCAGGCTCTTGAGTTTTCTTAACTTTCACTTAATGTAGAATTTGCTCTTACTTCTGGCACATCAGTATATATCTGCTGTGCAGAAGATTAATAGTGACATAAAAAGTAGAGATACTAACTATGAAAATTTGAAAACTTTGAAATAAACTTTTGAAATGGAAACAGAAAACTTTGAAAATTATTTGATACAAAAAACTAAAGTCACAGGTGGCTCTTGTCACAATCTTATTTTCCACTGCATCAGCAAAGAGGAATCCCTGTACATGGCTGCTGATGACACAGATGAACAAAAACATTTGAAGTGCAGGTTCAGTTCCCATGTGCGAGACTTTTTGGATGCAGTTCTGAGTGCATAAAGTAGTTTAGGGACTTAGTAAAGGCACCCTGATTTCCAATACATTAAATGTTCACTGTGGGGGATCTAAGACTTATGCCCCATTATCAAGCCTGACCTTTAGCATGCCCTGATGTTCAGCATCCTTCAGTAACTTTGAGAGGGAATTTACACCATGCTGCTTGTCATGTGTGACTAACATAGCAATGTGGTCGATTTTCAGCTCTTGTTATGTGCCCTCTGCATAAGAAGGGCTCTACAACAACAGTTAGTAGTGACAAAAATAATAATCACCACCCTTAATTATGTTATTAGCTACATAGAATTACACTACATTATTTAACATCACATCTGCCCATAAAAATGATGTGTGTCCCCAGAATACAGATTAATTTTAATACTTAAGGAAGGCTGCTAAGCAACAATAGAAAATGTCATATTTATAGGATTAGCACACTTAAAAGGAACATGCAAAGCTTCATCAATCTTATATTGCTTAGGCAATATGCAAACACTCATTTTATAAAAAATATGTGACTTGTTATTAATTTTTTTACTGTATCAAAGAAAATGTCACTATTGAAGAGTAATTATTGAATATATTCCTCAAAATATGAAAAAATAAAATCTTAAATTGGTAAAATACAGATTAATGTCCTCTTGTCTATCACTGCTTTACTGATTAGACACTAATTCCGGAGTACATAAAAATTTATGATTGTTGTAATTTCATGATGTAATTTATATATATACTATATCAGAGTTATATAAGTACTAATAGCTCTTTCTTATTTAATGTTATCCTTCCATAGGTACTGAAAGCAGAAAAATGTACAGCTCTCTTTATTGCTGCTTATAGAGGTCAGCATAAGATAACCAAGTTGTGATGAAAAGCACTATTGTACTTGACCAACATAACATCTTTTAATATATAGGCAGCACAGTACTTCTGATGTATTTTAATCATTGTGTTCTGTTTCTAAAATACTTAGATATTTTAAAAATGTGATATTAGGTTCTTTAGTTAGACTGGTGTTACCTAATAAGCTTTATTAGATTTCAAAACACTACTTTTCATATCTCTTTAATCATTCCCTGAGTACAACCTATACATGAATAATTCATTACAGATAAATGAAAGTAAATCATTTCCTGACATGTGGCATATTTACTCAGGACTCAGAATCCCTTCCTTTAATAATAGTAAGTTTATTTCACTGCGTTTAAGTCAGGGAAGTTAATGCACAAAAATCGGCATTTTGCGCAGCAGCCCGTGGATGGTGTTTAGCTGAAGGCACAGCTGTTTGAACAGCTCTTTGTGCGGGTTACCAGGGAATGCCCACAGAAAGCCTGTTTGTGTGCTTTACTGGGGGATCTGGGGGGAGGGCTTCTTTACTTGCACTGAAACGTATTTTCTACTCATATTGTACAGGCTCCTTCCAAGTTTTGAATCTCCTGGCACATTTTTATGCTCCCTGTTGACATCATCATCATCATATAAAACATGACTGAAGAAAGAGAAACAGGTGGAGACTCAATTTTAGTGCTTCCCATTCTGCCCTCACTGCTTCTTCCCACCCGGCTGCCCTCCTTCTTCTCCTCCCTCCCCCACTTCAGTCACCCAACAAAAAGCAACAAGTGAAAAACTAACCAAGGAAATGTTTCACAAAAAAAAGAATCCATGGCACCCTCTCCCCAACACACACGCACAAAAGGCAGCCTTAGTAATAACCACAACCATCCAGCAAATCCAAAAAAGCCTACATAATGAACGTATGAAAGTGTGAACTGCTAAACTGTGTTACTCAGTTAGTTCTTGGCAGAATAGTTTCAACATAAATAGGTTTGACATTTGATTAAAAATAGACACCTTTTCTTTCTTTTTCTTCCTCTTTTTTCTTTCTCTTTCTCTTTCTTTTTTTTTTTTTTTCTTTCTCTTTCTGCTTTTTCTTACTGGAAATAAATTATAGTCAGAGCACGCTGGAGCACAGATAAACGAGAGCCAACATATTTTTAACTTGATTACATTCTGAAGTGATGTATAGAGGCGCATAGCTACAGTAAGTGATTCCATGGAGAGAAAGGGGGAGGGAAGGGAAAGCCCTCCGCGGATATGATAAGGAAAGCTGGGATGAATTGTGGGCTCTGTTCTCTGTTATCCAAGGGTGGCTCACTGCTGCTGCACTAAAGGCCTTTATTCCCTGCCTGTGGGAAAGTGGTGGGCGAAGGCTGCGTTTTCAGTTACACTGCACATGCAGATTTTAATTAGCTGGATTAAAAACAAGACCGTATCATGTCCTTTAGCAGTATTCTATCTAGAAACAAAAGATTTTCTTTCCTGGCTTCTGCAAGCAGCACAGTACAGCATTAATAAAAAAAAGGTCATGGCAGTTCAAGATGAAAGGTCACACATGATAGAAACTCTATGTGAGGGGGACATCATGTTTATCTCTGTGATAAAGGAGCTCTGTCCAGGCAGGTCACCACAATGTGCCTCAGCAATAGGAAAATATAAACATATAGCGTGGAGAGACGGTGGAGTGGGGAGTTTGGCAAAGCACATTTAGCTGTGGAAGTAGCAAGAATGAAAAAAAAAAAGTGAGAGAATTGTTAGAGAGAACATAAACTGAAAGGATCCAGCCTTAAAAAAGCTAAACAGGCTCAAAAAAATCCTGAGATGAAGCCTGGGGTGATGGCTGCGTAGCAAAGCTCAGAGCCTACGCAGCGCGAATAAGGATCAAGCCTGTGGCAATAGCCTCTGCCCAGCAGGCAGGGCAGGGGATAACTGCAGGGGCCATGGGGATAACTGTCCTCACACGCCACAGGCCACTCACACATGGGCAGAACCTGCACCCTTCTGCCCATGAAAAGACCACGGAGTTACTCCTCCCTGGGTCAAGCTTCAAGCTTCTGTCTAATTCCAGAGGACCCCAAACTGAGCGCTGGGGCTGAGACTGGGTTTTCTATGTTTTATTTGGGCCACTACAACTATTGTGTTGGGGGTTTGTGTGTTGGGGTTTCTTGCTTTGTTTTCTTTTGGTTTGTTGTTTTTTTCTTTTTTTAATGGAGAGCCAGGCTTTTCCCCAGTGAAGACCAAAGGAATCTGCATGTACTTCCAGAGGAGCATTAGCAGCTCTCTAGAACACAGCCTTCAAGGCTTTGCCTTGGAACGCACCGAGCACTTTCTTATCAGTGGCGGTGAGATGCAAGCCCTGCATGGCTCCTCTCCAGACCAGACTGCAAAAATAAACACATTGTGGCCTTGCAAACCTTTACTGATGCAATGGTCTCACTTGGTCTGAGCAGAGCTGCCACCATCTGCAAGCATCCATGGGACAGTGCTTCACGCTTGACAGGCAGCACGGACAGGGAAGAGAAAGGGAGCCAAAGGTAGATTAGGTCAAATGTTCCTCCCCTGCTTTGACATACTTCCTGCTTTACAAAGTCCAGCTCAGAAAAAAAAAAAAGATCTATTTCTGTGTAGACAATTCTATTCTTTTCTTCATAACATTTTCATTAAATAAAATTCGCTCAGCCCAGGCCAGGTATGACCATGTACATGGTGGGCTCCATAGCCTCTTTTATGAGACTGATCCATGAATAGGTCAATTAAGAAACAAAGAGGCTTTTTAACCTAAAAGGAACATTGAGCAAAAGCACACAATCAAGTTCTCATAGTTCAGCAAGGTGCTGCACATCATATGACTGCATTAATTAACAGCACACTCTTAGCCTGTAGCAAACCTGAGGCAAAAAATGCGTTAGCTTAGATGTCGTTGAAATCAGTACTTGTCAGCTTCAGTAATTCAATCATACGCCTGAGCTCTACGAAAAGTAAAGGCTAGTGCTAGAAATCAGAAACCTTCTGGATAAAACAATACCGTTTTTCATTTTGAGCAGCAATTCGGTATAGTAGTTACCTACCAAACTGATAACACAGTGATTAAAATGTCCCAATTCTGCTGCTGCCGCTGAGATCATTGGAAAAACATGGTTTAATTCAATACATGTAGGTCATTTTCTGTAATCTCAGCAATACAGCATGGCCTAATGTAATCATTTCGTATTATGAGCTTTTTAAACCTACTTTGCCTTCACTGCCATTTATCTTTAGAATAGAAAAAATATTATACCATGAATTGCCCGATTCTTGTTTATATTGCTGCAGGCAGAAGTATAACATAGTACTGTGAAGGGCGGTGTTCCATGGGTTAACCGGGGTACCAGATGCACAGTTAGCCCTAGAAACACAGAGCAACCACCTCCCCAAACTATCCCAGCAATCCCTGTAGGAAACTTTAGGCATATCCAAACCCACACCCAGTGCTCTGATTGTGACAATATCTTGCTATAGTGGTGGACGCACTAGTGTCTATTTTGCAGGGTTTAAAATAAGTTTCCTTCCCAGACATGCAAAAAAGTTGACACAGAAATCAAAGGGAGATTTATGTTCACATCAATTTAGCATGCTTATTTGACCTTGAGGACACCTGGTGTGTTTGTATCTGAACACCTCACAGCTTTTTACTCTTTTATCCAAAAGGGGTGCTGAGTCATAGATCTTAGTTACTTGCTCAAAGCCGTAGGAGATCCCTCATCATGGAAGAGAGCTGAAGCCAGCTTGTCCAGAAGCTCAGCTTGTGTGATAAACTTCTCAATTGTTCAAAACTAACAAGTTTTGAGCAGGGGACAACCCAATTTTATTACTCTATGAGACTGAAAAAATGCTCATTTCAGTACTCATTTGGTAAAAAACACAATGAGAGAAAAAAAGAATCCAAATGTGCAGGAGGTGAACAAACTAATTATTATGCTTCTCAGTGGCTTCTGGTCACTGAGGCCAATGGGGGTTTTCCGTTGACTGCTGGCAGTGTTATTGAGGTTTCACTCTGGCTCTAAATAAACTAAACAGGACCAACGAGGCATGGGCCTGAAACCATCCATACTATAAAATTTGTCTCTGGCATAGTCTTGGCCCAAGCCTGGTGTGCTCTTCCAGACAACGCCAAAGCATAGCTTGGGTGTTAACCTGGGTCAGGGACCATCTCCAGTAGGTATTTTGGATGTGGACACTGTGATTTGGAGAGTAAGAGAGTCTAGCTGTGTGAATGCAAGCTCTTTCCTGCCAGTTGGCCTCCAGGAAAAGTCTCTAGCTAATTTTATTTAATAGTTTAGATGTAGTCAGTGTGTCCAGGTCTTCCTTTCCTTTCCAGTCTTGCCTAAGCCAGCAACCAATGCTCAGTCCAAACACTGGCAGTGTGACATGGCATTCAGCAGGGTGACAGCAGTAACATGATTTGACCCTGCAGCTCTCATAAACGCAACAGTTAATTATATTTTAAAGAAATGCACTGTTTGGGGAGTGGACTAAAGCAGACCTAGAAGCAATAAACAAACCACAACATAAAATGATACAAACAATTGAAGAATGAATAGGCCAATTTGTTTCCATTAATTAGGGGCTAGTTCTCTGTTACTGTAAAGTTGTCTACACAATAAATAAATATATTTCTGCATAGTCTTTTTTATAAATATAAAATGTGATATTATGTAAATGCTAGGTACACTGCTAACAACAGTAAAAATATAAATTACTTTAAGTATTGCACAAAAACCAGTAGGTTCTAGATTGAAGAAAACAACACTTTAAACAAAGACCTTCTCATTTAAAGCAATAATCGTCAACATGTGGCTTATATGTAGTATGTGGCAGCTGCAACAACATTCATATCTCAGTGTGCCTGGTCTTAGGCAGAGCAAGGGAAGTGCTGAAAACAGTAGCATTCCTCATGGATCTGCTCCAGATCCCACAAAAGTCAGGAAGAATCTACCCTCCATGCTTGCTTTCACACGCGGGCAGCACAGCTAATGTTGAGCAAACAGACCACAGCTATGCAGCTCTCTCCCACCGAGCCAGGCACATAAGAAAAAAACACCCTAGAGTTAGGATGGGTTTTTTTTCTGGGGGATAGGGAGAGGAAAAGAAGTAGAGAGGTGGCACCACAGCCATCAGGTTCCTTCAACAAAGTCTGTCTTGCACTAACCCCAACATCTATAAATGCCTTGAAGCCCCCCAAGATCTACTGGTTAAATAACCACAGTGGAGGCTGGTTTTGCAGGAGAAAAGAGGGTATGGGGTTTTTTATTATTGTCCTTAATATGATGTTGCAAAACATTGTCCCTGCTCAAAATACTCATAACACAATATCAAATCATTACAACATGAACATGAGTCTTGAGCTCAGCTAGCCTATGTGTTCTGGAAAGACCATTAGTTTAAAGTTTCTGCTGCTGGGAACTAAAAAACAATGACATCTCTCAGGAAAAAAATCCTTTTTGTCGCTGCACTGGACTTCTGCTGCTTCTGCCCCGCTTCAGACCATTTTATGGGGAAAGAGAAGGGAGAGAGCTAGCTGACCTCTTCTCCAAAGAACATAGCCATTGCACTGGATAAGAAGATAGGGGCTGGCTCCCAAAGAAGATAAGATCCTTCTACAGCTGCCCAGTGACAGACCAGCTGCTAAGGACTGTGAAAGGTGAGCTCCAGCAATTTAAGAGAGATATCAGAGAGACATCAAAAGCACGTGTACTTTTCCATATCCTCAGCACACATGAGCTAAGTTCCTAAAGGAGAGCTTCAGCAGGCGTAGTTGTATACGCCTACCAGTGAAGCAGATTGCAAGTTTATCATGTTCAGTTTGCTTAGCTTTCCCACAGTAAAAATATTTTGTGTCAACATGAGTCAAGCTGAGAACACAGATCCTCATTCCTTGCTCAGATGCATTCACTCAGATGTCTTCCCCTATGTGCTAGGAAGTCAGTACAAGGTAACAATCAGCACAGAAGACCTCCTATGGTGTTGCACATCAAACTGAAGTAGTCTCTTGTGTGCAAACTTAAAATCACATGTGGGAGAGGTGACAAGCAAGTAAACTAATTTCCAAGTAATTTCTAAAATAACTAATCCTATCCGTTATGATGTTGAGTTTTTGTTTTTAAATTTGACAGCATTTTTGAGATGTAATCTCAAGTTGAGGGTGTTTGTTCCAACCAAAAATACACAAAAATATGTAAACTCTGTAAAACCTCTAACCTATACGTTTGATTTGAAACCCCAGGATTACCTTGGTAAATGACAAATCACTGAAAAAAAATACCCCATAACCGATACTGAATCATAAAAGAAAGGCAACAAATCATAAATCTAAATAATTTCTTGAAAATGTCTTCTCTGTGGATCAAAAATTAATAAACATTTTCTTTAGGGCCTCAGAACTGATAGTACTGTGGCATGCACAATGCAAACACTCCTTAATCCCAAAGATCTGGCACCAGCACTGCTATTGTATGATGCGGCTTTAAACCTGCTCTGAAGCTCTGCTGTAAATCAGGACTCATTCCACCAAAGTCAATGGAGCTAAATGACCGTAAAACTGGTGTGAGAGAGAAATCAGGTTGTTAACCTCTAAGTAGAGCATGCACTTGTCTCACAACCTCTGTTTTGTCAGGCTATATTTTATTCATTTTGAGTGTGAAATGAGAGCCTCAAGCTAGGAAATTAGTATTTGATTGTAGTTGAGCTATACCTGATATAACTAATGATACTAAACTTTTAACATAAACTTCTTGGCCCATACCCAATAACATTGCCTGAATTGGAATGGAGGTGTCTGATTCTAACCTCAAACAGCAACTTGGACCATCTTCTACCCACACAGTCTGATGATATAAGAACCCAAAAGCAACTACAGATTTCCTTCTTTGACTTGTAAGTTCCCACAACATTTTCCTAGAAACACTTAAGTATCCACCAGGGACACAAGAGAGATGATGACCTGTCAGCTAGTGGTAGTAGATAGCTATAGGATTCCAGTCCTTGTTCTTGGGATAACTTTCTATTTTATGTTACACTATTACTGAAAACTGGAAACTGAGGCCAGGAATCAAAACCTCAGAACATGTACCATCCTCTCTGCTTTTTAAAAATGGGCTTTAGTTGATGTTTTATTCCTCAGAAGATAATTTTTACCTGAATTCTCAGTGGGCTAAGGTGCATAATATTAACTGTTGGCTGGCTGGAAGGGCCTTCTCCCTCAGCAGCACTGAGGCTCCTTCATTGTATTGTAGGATCAAAACACATAAGTATGCAATTTAGGCTATCTAAACTGCTCTACAGAAGACATTAAATCCTCTGAATTCAAGTAATGTGGCCCTGTACTTCCATGGGCCAGGAGAATAACTCCTCTTTACAATGGGTCTTTAAACTCCATGAAAACATCATGCTAGTGCTCAGTAGCAGTCAGGCAGCAAATGGGATGATGTCAGGAGTTCTTTGGAAGGGAAGGGACAACAACACAGAGGACGTCATTCTGCCATTTTACATTCATGGTTGAATACTGAGCACACCTCTGATCCCCTCACCCCCACAAGGGCATAGCAGAAAGGAGAGCTACAACAGGGTGCAACAAGGATTATCCAATGTATAGAAAAGCTCGACATGGAGAGTTTATGTCACAGAGGGTTCCTTAGTTTGGAAAAAAGATGACTGATGAGTAGTTGACATAAAATTATGAAAAAAATGAGGAAACTATACAGGAAAGAATTATTCAGCATTCCTCATAACATAAAAGCTAGGAAGATATACTAGGAAGACTAAGGGACACACCGTTTTATACAGCCATACAATCTTGTAAAGGCCAAAGCTATTTAAAAACCCAAACAAAATACAATTAGAGGTACTCTTAAGAAAAGACACGTAGAAGGCTACTGAACATGGAGATACAGACTCCTTTGCTTCTTTCTTTGCACGCATTTTCAAGATTTCATCATTTCATTCCACTTAGAAAAGATTCTAAAGTCCATATCATTTCATTAAGTTTGTAAAAAATGCCTGAGTATTCACCACTATCCAAGATTGTCTGTTAAGATAACAGCTTTACATACATATTGAAAGGAAAAAATATTAACTAGATGTTAAGCAACTGCCACATCTAGAACTGGATTTTAAGTCCTTCGCTATTGAGAGTCATCTGGAACATATTTAATGATTAGTGTTATTAGCTATATATTATGTTGTAATTTAATACAAATTGGAGAGTGTGCAAAAATAGTTCAGACTGCAGCTTCTGATTTCCAGCTACATTGCAATTTTAAGACATTTATTTATGTTGTTTGGTTTTGGCCCTTTTTTGGGAGGTAGAAAATTATGATAAAAGAGCCATCAAAAAATGTGAGTTTTGGCAACTCCAGTCTGTAAGCCTCTGTCACTGCATGGGGGGGGAAGGGAGCTGGCAGAAAGGAAAGGGAAGAAGCCCTGGACTGGGTCAAGCGGGTGCATTTCAAGGGTTTCACTGAGCTTGCACCCTGGCTGCCAGGCCACTCTGGCACCAAGCGCTCTTTCCACCATCTTGCAGTTTCTGTTTTCTCCAGGTGGTTAAGGAGCTTCCTGGCTTTCTGTTTTATCACAGAGTAAACCTGGGTTTGGCAGACACCAAAAAAAAAAGTGCATTTCACTTTCTCTGGGAAATGTAAACAGCATCACACCCAGCCAGCACTACCAGTTAGTGTAACTGCAGAAAAAGCTCCAGTTTGTATCTGGATTTCACGTCCTGAGCAGCACATCCAGATGAAAAGTAAAATAATTAGTTTGAAAATGTTCATCCATTTACCCTGCTGGCACAAAGACCTTCTTTGTTTTATTTTATGGGGTCTTAAGGATCTCGTTTCCCATTTTTGATTATGTAAAAAAAAAAAAAAAAAAAAAAAAAAAGCAAACTCTAAAAGCATTCAGAGAGGGTGCAGTAGTTTTAGCCTTCTGTTTGTGTGATTCCAATAGGTGTATTTAAATGTAAATGCTACCCTTTCACCCTTGAGCCACCTATTCTTGCAGCCAGCAGAAAGAGAGCATTCATGGTATAATGTCTTTATGAGGACAGATCTTATACTTAATTTCTCATGTGAATCAAACTCTTTTATAACACATTTTTGTGAGATTAAAAGAACAATATTAGTCTAGTGGCTCAGCAGCCAGATCACTGCTCTGTCACATGGGAGACGTGGGTTCAAAGGGACGCCAGGCAACTTAGCTGGGAAGTGCCCGATTGAAGCTGCAGCCACGGAAAGATTCAGTCCTCCACTCTCATAGGATTGTTTAACTTTGCATTATCTGCCTCTTCAGGCTGGCCAGAGCCACTGTCCCTCCAGCTCCTTACTGGAAACTCTGCCCAGCTGCTGCTCCCTTACAGGGAGAAGGTCTTGAAACCCCAACTCCTTATAACGATCCACATTCACTCGCATTTGCACAGTAGGGAGGATTTTCAGGAAAGAGAAGGGTGAATTTTTGAACAGGTATTTCCAAAGTCCCTTTGACCTCCCAGTTTCACTCGGTGTCTATGCACTGAATCACAGAGCGTTCAGGTTACCCACGCTCACGGCATGTGGATGTCTGAACGCACAGCTTGCAAGCAGGCATCACCCAAGACTCTTAGTACAAGTACAATGTGACAAAAAGATTGACAGAGTAGCTCGGATCCTGTTATGTCAGGGTAGAGTCTCGCGGAAGCCCAGGGAGCCCTAAGTGCTCTATTCTAAGGGATGTATTTCTCGACCAGGGAAAAGTCTTAATACATTTTGGCTAAAAAAGTTGAAAAATAGATTAGTTAAGCGTAGGCCAAGCAAATTGTTGTATCTTACTTTGCCCACACTGAATCAAAATAAGGTTAAACTTTTTTTTCAGAATATTTTCTTTTCCTCAGCCTGAAGCACAGTTGCATGTGACAGACGTCAGACTTCGGCTTCATGCCACCTCCACGCAACAATGAATATAGTTTAGAGCGTTAGTTTAAGACGGCTACATTGTGGACTTGTGTGTGATCAGTAATGCTGATTATTAGAATTATTATTCTTTTTGTGATGCTGCTTAGAGGGTGCAGTGATAGGGGGTCTTTGTGCAGAGTGACATTCAAATGCTTAATAATCTATTTTTTTCTTCGGATCTTACAGTCCAAGTACAAACCACGTTATTTTCTCAGTCTGTACAAGCTGTGTGACGCAAGACAGAGAGGTCTGTGTATGCCGCAAGTGCAAGCACCAATGTCAGGCAGTCCCACTTATTTCCCTCACTTCCCCTTCCCTTGATACAGAGCATATGTCTCATTGTGGCACCAAGCACATGGAAACTGAGGGGAAATAGCCTATTATTTTAGGAGGTGCAGGACCAAGCACCTGGAACAGTGAAATACTTGGAAAGCACTTCTGTAAATGTTTTAGGCTGTAATATATTAAACAATTAAGAGGTGTTGGTATTTCTGTGCTCGAGGGCATTTAAAACAGGGAAGTCCCCTTTAAAGGCACCAGAGCGGAATGTGTATGGTCATGCTCTTTAAAAGAAAAACTACCTCTTTTTTTTTTTTCCCCCCTTTCAGCAAAAAGTCCAAGTTTCAGCTGACTTGCTCTTTCAGCAGAGGAAATGAAGCCAGATTATTTTAATGCTGTTTTAAACAGTTAACTCCTTGAAAAAAAAAAAAAAAAAAAAAAAAAAAAAGGAAAAAAAGTCCAAAGAATAGAATTAGTTACCTTGAAAGCTCTATTCAGGTAATTTAGAAAATAGTTTTGTTAATAACCTTAATGCATTGCTTGTATACCCAGGACTGTCAGGACTACAGGTTACTACAGGTTAATCAGTAAATCACTGATATCAGCTACAACCAACCCTTAAGAAACCCAGTGTCTCTTACGTCTTCGCTTCTATTTTCCTGACAACAATAAATAAGTGCCTGTGCGACATCAAATTAGCCTAAAGGAATAAGAACTTAATACTGGTAACTCTCAGCTGAGCACACAGTCAAAATTAAGTGTAGTTAATGAATGCTTAGTTAATTCTTAGAAAGCTTTTCTTAGTGGGCTCTGAAGCACATGAAAGTGAAATGCAAGTTCTTTTAGACAGGCAGACAGAAAGACATGCTCACGCTCACACACCAGCCCCACACATTTATAGTATACGTTTACATATATGCATACAAATAAATTCCAAACAGACAAATTCTAGGAAACTTTATCAGAGAAACAAGAAAAAAAGTTACCTACTGTTCTCTATAACGCCAACAAGTGCACAAACTCTCTGTAAAAACTTTAGAATTGTCTATTCTAATATTTTGACAGAGTATGTTAGCAATCATTTTCACCAAACTATTTTTTTCTGACAAAAAAAAAAGACAAGACTTATTAGAACCAAAAAATCATTAATAGTGGAAAATGCCTGCTTCAAGTTGCTTGTAAGAAAACAAATAAAGGAACTAGCAACTTCTGTGCAGCTTTAGCTCTGAAGTAATTATGGCAGGCTTTCGCTTTAATCACTCATCTCACGGCAGCCCATCAGATTAACAAGAAAAAAAGAAAAAAAAGTATTAAAACTTAGTGAGTTACTGGAATCTTCTGGAACTGAAAACTATACAGATGGTCTGCAACATATTTGTATAGAAGATGCCCAATTGTTGATGGGTTTCCAACTATTATAGTAGCATAGTAAGAAGGCAGATACTGGGCAGTGAGCACTGAGCAACTGTTGTCATCGAGCCTTCCCCTCTTGGCTGCATCCCCACTCGCCCAACGAGCAGTTTTGGTCTCCCAGAGCAGAGACAAAGGTTGCTTTGGAGAAGCCGGGAAGCCTAAGAACACCATGTAGATTTAGGACTGGATAGGAGGTATTGTGCGGAGGCCATGCCCATTACTCATCCGCTGGCAACGGGCTCTCTTCCTTTTGTCTGGAAAGACGGTAAACTTTCAATGCCATCTGAAAACAGAAGGCCTTTCACAGAGTGCAAGAACTCTGCCATCTCAATCATGTGAAAATATTGTAAACACTTTCCCAGCCCCCATTCAGCTGTCCGAAAAGCAGAGCAAGAAAACACCAAACAAAATAGGAAGGAAAGAAAAGGGTGTGCGTTGCGCACTTTGGTTTAATTTATATTTTTTTACTCTGAATAGGAATTTTGCTTGGAATTTTCTTTTTTTCCTTAATGTTAGTGAACAGGGTTAAGTAGCTATTATGGAGAAAAGGCAGTTAAAAGCCTATTTATGTCTTAGGGGAGGGGAAAAAAAAAAAAATCCAGTGCCCAGCAGTTTCTCACCAGCAGAGCTTCTCTCATGTTTCCTTACAACCTCTGCAAGAGTAGATTTCAAATGTGCTACAGGACTTGGATTTCTCTTTCAGTCCTTAGGTTGACCCACCCCCAACGAACTTTTCCCAGGAGGGTCTTCTCTCGAAACATTTAAACAACTGAGTGTTGTGTTACTGACATATCTTAACGTATACAATAACGTGTACGGAATGGAAAGCGATTCACAAAGAAGAATATATTCAGAGAATACCTGCATGTGTGTACATTTGTTTTTACATGTCTATCAAGCATACAACATATGCTCAAGTATACATGTTATTTGCACAAAATCCTTGAACTACTCATTTTGCCTGATGATACCTTCTCTATAGATTTTGCAATATACCATTAACTCTGGACAGCTGTTTTTACAGGCATCATGCACAATTTCAGTGCATCATGTGGTTATGTAAAAGTGATGTAGGTCCTTGTTGAAAAAGATGTGCTCCGTCTGAAGTCATGGACTACTTGAAATTTCATAGTAACTTTGAACCATGGTAACACATTAGTGCCTCAATTCTTCATTATTTGAAGTATGAAGTTTTATTTAGGTTGGTCATCTTAACACTGGAGAAAGACAAAGAAAAATAACTACGCTGGCAGAAAGCGCATTTTGTTCCCTTGCTCTAGAATAGGATTTCTAGTCCAGTTTGGTCCCAGATTCAATTCTGAACAGACCAGATGGAGGTAGACCTGGAAGTATTCCTGTTGCCTCAGAGGCAAACGCTCTGCTCCTGACCTAGGAAAGGGTCAGCTGTCATCAGTGATTTCCAGAGGGATGAACCAACCACTGCTATTTGGGAGGGTATTTCTTCAGAGTATTCAACAAATGGTGTGCACTGATAGAAGTCAGTCCCTGACAGCCCAGTCAGAACTGACTGCTAATAGGAGCACACCATATAGAGGGGAGGCTTTTCTACCTATGGATGAATGCAGTTTGCTGACTGAAAAGGAGACTTTACTTTTTAAGCAGACGGATACAAGTCTGTATACCCGTTTTGCTGTCCAAGTAAAGAGCAGATGCAAAAATGCAAATCAAGTGCTGCATAAGCCCACGTACATTCAAGCATACTCGTTGCTCTGTTCCCCACCAGGCGTATCCAGCCAGGCTGTCCCATGACATACCTTTGTATGCAGGAGTCCGCATGCACAGGAAGCAGGTAGATCTGGGAGTTGACTCTGCTCTTGGATGTTCTGCAGACCTCTCTTGAGGTTGATTTTGGTATGTTCATTTTGCATCTTAGGATTTTCTGCTCTGGCTTCTGCCCTACAAGAGGAAAGATGAAGGTTGTATCCTGTGCTAGAGGTGCACTCCTTTATGCTGGTGAAACTAGCAGCTACTCGATAAGTTGACATTCCTGTCCCTGATTTAAATAGAATTCAAGGATCATAACACACAAAGATGCATGAGAAGTTATTACCAAGAAGTGCCAGATGTGGCACAATGAGAGGGCAGATTCTCCTCACATCCCTCAGTATACACATTATGCATCAGTATGGTCTATTTAGGAGTTTTAAAGTTCAGCATTTGAATTCTATACCCCCCCAAAAAAAGTGTATATTAGTATACTTAGATAGTCGCTTAGTCTTTCCATACACACAGTGACAACACGTGATCACAGGTTAGAGAGAGAGGAAAAGTAGTTGCCAATAACTGAAGCAAGGACTGATAAACTGACAGACACTTTTTGAATTCACAAATGCATTCCCTGGGACCGCCTTGCACATGTTATCTCAATATTTCACTCCTCCCCTCTCAATTTTATAAAAAGAAGCTGCAATAAATTAGAATTTTAAGACTCCAAATAAAAACCTTCACTAAAATTGAAAACAAGACATGGATGCAGAAGCATATGGAAGGTTTATGAGAGCAGAGGGGGGAAAAGAAATGATCCCAAGGCAATAAAAAACCTGTCCCACTCTTTCTTGGTCTTTACAAAACCAATAGTTACAAGAGACAGATGAAGAAGTTTGCTGTACAATACAGTACTGGTACATCTTCCAGCAAAGAGACTTTATAGTTTTCTTACTCATTCCCCTGATGCAAGGCAGCCAAGTAAAACCTACTCTTAAGATCCATTTTCTGACTTTCTTTATAAAATACTTCAAAGTTATACATGGAAATGAGATACCTTTCTGCTTTGATCCTTAGTGTAAGGGTAACCAAGCAGAAGAGGCTTCCTGGCCTTTCATACAGTTTTCTTTGGAACTAAGCACTGGACCCTCTGAATTCTGTAACTAGCATTTTAAATGTTTTATGGGATAAAGGCAGTTTTGTTCAATTTACATTTTCATCTTTGTTCCAAACCTCAAAGTGATTAATTCTGGTCACTGTATACACAGTTTTATTTCAATTTTTTTTCCACCATTTCTCCCATCCTCAGCACTCCCCCCTTACAGAATGGTGTGGGTTGGGATTTTGTTTAGCTAAATGATAGAGTGGCTATTAAGGATTGTTTTGCTTTGTTTTTAAATACAATACTCCACATTCCAGACATTTCTACCAGACACAGTGGTTTGGAACTGAAGAACACTGTGAGCGATGAAATTTGGGTCTGGCTCTACATTATTGCAAAAGACTTGAAGAACTTTTAGATTTCTTCCCCCCTCTAACATGCCCCAAACTTGGGGCCTAAGCTATGGGGATATTTGTTTCACATCTTAGGTTAGAAGTCACAATCCTGTAGTAAGTTTTGTTCTACGAGAATAAATGCAGGTTCTGTGCTCAGTGCTCAAATAAGGCCTATGAACTGCTAATTTCCATTTATAGAGGACACAAATGATACCAACCAGAGACAAATAATATTATATTGGCTTAGAAGTATACTGATTTTACATTCCTGCTAAATTGTTCTGTTGTGAAATGGTTAATAGTGGTAGCCATTAAATGATGGTGCTTCTGATACTCAGTTAAAAATTAATTCAGAGTGTGTGCAATGGGTGGCATGGATTGCTCATCAAGGCCCATCCCTCAGCTGCCAAAGGCAAACTAATTCTGAAAAGGTGAGAAAACAAAGGTGAAGACATCCCATATCAGAGTGGGGGAAGTGTATTTACAGAACAGACATGCACATAGTCCAGGGAGGTGGAGTTCCTACAGAGAAGTTGCTACAAAGGTTCTATGCTCGTAAGGTTCACTCCAGCTTGGAAACAAGAATGTACATAAACAGCACAGAGAGAAACATCTAAAGGGACCTGGGGTTTTGCATCTTCCTTTAGATATGATCTGGCTGAAACTCAGGAAACCTCTTCTGAGAGGGCTATGACTTAATCAAACACCATGGAAATGTAATTTTTCCAAAGGAAAAACAAACACAAACAAACAATATTGTGACACACAATTCATTAAGAGCCCTTGTTTGCCTGATATCTTACAGAAGCTGAGAAGAATTAATATTCTTGGGTCTTTTATCATTAGATAGAACAGGGAAGAGAAAAGAGCTCTTCAGACTTTGAACAGGATTTTGTCTGACTGCTATTCTATTAGAGTTTTGGATGTCCCTTGATTTTTTTTCTCTTTTCTTATTTTGGCCCCAGTCCCTCGTTCCATGTGTGCAGTTGCACTGAGTTATTCAAGACATTCTCCTTAGGTATCTGTAGATATAGTGAAACATCAGAGTTTTCAAATATTGAACAAGGTATTCATAATTATTCAAAGATGGGCCATCTGAAAACCTCAGCTATTGAACAAATATGAACTCTTTACACCTCTCTTTATGCCATAAAAGACAAAGACATAAAAGACAGGTTAGCAGGTTAATATTCTACAAGAATTAACTTGGTTTGATGTTAGGGATTTGAAAGTAATGATAAAGAGTTTATTCTCATTTAATTTATTACAATAGCTGTAACAAGTTCTGAGTTTTTTCATTCTATTCATAACAGATATTGTTTCACCCTAATTATTTTGTCACGCAAAATACTCATACCTAAATACTGTCACAACGAAGAGCACTATAGGGAAGGTCAAGCTGCCCTGAAGGTCTTCTGGATCACACTTCTAAGCCAAAGACAGAAAACCTTCTGAAGCATGGTGCCTAGCCAGACTTCACACCTTTCTACATCAGTGTTAGGTAACAATGAGTCCCTTTCCAAGGCACACAGTTCTCCTGGGCAGGATACAAAGAACCAGCACCCCATTCTGCTCTAAGATGTCTCCCAAAAGAGGATGACTAGAAGTTCAACATTATGGACCTATCCTACAATTTCCAAAGGCAAATCATGCCTTTGTTACCCCCTCCTCCATCCTCTCCACACAGTTTATGTTGCCTGCTGCCCCAAACATCTATATTTCCCCCCTCCCTCTGTATGAGAGATGTAAAACAAGTCTAAACACAGCTGTCAAGTTCTAAAATCAGCATCAAAGCTCAGTAAGAGCAAGAGGGAAAAACAATATGCTTTGTTAAACCACTCTGCCTCAGATCTCAAAGGGTTATACAATGAAAGTAATACCCCCTTTGAGTTCTGTGTATGGCAAGCATTACCTAACATCCTCAGTCAGAACCCCACTGTTTATGAGGTGATGAGAAAAGAATACAGCTCCCTCTTGTCAGGGGGACATCTCCACTGCCCTGCAGGAATTTTTTTTTGTTATATTTCAAATGTATTGAATCTTCT
Source organism: Calidris pugnax (assembly GCF_001431845.1). Classification (NCBI taxonomy): domain Eukaryota; kingdom Metazoa; phylum Chordata; class Aves; order Charadriiformes; family Scolopacidae; genus Calidris; species Calidris pugnax. The sequence continues at coordinate 10,212,036 of NW_015090922.1, forward strand.
AGACATTAGAAAAGCAAAATATGCACTGTATACTTTGGAGCCATCACCTCTCTTGGTCAGTTCATAGGTTTGCCAAGGTCACAGAAAACACTCTTTTACATCATAAGTCTTACCTTTAGGCTGTTTTACTCCTCCACAGGAACCTGAAGGGATTTAAACAGATTTATCAAACTAGAAATGGAAATATTTATGTTTGGAAACATTGGTATTTCTAAACATTTCTCATTTCTTTCCTTCCCCACTGATACTGATTCCCAGTCTTTGAGCCGTGTGAAGTGGTTTAAAAGTTACTTTGCAGGAAGAAAAGTTTGCCTGCTAACTCACCCCCAACCCCACACACAGCTAAGGCTTTCTGCTGCACTACTGGTATTACTAGTACCACTATGTATCTCTCTATGTATATGTTTTTCCATTACATGTGCGTTTTCTTCCTATACAACTCAAGATTTATTTTTTTTTAGTTTTATATGCATCAATTTTAATGGTTAGCATGAATCCTCATAATGATCCAATATCATCATCTATTTAATGTAAACTACAGAATTCACCAGTTTGTTGACACCCAAATCCCAGTATGTTTCTTTGAACTGCAATATAGTAGCAAACAGGCACCTTAAAAGCTTTTACTGGTAAATCCATTTCTTCTCTCAGTTTAGCAGCCACGAAGGGAAGCTTAGAGCTGGTGTCAGAGACAGCCGGTGCCTGCTCTTCAGGAGCCTGGGATGAACCTGGTCCTCTCCAGAACCTTACCAAGGCTCTTCTGGTCCTTTCCAAGGCTCTTCTAGGAAGGACCTTAAGCTACTGTGTTGGCACAGAGGCAATAGGTTTAGAAAAAAAGAAGAAAAATATGTTGAGTGGCACAAGAAGATTATTTTTTTTTTAATTAAAAAAAATGGGACCAGGTGAGCTGTCCAACTTTTGGCCCTAAAGGGTCTCTGGGTGGGCAAATCAACCTCAACATTGCTCATGTAGAGCAGGATGGATACAACCAGAAATATGTTTGGCAATACTGCTAGTCTTCAGCAGAGTGAGGGTCTGCTCTTCTACCACTGACGTGTATGAAACACTTTTTGCTGCCACTCCATTTCAGTTGACACTTTGCTTTTTACTTGATAAGAGGGTGTGCAATACCCCATACTGCAAGTGTGAGCAAGGAATGGGGAATACTTTAAATGCTGACCTACTGTTATAGGTATTCCCTGGAAATGGGAATGGTTTTGCAAGGATCGCAGCATACAGTCATCATTTCAAATTATAAAAGAGAGCAGAGACAAACTTAAGACTAAACAACACAAACAAGTTTTCTCCTGCAGAGAGGCTATAGCAACAAAAGCATAAGCTGTGCTCTTCCTGCTAGGTTACTCACCAGGAGACAAGGACAATAATCCAGCAGCCATAGAATGTTATTTAGCAATAAAGACATGGAGGCCACCGCTGGATATTCACCCTCTGTCCTTGCTGTTTTTCCTTAAATGTACAGGAAAGCTTCCTCTGCATGAGAGGCGTCAGCTTTCCACACAGAATTACCCAGGCCACCACTGCACTGCATGGTCTGCTAAAGATGCAGGGGGCTGGATGTGGTGATAAGGAATGAAGACACCTGAGTAATTCAGCAATAAAGGCAGCTTGATGCTCCTGCACTGTGCACAGATGATTCTTCGGAAACAACACAGGCAGAGCAACAGAAATTTTAGGGTCCAGGCAGGAAGAATATTAGTATTTTAGCTGGTCTTCAATAAAAGAAAAGTGGAGGAATAAAAGGGGAGAAAAAAACCACTTTTCTCTTGGTACAAAATAACTATTGTATGGTGCCACATTTCAAAGTCTACCGTAGGTGAGCATCCCAGGCCACCAGCCACATAAATATGCTACTTCAGTATTTCAGAAATACATACACTTTTCTCAAAATGATTCTTTCCTTTCTATTGTGAAACCCACTTCCTCCACCAGAGAGGGGCTGGGCAGCTACAAGCTCCCTGGGACTGTTTCCCCGTTCATGACATCATACCACGAGCTGCTTATCTTTGCAAAATGCCTGGAGGTCCGCAGAGGGAAAAAGAAAACACACACACCACCCTTACCTCCTCCTAGTGCTTAGCCAGGCTTGTAGCTCTCAGCCTGCCTTTTGCTGTTATACCCAGTTTGAGCCCAAGCAAATTCCAATCCACTCCTCTTCCTGAGGCTCTCATTTATTTAAACAGGTGGGACCAGAATTTCTGTACTTCCCAAAGTGCTGTTGCAGCTGAACCAGCTTATAAAGCAATTCTGCTACAGGTATCAATTAAGAACATGTGAAGGGGAATGTCAGGCTGCAGAGGGGCAAGAGCAACACAGCAGCCACTTCTAGAGCTTAGGTGCTGGCAAAGACAAAAGCAACGCCCAGCTACTCTGTAACTTTCCTAATTCAAAACACCCTCCAGCCAAAAGACCACTATCTGGAATTGTTGCATAAACTTAATAACAATCTTTTATTATTATTATTATTATTTTTTAAGGCTGTCCCACCATTCTATTATCTGTCATTAATTTTCCATATGTTCCCCTCACCACCGCTCTCAGGCTGGGTTCAGTTTACAGAGTTGGATCAGATTTCTTTACAAGCCAGGACATTTGCTGGCTTGCTTACTAGCTTGAGGCCAGTTATGTTTGAGTGAGGCCCAAGCAAAACAAGTGAGATTTGGTGACTTTCCAGCGAGTAGGCACCAAAACTACATGATACGAGGTTGTTGTTTTTTAAAAGTTTAAATTTTTTAAAGTAGAAGTTCTTTCATAATTTCAGATTATTCTTATAAAAACAGCTGCTGGCTCATACTTGCTCAAATATTGCAGCATCCCTCTGCTTACTGTAAAGCAAAGATCTCTTCTCTGTTTTCTTTGCACTTACCATAAAGCAAAAGTTTCTTGGATATCTATATTTTTAATCGCAAATGGGCAAATGCACCAGTGAATCTGGAAAAAAGAAACTGATGAGAAGGAGACCAATGAACCCTTTTGTTTCCAGTATTTGTACAAGATAATGAAGTCTCATCTTTGCAACTCTGTCTCTAAAAACATTCATATTTCATGTAAAACCCTCCTCTAGTTCAAACCTGACTTCTAGAAACATTTCTCACATTGTCACAATCAGTGAGTCAATAAAAAAACAATTCAAAGCGAAGTGTACTTCCATCCAAGCCGTAAAAATAAATCACTGAATACCTAAATAATCACTGATCCTCTAACTATACCCTGGATTATTTAATTCCTTTTTTTCTCTCTGTTTTTAGCTTCATTATTCTCGGCACATCTGAAACGTATTTTAAATGCTTTGGGACTATTGGAAATTGCCAAGAATATTTGGGGGCCTTATGGAAATGCCAAAGTAGAATTTCAAGTAATTTGACACTGAAGGACCTCCAGACCTTTGAAAATCCCCCAGTGTATACTCCCCACTGCCTATGCACAGAAACTTAAGGCAGCAGAACCAGAGTACAGTCCAAACATGAGACAAAATGAAAATACCAGTATTAGATACTGTGTTTCAGTTTTAGTCAAACACAGAGTAGCATGCTAATAAGCAGTAGTTTGAAAATATGTTGAATGCAAAGGGATTCTCACAAAACCATACGTCTTGTCTGTCCTTAGCTGGTGCAAAGGCATTTCCCTGGTTTTGCTTCATAAATTTAAGCACTGTTACAGATGTTGTAACAGCTGGCATGCAAAAGTTATATGAATGCTGCATATAAATGTCATATTGTCCATATTGTTATTATTAGTAGCACTTATCGAGGCAACCAAGCACAAGACCCTGTAAAGCTAAGCTTTCACATAAATACAGATAAATATTTTGTTCTGGACACAAGCAGTGTTTAGGCCCTGCAGCGCTAAAAACTGCAGCTCCTGACTGCTAGGAGTGTGCTTGCATGTTGTATCCCCAGCTTTGGGAAGTGGAGAATATAGACACCCCAAGCAGAGGGCTGAGCAGGAGCTGCCCAAATTAGCCATTAGGAAATGCAGAGGATACTGGAATTACCTTGAGCCTCTCTGGAATCCAGGCACCTATCTCAAGGCAGGGATCTCCACCCTCCTCCACCAAAACAGTGAGAAAAGCGGGTGCTGTTGCTGCCAGGCCTGTTTTTTGCAATAGCCCGACACTCCCTCAGACTGCAGGAAAGTTGGGCTCAGTTGCCTCCAGGCGTGAAGGGATCTGAACCTGTATTATCCACACCTGCTCTAAAAACTATCAGGCTATAGGTTATCCTGCCCTGGAAAGTTCCTCTTCTTCCTTCTAAAGACATTGCTTTTGGCATGCTTAGGAAAGGAACCTAAAGAAATGAACCTAACCTGAACTGAACATCATCAACTATTTTTTTTTGTTTTTCATATTTAATCTTATTAAGGGGTCAATTTATTCGCTATCTGAGGCTATTTACAAAGTAACAGTAAGTACTTCCTTAAACACAGCACTGTCACCCTTAAATACAGCACTGTCACCATGTCTCAAATAGCATGTGCTTCCCCGCAATGCAAATTAGAGTTTGATGAACTAAGGGTCAAATAAATAGTCCAACACAGTGAATACAGAGCAATGACTGTAGTCAACCCATTCAGGTTGGAAGTGTTCTGCAGAACCCATACAGTTCATCCCATCAAAGCACAGGGATGTTCTTTTTCTTATATTTGCTTTATGAATTATGACACAAGGAGGAAAGGGAGGAGATTGGAAGAGCTGAACAAGTGAGGAAGAAAACAGAAACTCAGTGAGGAAAGGAAACAGATGAGATAGGAAATGGCAGATTTGCAAATCATTGGCAAAAGTGCAGTTGTTGGGTTATTATACCCTGTTGTAGGTTGGACACAGTGTAAAAGGAGGAGAGTTCACATACAGATCTCACTGAGAGCCCTGTAGAGATCACAATATCTGGGGAACCACCAAATAACCACCAACAATGACTAAATGTGGAGCTGAAAGAGAAAATAGAAAAATTGGAGGGGAAAGCTGGGAAAGAACAGTCACAGGAGCCAAAAAAGGGCGAGATTTCAAGGAGTCAATGGGGTGAACAACATTAAGAGCAAGAGAGAGGTAAAGATAACGGAAGATGAGGTTGTAGAATAGACGTGTGACTGGATCAGGAAAATCCCAGTGGGGGATTAACTACACACTACAGGTTTCTATGCTTAGATACAAAAAGCTTTACAAACCAGATTGTTGGCAAAACTTCATGAGTCCCACACTGGAATAATTAAAATAAAAGCTGTTCACTGAAGTTATTTTTGGTGGGCATGTTTGGATCAGAGAGTGGAGTTGTTGAGCACAGTATAATACATGCCAAAAGTCCTATTATGCGCCTGCCACTGCGTCATGCCATACTTGGAAATATGTTCAAAAACTATGGTAGAGAGTCCTTGTTGGCTTCACACTTGAAGGAAAAAACAGTGTTTCACACTTCAGTTAGAGGTTGCAGCACTGCTCCTGAGTCATTTAACTTGGAGGTGGTGGTCCTCTTGGTTGAGTCCAGGTAGGGAGAGGTTCGCATTGTGGCAGACCTCAGAGTGGCCAAGGGACTAGTCTAAACAGGGTATTCCTACTCAAAATGCCATGTATATATTCTAGAGTGACTGGCACGTAGAAATTAAGGAAAGCTTATACCATGCAGTGACCTTCCTATCTGATGAAATGGGGTGTTGTTACCAAATACACATTCACAGATGAATGGGCTAGCAAACCAGATAGTAAAGCATTAAGAGCCATTAGGAAAATATCACCCAACTCAGTTATAACATTTTTGTTTTCTTGCAGTGGAGTTCCTTAAAGGACCCTGCAGAGAAGCTGGGTGTTTTCCTGAATGTTCCCTTGTCACAGCTTTTTCTTTATTTCCTGAAAAACCACATGGTATGAAAGTTGTAAATGGAGACAAACAGAATACAAAACAAGTTCTGGAACAACAAGTGTGAATTGGAAATTTTGGCAGACGCAGCAGAAAGCACCTTTTGACTAAGGATGCATTGAGCCCAGAGTCTATCATTGCTTGTACAGAAAACCTGTAGACATCTAACGAAATTCAAGGTTTTGTAAACCCAAACACTAGGCAAGTGTTTAGGTTGAAGTGGCTGAAGCAACCTTGAAGCTTTGCAACAAACAACTGTCACTATCAATCTACCAGAGACCATCGCCTCCTGGGAACAGAAAAGCAGAGCACATGCCCAATTTGTTAACTGTTCTCCTAGTGAAACCATACCAATGGTACAACACTGCTTCTCCCCTGCAGTAGTATGCCAGCAACTTTTTCCTTAAGAAAGTCTCTTTCCTTCAGCACAATAGCCCCCGATGACTCACAACAGGGCAAATTGCCTTCCTATTTTCCGAAGGTTATTTTTTCTCAATACTGGACAATGCAGGTTCAGCCTACTTGCTGTTATGCAAATACAGCCTCCAGACAATAACTTTCCAAATCAGGATTTTACTGAAAAAGAAAAGAAAACAATCTGAGAAGGTCTTTAAAAAGGAAAGAGCAGAGATATATATCTATATTCAATAGGTTTTTTAAGTTTTTGAGGGGTGGTGGTTGTAACTTGCCAAATTCTTATTTAAGCAGCTTAATTTATTTAGTGCTTAACTCAGCCATGAAAGTGTTAACTACCATATGCATGAGGGCTGAGACCAGGTTCTTGTGAACTGTTGTATTTCTGTCATCTGAAAGTTAAACACTGGGTTAGGAAAATCCAAATGGTGGCTTCATCCTCAGAATGACAGCAGAAAGAAAAATATTTGCACTTTTCCCCTTCTAAGGAGAGGATTGGAAAGGAGCAGTTCTCTCAAGACACTCCTTTATTCTCTTAACAGCAAGAGCTGTTCTGCTGAGACTGTCTCCAGTCACACGTTACTAATACCCCAGGCTTCTCCTGTCTGGAGCCCATGCTGCAAATATTGTTTTTCCCAGATACCACAAAGTTGATTGGGTTTATTTTGGGGACACCAGACTTCCTCTGTTCCATTCCCCTGCAAAAGAGCGGGCAACTTCTGTTCAATGAGTCCTCAGAAGCTAAAGACTGAAGTTGTCAGAATCGGGACACGTCTAGAGCTTGCAGAGCCAAAGTCTTCCTCCAGCTGCACTTACATAGCTCTGTTACACTGTCATGGATGTTATTTTGTACATCAGAAAAAAAAATATCAACTTAGTGAATTCTACTGATCTTTTCTTTCGTTCAGCATCTGAATCTGAGACTTCCGGTGTCAATTATGACTTCCTAAAAATGCAGCCCTGATTTCTGAAACACTTCTGACACTGCTTCTCACTCTTTAAAAAAAAAAATAGACAAACCTCTATAAAAATAAGCACATTGCTCTCTTTCCAATCCTACCTAGAAATGCTCCTTTCCTGCAATATCCTTTTAAAACCTTAACTGCAGTGCAATTGCTGCTGCACTTAGGCTGTGCTGATCAGTATCGCTGCGTTTGTACTCCCTCCCCTTGTCTGTCTCCATCTCCTAAATCTTTGTCATTTGTTTAGACTGTGAGCCCTTTAGTGCAGAGATCGTTTTTTCATTCTCAGTTTGGACAGGATCTAGCACCATCAGCCTAGGCACTAATACAAAGGATCATCAGGGAAGACAGGTTTGCTATGTTTACGAATGACTGGTCTTTTCATGACATGTTGGGAGTTTATTGGACTTAGATAGGGAGAATATTATTTCTACAAGAGACTTCAGACATCAATCTGAATTTTAATCTACAATATTCGAAATTAGAAAGTGTTGTGAATACCTTGACCTCTTGATAAAATCTGGGACACCTTAAAACTAATCTTTAAATGCTTTTGACATAGCATATGTCATAAATACCAATTCCAAGTAAATCTTCTCAATTTCTCTCTTCTCAACTTCTCCTGCCTGGAAAGAAGTATTGATTTTGAAAGCGTCAGGGGCCCCAGACTCAGGGCCAGATTCTGTTCTCCTTGGCAGGTCTGTAAAACCACAGCAGGCCCATTGACCAAAGCTGAGCTCCAGGGAGAGAAAATAACATTTAACACTTTTATGGGCCCCGTGCTTTGCTATATTCTCACCTCCCTCCACGACCTCTTTAAAACACAACCCCAAAATACCTCGCAGTATCTGCTGCCCTGTGCATGGCAAACGGCTGAGGCCTACACGGCCTCCCCATCAGCATGGAGCCGTGCCACAGCACCCATCCTCTTCAGGGGCTCCCTCGCACCGCCGAGGGGCTGTCAACAGAGACAGCTCAGATAGTGGGCCTGTCTAATTTGGTAAAGTTGGCAGAGACAGACTCTTTGCCGCCTTACTTATTTTCATGCTGCAGAAACGTGAATTACTGCGGTAAAAGTTTCCGTCGATGGGGGAGATTCCCAGGCTGGGTCTTCCGTGGTTTTGTCTTCTCGCTAGCAGGACCTGGGTGCAGTTTACACAGACCAGCTGATGGACTCCCACACTGAAACCAGCCAGCCAGTTTGCACAAGTCTCTCATTCTAAAATATGTGTAATTTATTTGAGCTGATAGAGAGGATAAGAATCAACTGTCTGTTTCCCAGTTAATAAAAAACATACAATGAGAGCCAAGCTCTGCCAGCATATCTTGTTTACCCAAAAATGTTTGGCATTAAATGTGAAATCGGAAATGAACTCATTATCTGATTATTTTCATTTTGAAGAATTAACTGCTTTGGGGGAAAGGCTTGTCTTAAACAGTCCTCTTGTACAGATGACTAATTGCAAACACGTATCTCTGAAGAATACAGCGAATGCTGGTGACTCCCAGGGTAGGACACAGCACTATTAATTTGGACAAGAAAATAAGGAGTATCCTCTCACGTGACTTATTTCAAAACAGAAGGAAATCCATTTAAGCTAGCAGTGTCATGCCCATACAGGTGAGAAGAGTTTCAAAATAAAAGGCCATGCTCTGTAATTCTTATCCAGGCAATATGGACAAGAAGTGCTTAACAGTTACTTGTACTAGATTCGCCTTTTCCCCTCCAAGAAGATAATTATATAGCAGGATGGATAGTTATAACTTCCTAGACATAAAAGTATGTTGAAAACAGGATCCCTCAGTGGTATAAATGAAGAAACCTCAGCAAAAGTTAAGAAAATGGAATCAGATACCCATTCTGGGCTAATAATATTTTAGGAAAGCTTCCCATTCTAGCACCAAACCCAGGTCACTCGGGATTGAGAGAGAACTGCATTCAAGACAGCCCATTGGGCTGCGTCCTTTTGTTTGTCTCCTGTTGCTTCTTTGCTCCATTCTCATCTGTTTGATCTCAGCTTTCAGTGTTTTCTGGTTAGCCCTCGCTGTAGCTGGGTCAACAGCTGTTACTCCTTCTAGGGTTGCCGAGTGCCTCCTCTGTACTCAAAATGCTGTTTTCTTTCCCTATTGGGGACTGGACTGAATTTCAGAAAGGGGACTGTGGAGCTCTCCACTGTGTGTCAGCACTGTGCAAGTTAAACAAGTGCGTGTCCTCCACTGAGCATTTGGCTCTTCCTTTTTTCCTCCAGCTGAGATATCCCCATCCTCAAGTGCCCTGTGAACCTCTCTGCAATATCACAGCATGCACGGCTTGAGCTTCTCCTTTCTCTTAGTTACATTTGAATTAATTTTATTTTTTTTTTGGTCTTGGGTTGACCCAGTAATCCAGAGGCAAAAGTACACTGAGTGGTGTTCAGGAAGGCAGCAAACATCCCAGGATGATTCTGGACTGCCCAGCCAGCCAATACATTGCTTCACAGGCTTCCTGCAGCCCACAGACTGTGTAGCACAGGCAGGGATAGCCCAAATGCCTTCCCTCCAACTCACATAGTACAGAGAGCAGGCATCCAACAATTACTCGCTGAATCACCATGCACATGGTCCCTATCACTCAGTTCAGATCTCTTTACAGAGCAGATCTTAAGTTCTCCGTTAGTTAGGGTGACAGGGAGAAACCAACTCCCCAGACCACGCCTATAAACTTCTCAAGTAAGTTTAAAGGACACATCCTATCAACTGCAATATTAATTCTCTGTGACCACATAAGAGTGGCACAGTATTTTGCAGGAAAATGCACAAATATAGGTAGAATTCTACAGGGTGCGGGGGATTATCATTGTAGATACAGCCTATAAATGAACATTCCAGAAAAAAACACCACCACCAAACCACTCTGAAAACATTACATTCCCACCAGCAAAGATACACATTCCCAGCCTAGTGCTGATGTGACGATATCCATGTGCTCTTGTTTCTTCTCTTTCACGTAACAGTGCACACACCAGTGCTTGCCTTCTCTCCAACAGCTGGTCTAAGGCAGTGAAGGGTCACCAGTCCCGTTCTGTTCCAGTTCCCAGAGGCTCCCTGCTCTGGCAAAATGCCACACTTCCTGAGCAACTCTGTCTTGCCCCAGAAGCTGAAGAAATGTTCCCTATTTGAACTGTTAAACTTTCATTTCCTATCTGACGTTATCTCAGTATGGGCAGCATTTTAAAGTCTGATTTGGTGTTTTCTCTTTTTTCTTCAAATCTCTGAAAGATCCTGTTTTGGACTGAAAGGTACAAATGAGCATGAACTTTGTGAGTCTTTTGGTATGGCAAACGTAAGCCTTTAAAACAAGGTATTTGGGGTTTTCTTTCCATTAAACTATAGAAAGTAATTACCTAGGAAATGTAAACAGTTAGCAAATGTGAACACAACAGAATAGGTTGTTTGACTCTCTTTTCATTCTGAATTAAACCGAAAAGAGGAGTAATAATTTTCTCAAAGGAATTTGTCACATGTGTTGTTTGCACATATCTTTCACGTCTTGTTCTTTCACAGCCTGTTAGATCCTAGAGTTGAAGCTGCACTTTTCAACTTCCTTCTGTAATCCAGACCAAACTGTGTCACCAATAGCTGTATTTTTATCCCATTGAATTCTAAGTTTTTCACTATTTTTTAAATTACTATTAATATGGTGTTTAACATCACTTCTGAAAAGTTACATCAAAAAGGTTAAATGGTGCTGGTTTCCATCACTCTTGATATGGCTGTTACTGACACATTTCAACACTTGTAATAGTGCAGAGGGTTTATGTCATTAAAGAGGTGCAGTCAAAAAAATAAGACCATCATCGCCATTGCTAATTAAAGAAAGCAGCTTGTTGATCAATGTTCATGCACAGAGAAGAGCAAACTTGTCCTAATATTTCCATGGACACAACGTCACCTGGAGTTTTTTCCTATAGTTTCTGCTTTTTAAATTATTTCTCTCAAATTCATTTGCTTTAATCCAATTTTGGGTCAGAAGAGAGACTGCTACTTGGCGCTGGTTCTGTCACCAGCTCCCTTCACCTATGGAGAATGTGCAGTTGAAGACCCATTGTGGCCTCTGTCAGAGTTAACCAAAGACCCCTAGTTAACTTCAACCCTCAGCAAACCAGTTCACTTATTTCTAACACACCGTGCTGTGTCACATAAGCATATGCAGTGCAAGATGATTTCCTTCCCTTGCCCAGCCCTGTAGCTAAATGGGTAGGGGCATAAACAGCAGGTAGGAGGAGGCTATGGTCTTCCTGAAGTATAACTGGTTGATTGCTCTTACAGTAGCTACGATAAAAGACACTAGGCAGATATGCAGCCAAACATGGGGAATTAGGGACTCACCATTGATATTTTTAGCTACAATGTAAAAATTCAGTTTGGCGTGTTGAATGAAGCAATATTAAGCTGAAGCCTCTACAGTATTTCTGTATTTTCATCTGTAAGTTTTGTATGTCTTTGAAATGGCTTCAGCTTGTCCCAACTGGTAATGTTAATAATCTGTTTTGTTTCATACAAGCTGGAGGCATTGAAAAAAGTTATTTTCCTGTGCTACTTCATCTCTAAATGTGCTAGGTACTGAATCACAATGTCTCTCTGTGAATGCAGTTCCCCTCTTTCCAAAAAAATAGGTCAGTGTAAATACAGATACCTATTTAAAAAAAAATTGCCACATTTTCAGGATCCGTTGAGGGCAGTAGGAATCCACCTTTTAGTACCAATGAGATCTGGCTTGGATGCTCGGTGTTGGATCACAACCTCATCTTCACAGTGTTCTCCTTTCTCTTACAGCGAACAGGACACAAGAGGCAAGTTGCACAGGCATTTCCAAGTGTGTGCCTGGTCAGTTACAACTTGAACTATTGGAATCACAGCCTGAATAATAGTATAGATCTAGTAGTTTGACAAGCTACACATCGACTGCTGTTCCAGTCTGTCTTCAAGGAGTAATGAAAAGGGAGTGTAGAAGTTGTCAGTCCTCTCTGTTAAAGAGACCAGCTCACAGCATACCTTGTTATGGGCTTTGTTTTTCATAAGCTTTATTCTCAAATATTTTGTTTTCCTGATAAAAATACATTCAAGAGTATTGTTTGTTAGCACCTGGCATATTCAGTGAACAGATTCCAAATATACTTGTGTACACGAGTAGTTTTATTTGTTGTACTTCTGGGGTAGGGAGAATTGTATGAATCAGCTTTTCCATCAATAGAATTTCCCACATCTTCTGGAACCACTCAGTAAGTGTGGGTACATGGGCTGATTTCCACACTGCTGCTATTGTTGTTCAGGTTTTCTGTGATTCTGTACTTATAACTGAATGCCACAGGCCTGGATAAGGATGGGAAGCCATTGAACCAAAGATCGGGCACACCTCTCACAAGATTTTTCAGTTCTTTTCCCTGTCTTGTTGCGTGCTGAAGTGTGCCATTGACTCTTTTTGCACATAGGGTATTCTCTGGTTTTAGTTAACCAGCTCCTTAGGGACTCAGGTTTGCCCAAAATATAAAGCAGACACCACTATAACAGCCAAATACACTGTCACAGAAAAGTAGCAAATAAACAGATCTCATTTGTCTTCAGGTTAATTTGGAAGATGAGGATATGTAGCAGAAAACACGTCAAATCCTACTGCAGGCTCTTGGGAAAATTGTGTTACATTAACCCAACTCCATCTGCAGCTCTGGAACTTGAGAGCAGCAGCAGAAATGGCCAAGTAGCTTCCAGCTGAGTAAGCACACATTTTATACAGCAGCTTGTTTTAATAAAGCATTGTTCTCTGTTATATTGAGAGTCCAAGCGCTGTAAGCAACATAAAATCAAAAAAGCCTATGGAAAGTTTAAGACTCACGCAAAATAATATTTATTACTGCCAGAATTTACCAACAATGCCCTCAAAGTCACTTAAAATGGAAAACTGTATGTCTCATGCTGAAGCATCCAAGCAATTCTTCAGGCTGACTAGAGACCTGCTGATTCCACCTCTTAGCCCATGTCTGAGGATAGTACTAAGTAGTGAATGAATTGAATTTAGACTGCTACTAAGCTGCAAGGTTAAGGACATGTGAAAAAGATGCAATTTAAGATAAATGCCAATATTTTATGACACTTCAGAGTGCCCCATGCTTTTCAGAGCAGTAAGGGGCATATAGCTTCTTCTCAAAAGAGATTATAATCCATATTTACAGGTGATTAAATAACTGTAAACGGAGACGAAGAAAAAAGGTCAGGCTAACATGAATATGGAAACTTGTTAACTAAATGGAAAGCCCTCACACGGCGTAAATTAACAATTTCTTCTGTATTTTCATAGGAAACTACAAAAAAAAAACTTCAAAAAATCTTCTGGAAATACCCACATGCAAGGAAGATTGCAACCACATGAGATGTGGCCATTGTCATAAGTCAAGGACACTTCTGAACACATGTAATGGCTATTCTCATTAGCCTTGATGAGATGAAGTGTATCAGAGAAGTTCGCGTCAGCAGTCCTGTCACAGTGGTACGTGTGTTGCACAGATGAGAGCTGTCATAAATAGTTCAGTTTTGTGAAAGTCATGCCCTAGCATTAGGCCAAATGATAACGGGTTCCAGGCCAGGTGGCAGGCTGTGGTGGCAGGGACACATTTAAAACATTGGCTTAGCCTGTACATCACGTGTTCATTTTTCCATTTTCCATGTCCTTGCACTACAGGACATATGAGGTTGATACTCTCAGCTCTTTCCAGTGCCATCCAGTCTGAATTTACAGCTGCAGTAGAGCAATCCACTTGATGACTTGTTTCCAAGACACATTGTCTCTCTCTATCTGTCCATATTTCTGTTTAAATAGCAAAAGGTCTTCCCCATGATCTTTGTACGCCAGTAATTCTTAACATTTTTCAGCCTACATGCCTCTTTTTCCCCCCAGGTGAACTACAGGAATGACGGTGTAACTCTTCTGCAGAGAAGCCACACAGAGCTGCGAGATATGCTGATTACAGGAGGTACTTCTACCAAAAGGCAGCCTTTGACAGAGCGCTGCCACCCGCACTGTATCGCAATGACTGTTCCTCTCATTGATGCCTCAAAGCATTTGGGTTCCCATGTCAGATATGAAAATGACTATTATTTCTTCTGCAGGGTAGCTGCTGTGCTAGAATTGCATAAATAGTATTTTGTAGCTATCCTAGCCCAATCTGGGGCCTCCGGTCAGGTTTTATGAACAGAAGAGGATTGGGTCTGGCTGATAATTTGGGAAAGAGATGAGAAGGGAAACCCCCAGCATGGCAGGAACTGGAGTTAGTGAAACAATAGCTGGAACTCTGAGTCATTGCTGAAACAACGTCCAAACATGAGCATCAGAGGACACACTGTACTGCAGAAAGAGACAGCTTCTGGATAAGTTGCACACAAGGAGACCTAAAAAAATTTTTAATTTTGAAAAAGTTAAAGATCTCTCTACACATTTTTCAAGAATGAGATCGATATCCCCCAGGTGGTTTTAAATTTGGTAGCTACATTTTGGCAGACTCCAGGAATTTAAAATGGATTTTAGCCTGTTCTGTGCTCTTCTGTCTTCTACAGGGGTAAAGTACTGCACCTTAAGCACTATTAACTAATAATTCTCTGTATTCCCTCAGAGTATAGCAAATGAGTGCTTTAAAAGTATTTCCTGACTTAAACCTTATGATCATGCAGAAAGTTTGAAAAGTCTGGTAAAGACAAGGAAACAGAGTCCAAGAGCTCTCAGATTTGTCAAAATGCCATAAAGGAATGTTCTGTTCAGAGCAGGCAGACAGTCTGATTATGTGCATAGTGTGATCACAAAGTCAGGAAGAAAAGAGAGAAAAAACTGAGCTCACCTGTCTGCCTAAGGCAAATCTTTTTGTGTTTTACTGCAGCTCTTGCTCCCACTACCTGAATGAAATCATACTTGGAGACAGCATGTCCTTCAGGTCAGAGCCGCAGTCACAAGACTGCCTTTCCTCTCTTGCCACAGGAGGTTTTGCATTTCAGGAGCTGATGAAATAATCCCTGCATAAGGTAAACAGGACTCAGTTCAGCTGAATATAATAGATTTACCCAAGATTTCACATGAATACTGAGAACTGCAAAGCACTTTAGGTGAAAAGCTCAGTTTCAGGGGAAGATATTATTCACTGAAGATTTTTAAGAATGAAAACACCAGCTGAGTCAAACTATTCCAAAGCCAGAATATTTTATGTATGATCAACTTAATAAATGGAAAAATGTGTAAATCCGCTCCTTCTAGAGCATTATAAAAATGGCATTACATAGGAGATTGATTTCCAGAGCTCCCAGGGGTACGCTCTCTTTTCCTGATGCACATGTCTAAGCACCATTAACACTGTTACCAGGGGGACAATATACATGTCAGTATAAAGTACATGATCAGAACCTTCTGAATTACAACTCCCTAATTAGTGTCCTTGTGTCAATTATCCCATTCAAGATGTCAAATATTTCATGAGGATTAAATTTCAAAATACACAGACTCTCTGTTTGATATATAAAATCCCAAATGGTTGCTCAACATATATCAGTGTTATTATATCACATACAGCAGGTAAGAGATTAAACAGTCCTTCACATAGCTCTACAATTTTAAAGCTACCATGCTTTTGATAGCATTTAATTTGACACTGCAGTTATGTCCATATATTTTTACTTGTGGGGATACTTACCACGCAAAATGGGAGAAAAAAGGGTTTCACATTCTCAGCCAGCATTTTCCTTTCCAAAATAGTGACAACATTGTAATTCAATCCCCAAACTGAACCTCTCTGATCCCTGAATCCAAAACTGAAGGGTAGGGGAGAGAAGGAGAGAAGGAAGAAAGGGGGCTCTACAATGCCGACGTCAGAGAAATCTTTGTTTCATCGCGTATTCTTCACTGCCAGGGAATAAAGAGTGTGCTTGTGTGAGCTGGGACGTAAGCATATCCAGTTGGAAGTGTTTGCGCTTTCAGATTAAATCAACCTTCCCCTAAGAAATCTGGCTTTCTTAATATACATTAATATTCAAGTTATAAAACAAACTTGGCCTCCGTCTATTAGAGGAAGTAGATCTCCAGGTGAGCAAAATAACACTGGGCTGGTTCAGCAAGGCAGAGGCACACACCTAAATTAAAATCTCTGTGTAGCCCCCAAACTCAAGTGTTTCCACAATAAAGGATGAACTGGTGAATCAAAATCTAAATTATTTTATACATAGGACAGCTTTATGCTTCTCAAATTGAAAGATTTTAAAGTTTAATGTCTGGTTTAACGTGTTAACCTTTCCCTTAGTTATCACTTTTTCACTGTCACTTTTCCACAGATGTCTCAATCAAAAAGTGGTTACATAAAAACGCTCTAATGAACAAATTTACTGATTGAAACCAGGACAAAGAATCTTAATTGACTATTGAAGAAAATGCACAGAAAGCAACTTTTGAGTTTATAATTGTAAATATTATGTCAGAAACTCAGCCCTCACAATGACACTCACCTATTTTAGATAGAAGCAAGTACTAGCAAGCATAATCTGCTCAAATTTTGTCATTAGACCACACAATAGACTGCTTTTGAGCAAGCAACAACCCAAAAATTAGTCCCAGAAATAATTAAGGAAAGCATTTTAAATATGAAAGGAAAGAGGATCATGTTTGGCTACAAAGAGGCAAAATATAACAAATAAATCGTCAATTAAAAAGAAATATCCAGAGCCCTGACCAAGGGTTTCTTGTACTTCATTTGTGCTGTAATAGCATATGGAATGGTGTGAAGGTAAAAGAGTAGAAAGAGCCAAATGTTATTAAAATACAAATGTCTAAACTACAGTGCCTTTTAAGATCTCAGGCCAGCCTTTAGAAGACGGAGGGGGGAGAAAAAAGAAAACAAATAGAAAAATCTGAATGAAAACAAAACGCCTAGAGCATCTTTACACATTCATAAACTACATTTTACCAAGCAATTTGAAGGACATTTTCAAAGTCTTGCATTTAAGCTCCTGCCCTCGATGCTCTCTGTAAGCAGGAACTCCCTTTATCCCACCTCGGTGGGAGCTGCGAACCACTGAAGACAGGGAATCTTTTATTAGACACATACAGAGTGAAAAGTGCAGTGTGGCTCCTCCCTGTGCTTTCATCTCAAAGCAGACCCTGAACACAATTCCAATACAAATACTACCAACAACCACTGACAACAAAACATTTTTCCATTTGCCTTTTCCAAATTACCTTTTTCTTCCATTTGCTATTTCACACCAACTCTATTAATAAAAGCCAGATATCATTTTCACCCCATACTATCATTTTTAGTGGTGACTAAATTCACTCATTCATCAGTGTATACTACTCTTTAATAAGCCAAGGTCAATCTAATTTCCTCCTCCTAGTGCTCTCTCCCCAACAACAACTTCTTCACGTGTTTCAGCTTTACTTTGAAGTGACTTCCTTGCCTGGCATGCTAAAATCCAGAAACAGAGCGCCTATCATTAAGACTGCAGTTCATGCCCTGACTAGTCACAGCAAAAGGAGAATAAGACTATAATCTCCTAAACAATGTAGAATCTGTAAATCAAAACCAACCAGCTCTTTTTGGCATGTACATCAATGAACTGGTGTAAGGGTATGAAAATCCAAGCAACTTTTCTAAGGTAAAGTCAACCTCAGCGTATGGATTTGTTCAGCTTGGATTTTTTTCCCTCTGCCCTTCAACCCCTCAAAGCAAGTCTTCAGAAAATAGTTTTTATTGCATCCTGAGAAACAGCAGCTTCTGCTGGACCAGAGGGCAAAACAGGCACACACAAACATAAACTTAGAATACAGGCAGTACAGAGATTAAAAACAACCTACCTTTAGTAACTACCCCGCCTAGCCTTCTTGATGGTAAGGATGTTTGTATTTCTTTGCTCTAAATATAAAAACAAACAACGGTGGCTGCTCTAATCAAAGGAGGAATAACATGTTGCCAAAAAAATTCACAATGCATCAAAACATTTATACAGACTCTAGAGTTATTTCACTGAAGAAACACAAACGACCCATAGCCACGTACAGAAAATATTCAGAGAGTCAGAGGAATGGAGTTGCGCCTGATGGACTAACATAAAGTTTCTTGGCACAGAGCAATAATTTCCATAACACAGTGCATGAGGGGTTTCTACTTGCAGAAGTAAAGCCCTGTCATGCTGACTGATATGTCATCACGCACACAATGTAACTGGGATAGCCCAAGTCCCACTGGAAGTCACTGACGCTTTATATTGTAAGTTACTTGAAACCTCACAGGTGTACGGGGAGCTCTCTTCCAGTAACGCAAGTGGGCCTAAATATAATCCTCCACAGAAGTGTCCATAAGATCAAATTTTTCCTTATCATAAAGGATAAGGAAATTTCCTTATCCATAAAGGATAACATCCTTTATGATGTTATCATAAAGAAAAACATCAAATAGAAGGCTTATAGGAAAGAGTTTTACAGTAGAATTTTTTAATCTATATTTCTCTTTGGTTTCTCAGCTTTGATGTCTGCCAGGTTCATCATATTTCCTGGGTTTTGTTCCTTAATGGCTGCAATTTGCTGGTAAAGGTGGCCAAGGCTGATCTGCTGACCACGTACAGCCAATATGTGCTTCCTAAGGCTTCCTCTTCGTGACATTTCCAAAGTGGAAAGTTAACAACTATCGTAAACAAAAAATCTGTAATCCTAACTCCCCCTTCCACTCAATTTTTCATGCCAATGTGGATCAGTGTGGAAAGAGAGGGCCTCCGGAGTATCAGCTTTAGTAGATGGGGACACACAGGATAGTGTGAAACAGTTGGAAGGCCAGGTTTAAACATGTAACCTGAAACACTGGAAACTAGAACTCACAGTGGGGCTTAGCAACAAAATCAACAATATAGGCAGCGCATGACATGTGATCACCAAAGCAGAAGCAAGGTTGCTTAAATATAGCCTCTGTAGGTATTAGAATATTTCTGAGAAGTACACATCAAGCACGAGACAGATGCTACTAATAAGTAGAGCTTTAGACATTTATTTTTGTATTTAAATATCCAGCTATATTTATCTGAAAGACTTAACCATACCATTCTTAACCGAAAGGTATGCCAGTTACTTACTGCTGTCTAGACAAAAAGATTTAAAACTGGAAAAGATAAAACCTTTGCAAAGGAAGATGGAAAAGTGCTTTAAGACTCCAGAAGTGCAATATCTCTGCACTTGAGTCCCCAGAGCTCTGTCTTTAAGAGCTTTGTCTATTGGGGAATTTAATGTACTAATTATTTCGTAAACAGTTTCCTAATGCTTGTTCTTGAACCTAAATTGTTTGAGTTTGGGGGGAGAGGTTAGTAAGTTATGAAAACTCTAGAAAGCTGGAAAAATCAATCAGTCTTACAGGCAGGAGTGATGTCTGATGATCCTCTGACACTTCCGGAGTTGTGACCACGGTGTGGTAAACCACTTCAAAGTAGGACATAAAGATATGAATCATCTACACTGAGTAAGCTGTCCCACTTCCAAATTTCCTGGGGAAAAAAAAAAAAACAAACCAAAAACATCAATCCAGACTATCTGGACACTCACCCTAAGTGTTTGGACAGCTTTAAATGATCCTGTGATCTCAGTGAAGAAATTGTTCTTGAAATGAGTTACACATTTCACTTCTATTTTTAGCATAACCATAAACCAGATCTGCAAAACAGAGGTTTCCCAATCTCTGCTACAGTAATTTGGTACCATGTGGTACATAAAGCTGGAGGGAAGCAGCATACAAAAGAGTTACCACAGAATTCAGAGATCAGAAAGGTATGAAGAGTTTCATAAGCTCCCCTAAATATTCAGAAATATATATATATACACTTTTTTGGATATGGAAAATATTTCTGCATCACTAGATGCTTTTAGCATTTCATCAAGAGCCTAAACAAACAACAGTCTGAGAACAGTGCCTAGGTAAGCCTTCAGAACATCAAGTTCCGATCAAAAGAGAGAATTTCAGATAGACATGGGAATGCAATTGATACAGTTCATCCCATGGCCCCTTGGCCACCCCATTTGCATTGCCCAAAAGGTGCCCCAGAGAAATAATTGAAAACAAAGCCCAGGTGAGAAAAAATCAGTACCCTAGGTTTATGCAATTCATTTCTCTCATTCTGCTGGGAGCAATGTAGAGGTTGGGGTCATGGACACAGTGCACAGTACCAAAGTCCTCAGTGCTCTGTGTGGGTCTCTTGCAGCCATAAGCTCCTGGGACAGCTGCAGCCCAAAACAGCAGGACTACACATAAAGGTGGTGTGAGTCAGTCACCTTTCTTTTCCCAAAACTTTCCCTGGGCCACTGAGCAAGAATTAATTTTACTGAATATCTTATTCCCTGAGTAGATCAAATAACTTCATAATTTATTTTGTTAAACTAGTACTAACCTGAAGTACTGATTTTAAAATACTTCCAGGAATAAGTCAATATAATTTTAACAAATCATGAATTCAAGAATTCACATGGCAAGAATGCTGAGCAATAATAACTTCACCAAATCCAGTTCTTGCACGTGGGCAAGTATTGCTCTTGTTGACTAAGAATTTTTCCTGTGATTCAGTAAATCTCCTCGTGGAATTAGGTGCTATTTGAGATACGCAGAGTTGCGAAACCTATTGCTGTCTTGATATAAAATTATAGGAAGTAGAGTTGGAAAGGACTTTAAAAGGTCATCTGGTTTGTCCTCAAGGCGGAATCAATATTCATGTCACTTGTGACAGATGTATGTTCTTAATGACGATGACTTCACCACCTCCCCAGGCTTTGCTATGTTTATGTTTAGAAAGATTTTCCTAATAACTGTTCTGACTCTCCCCTGGTGTAATTTAGCTTGTTATTTCTTATTATGTCTGCCATGAACAAAACGGACATGTTACTCCTTTCCTCTTTACAACAGTGGGGTTTTTTTACATTTTAATTATTGCCTGACCCTTCCGTCTTCTTTTTGAGTGTTTAAAAACTCCAATTTATTCAAGTTCTCTTTGGCTACAGTGCTCCAAGCTGAGTCCTTACCAGTATAAAATATTAGAAGGTTACTTCTTCAGGCTGTATTCCGGTTTTCATATCCACACTAGTTGGCCACTTAGCTTTTTAATAGTTCATCAACTCATGTTTAATTTGATTCACTTGCATTCCCAGATCTTGTCAAGAGAACTGCTGTCCATTGTGTTACCCCATCCTGTATTTGTGCAATTGATTATTTCTGCCTAACACTTTGCATTTGTCCCTATTGAACTTAATCCTATTTTTTTCAGATGATCTCTTCAATTTGTCAAGATCATTTGGGATTCTAATTCTGCTTTCCACATGTTCAGAATCCCCTCATCTCCTGTCATATGCAAATTTATTGCATATAATATTATTCCCTCATTCAGATCATTCATGAGAATATTTAACAATATTTAATCAAGAACAACTCCCTGTAGAATATTTTCAGTATATTTCAATTAAACAATAAAATTAGGTAATTGTTCTCTGAGTTTCACTTCTCTTTCAGCTCTACAACTATTCTGAAGATTATGTTTCCTTAGCTTTCCAATGAGAATATCATTCAACAGAGTGCCAAAACTTAAGTAACGTAGGAGCAGAAGACTTAGTTCATCCCCTACATCCTTGGACCTGTTACCTCATCATAGCAGTAAGTTAGTTTGCTTTGTCATAATTTGCTCTTGACCACTTATTACCTACCCCCTCTCTCCATGCCATGTTCTAGTTGCTTATGACTGTTTAGGACATCCATTGCACATTTTTTTTTCTGAGAGATTCTGGTGATTTTGTCATTGAGTATGTAACTGACAATCAAGTACCAGCACACAATACCGTGTAAATTAATTTCATGCAAAAATCAAAACGACTTTTGAATTCTTTGTCATCAAAACATATTCTTCAAATACTCACTGTTAAAGAGGGCAGCATCTGTAAGAGGTCTTGAGTAACTATAGAACCATGCATCTCACACATATATGATCTATCTCATTGATCAGCACTGGTAGAAACATCCCCATATGCTGATTTATGTCTCAACGCAGCATTCATTGGAATAAAGGACCCACAAAGTATATGGATATCATGTGGTAGTGAATCAATTATGCTCATTCGGATCACACTCAAAGCACTTATGTCATATTGTTGACTCTTCAACCACCTGCTCTTGTCAAGGAGGTCTGGCACACAGTTTTTGAAGCATTCTTGATTTGCTCCAGTCATGCCCTGTTCTAATTATAAAAGAAATCTGTTGTCATCATTTTTGTATCGATATCTTTTGAATAGCCAGCACTATCTGTAGATGTGCATAAATGAGATGGAAAAGGTGCAGGAGATACATGGTCTCTTTGGAGGAATACATGTTTTGTGCATCAGTCAGATGATATAGGCTATCTAAATACACATCTGTCAAATTAAAATCCAGTTAAAAATGAAGTGGCACAACACCCCTGCCCAGATTTACTACTAAAATAGATGATCTGCTTTTTATCTGAAGTCATGTGGAACACCAGGAGGCATTCAGATGTAAGACTCCAATAGAATTACCCTTGAAAATAAAGATGTTGAAGTACTAGATTTTATGCAAAATAAAATACAAATTCACATTTTAGCAAAACAAAAAACTCCTCCTTCAACTCTGTACATAACAACGGAAACAAAAAACCCAATAATCCTAAAAGTCACTGTAGTTTCCCTATGTCTAGGTGTGGGGTTTCTCTGCATTAACGGGGGGAAAAAAAAACAACATAAAAATGGATTGTTCATAATGAGTCACATGAGAATAAAAGTCAATTTGTAAATCGTTTTTTCTAGGAATAAATTCTATTTAATCCAGAATATTACTGAAGTTTCCTGTTCACAGAAGATTTTGTGCAAAACTTATTGCTGGAATAGCATCTTCACTTTTGAAAGTATGCTAAAAAAGCTGGAAAGTAGATTTTCACAAGTTTTTTGGGGACAAATTTTCTCTCAGTTAATCTAATTTTAAAGTAAGTTATTCCAGATTTACATTAAATAGTTCAAGTGAAAAAAGTAATCTCGGCTTTCATATGTAGCGCATGAGGCCTTTGCTGGCCTTTCACTTCTGGTGTCACTCTATGATATCTCTGCAAGGAATTAGTTATTTATGGGATTCTCTACTTGCAAATTTATCCACAGTTTCAATTGCTAGGTTTCTTTCCCCCAGTAATCTCATTCATTGAGTATTAAAAGTACTTTATGTAAAAAAAAATAAATAACCTTTTCTTCCTGAATTTGCAGGAGCAGGAAAAGATTTTAAAAAACCCAACAAAGAAAGAGAAAATGTATTTGAAGCTGGAGTCTGAGACCAAACACATCCACCTGCGGGACTGTTTTATTGGACATGTATGGATTTCTAAATTCAATAAACATGGAACAGGAGACAGTAAATCTCTCAAACTACAAATTAAAACTACAGAGGTCTTTAGGATATGTTCAAGTTATACATGGCCTTTGGGACTGTCAACTGCTCCGTTCCAGAGCAGGAGGAGTTGTCCTGTCAGGAACAGTAATGGCACAAAATTAAAATAATCTCAGGATAATTACCAGTCCTGCGGAAAAGAGGCAAATGTCTTTCCATTTAGCTATGATTAAACAATATTAATAAGGTTAATATTCCAGTCTCTATCAAGTAAAATTTAGCACCTAGCAAAAGTAGAAAATTGAAACCAGGTGATTTGTTACCATCCCTTCACTCTTTTTACCCAGTTACTGCCTACCTGTAAAAGGAAGAGATGCAGTGGCCTGTGCAAACTTCCTGTTGATGCCATCCTACTGAATGATAAATGAAAAAGAATTGACAGGTTAGAAAATTGCATACCCACTTCTTACTAAGTAACTGTCTGCAGCTATAGTGTAATACAGCAACTGCTTTCTTCCCTCACCCCCACCCCACATCAAACCAACCCTTGAAGGCAATTTCCTGAAATGGCACTTTTAGCTAATGGGAAAGCATATTACAGGACAGAGAGAAACTATAAATGGTAACAAGGATTAAATTCCCCAGCTCTGGACCCTGTTGTTAATCTAGTCACTCTGAGGAAATGGTGGTATGAAAATTACTTCTCAGTTCCTCCAAAGAAAGTGCTACATAGTACACTTTAAACAGAAGGAAAGAATATTATTATCTTTTTAGTATTTTCATTGTGCACTGTTAAGCCACTGCAGTCCTGTGCTGCATCCCACTGCAATCAAGCAAAGGGTAGTGTTGACCTGATGAATTTTAAGTGGACAGCAACTTATAGTGCATGTGATTGATTAAATTTATCCCAGCAGAGCCACCAGTGGTTCCTGCTGTATTCCAAATACTTGTAATAAGAAATAATGCAGCAATCAGAAAAATATCAGAACTGGAAAGAACTTTACAAGAAACTAATGAAATGGGGCCCTTTCCATTGATTTCAGCAGGCAATGGGAGAGGATCTATGTGACATTACTAAACACACGAAATTTCACAAATGCATGCTTCTGAAACAATAATTTCATTAACAGGAGAAAATTTCAAGAGGTTCACCAAGAGCAAAAAAGGGAGAACCAGATAAAAGACTTCAGCTCATGACATGCACTTGACCCATGCTGCATCAAAAGACATTTAAATTCACTGCTTGCAGCCCTACCTCATGTTCTTCCTCCTCTCAACAGGGTAGGAACCAAATAATATACATTTTAAGTGTACTTCTATTGAAAGCTTTCAGCCACACTGGAACATTTTAAAGACCTTTCTTTTTAAATGAAAGAAAATATTAAATATATAGACAAAGGGACTGTTAATGTAGGTAAGGATAGACCTATATTAACTAGGATGCATATTCCAAGTACGGCCAGAAATCACAGTATCAGAAATGCACCGAATTCAAGTCTTGTGTGTTTTATAATGATGTTTTTTGACTATAGAAAAAGTTGTGGATGGGTAATACAAGTCTTGAACAACAACAAATCATGGTCCAGCAAGGAGGTGACATTTGGTTTCTGCATATACCTTAAGCTTTTCAAATATGGCTATGGTAAGAGCATGGCATGGTGTATCAGAAGACTATAAAAGCTTTACTTCACAGACATCTTCTACAGAGTAGAAGATTTTATTGCCTTCAGTGCACAGGCAGTTTGCACACTGTTCTATGAAGACACCTGCAAACAATGAGGTGAAAACAATACAAGGATCCTCAAGTCACAAAGAGCACACATGCCTACGCTCTGCCTGCCTTCCAGTGGGGTGACCCAAGTCCTCTCCGTGGTGAGTCTGAGTCATGTCTAGAATCTTTTGTTCATTCTGGATGATTATACCTTACCCTTAGCCAAATTTCTTCAAGCATCTTTAGTCCAGAGGGTGAACTGCAAATCCTGGAAGATCAAATTTACTCTTAAGATTTGTGATCCTTCGTATTTCTTCCTGTAAGTAAAAAAAATGGAAACTGGTTCATTCCTCCTTTTGCTCCTGTAAATTTGCTTTTTTCCTGTGGAGACAGATGAGGTGGCAGCAGATGGAATTAGAGAGTCAAATGTTTTGAATGTGGCTTGTGCAGCCAGCTCCACTCTCAGGAATCCAGAGCAGCTCATCTTGAAACAAAAATGAGCACGTCCTTCAAAACCAAATAGCTGGCATCAGATGTGCAGTTTAAGCTATCGGCCATTAGTTCCAGCCTTAATAAACTAATCTAGAAAACAGCTTGCTTTCCCATATTCGTTTCTTCTCTCATTCTTTTCAGTTGATTAGATGTAACAAGTAGTGGGGATGCAATTGTGAATCCATCGAAGATTTGGGAGACAGGAATTTCTAAATGCTAAATTTTAATCTTGGTAATTGACACTTTGTATATTTTTCTGCTAAGTACTGAGCCCCATTATGTCTTACAGTTCTACAAATTTCACATACCCCATTAAAAATAACAGAGGCCCTGTGCTTAAAAGGTTACCTGCAGGTCCTTATCATGTGAGCAATAGATGCATTATTGAAGCAATTCCTTTTTGCACATCTGTGCCAGAACAACAACCATTAGAATAATTAAATTATTTTGTTGGCCACAGAGCTTTGAGGTATCCATCTCTTCAGTTGCTGGCCTTTAGTGAAGAAGAGTTACTGTCTTTTAAAACTTTTATGGGCTACAAGCTGACTCTCAGGACAAATAGTTCCTTTCTCAGGTCAGAATCAAAACCTGTTGCATTAAATTATACTTGCTGTTGCCATGCCAACATGCTTTCTTTGCTCACACTTCATTTTGCACTCTAAATGGCATGCCTAATAAAAAATCAGGACTTTCCATTTTAGCCATCTCAAATGTACATCTGGACTTCATCCCAGACTGTAGGTTCCTTTAGGAAATATTCTAACTCCAGTTAAAAATACAGTTCTTAACCATTTAAAGGTGGCTAGACATAATCTCTCAGCAGGACTGAATTTTAACTCAAAGGACTTTGATAGAGAAATACTATTTAGATTTTCTGATATTACACAATTTGCTAGATCAGCAAGGCAGAACATGAAGTTGCTTTTCATCATGCAAGCTACCTCTGGAAATTTTAGAGGAAAAATGTGAAAAAAGAAAGAAGCTTGCATCTAGCGAAGAATCTACAGACAACGATGAGCTATGTAGAGAGTACGCTTCCAGGTAAAAGTGTTCAAAGTTTGCTTTGGATGATAGTTTTAAGAGTTATCCAGCTAATCATCATCATGCCACCAGGCCCGTATGTAACAGTGTCTTACTGCAGAAGCAGCCTTGATTCTTCTGTTCCCAGTTCATGCTTGGTGAAGGGAGCAAGACAGAGTCACAGAAATGTTCTCCCAGGGCTTTCCACTGGGCAGGGGAGGCATTTTGCTTTGTGTCTCATCAGGCTTCACCCCAACCAAAGAAAACAAACAGCAGGTTTTGAAGACACTGTAAACTTTGCCCTCACAGCTGGAGGCAGAATGAAGCAGTGACAGCCAGCAATAAGGGACAGGCGAGAAGAAAACAAAAAGTGATGGAGAGAGACAGCCACCGCACAAAGAGTTCATTCTGTGCCTCTATTAAGAAGCCTGAGAGTCCCCTACTGTGGAAAAGAAACCATTAAAATGTTCATTAGAAAGAATATCACCTTGGGCATTTATTATTTATTGCAAGTCTTTATGAGCCATTACTCTTCAGATGTATTCCAATAAGTCCCTACGTACTCCCTTTCCTGCTCCAGTCTGTTAGCAGCCCAAACATCCTGCAGCAAGTGCCAGTCCTGCAGTGCTGCTCCGTGGCAGTGGGATGTTCGGTTTAACAAGGAGGTTTCTTTTACATGCAGAGCTAGGATTGATTTACAATTTGAGCTAATTTGTAGCTGAATCCACAGGGTATTTAATTTTAGATTATCCAAAGGAAGAAATTTGTAACAATCAAAAATGAAGCTGAAGGAACTCTACACAGTTTGTTCAGCAGGGCCAGAGGTATTAAAAAGGGTGAAACAGTATTGGAAGCGCTGGTCACGCACACAATACCCAGCCCACCGCTCCAGCTGCATGTCTGCACTAGTTTCTCAGCCCTGTCACATGAAATCCTCCACCTGGTTTTCCTCTAGTGTTTTGTTATTTTGCTTTTATCTTCTCCAGAATTTGCCTGTAACACAGTTTTTCATTCACCACTTGAAATACCAAACAGGTTGAGACCATACAAACTGCACTTTAAGGTTATATATTTCTACCCGCACAGCAGGAAAGGCAAACACAGAAGATGACCAGGAAGCTTGGCATATTGCTCTACTTTCTCTTTTTGTACTAGAAGCAGATGCCAACTGAAAGTGCACAAAATTTCCTTTGGTATATTGATTTGTTTAAGACAGACTCTAACCAAATGTTCTCCTCGGATCCACCCAGATCCTACTGTAGGGCACATTCATGGCCTGCTAGAACATGACCTTTCCAAAGATCAAGAGCACACCTTCCTCCTGCTCAAGCACACATCACTAAGATGCCATACATGCTGGATCTGCCATGAGGTATAGATCCAGGGTTGTATCCATGATGATTCCCCAGCTACAGTACCTAATCACAGGTTTGCCACACTGCTACAGCTAATTCTTCCATTAGCTAATGCAGACTCCCTTACATAGAAAATGCTACCAGAGTACACAAGAAAAATGTTACACTATAGGCCTGCGAACCAGAAAGCAAACAGCTGTAGAAATTTATCACCCCTATTTATTATGTCACCTTGCAATTACAGAAGTATTCCTACTTGTTGTATTCATTTGCATGAGGACTCAGGGTCAAGATAACTCACAGAGATGAAAGATAACTTTATATTCTCTAAGAAAGAAATATAGAAGTTTCCAAAGACTTTTAAATTGGTCATACCATCACACTTTACATGATCATTTTTAGAAAGCTAGGTATAACCACTTACTAACCTCTACAAACCCGCTGTGCACCAATAGACTACCTCAACTTTAAAGAGGTCTGGAGGGCAGTGAACTGCTTAGTGAAATTAAATACATAGTGAGCCTGAATCAAAAGCACTTGTCATAAAATTCCTATGCATTTGATATCTAGATCTTCCTAAATTAAGAGGATTGGAGACAAAATAAATAAGAGAGACAACAGTTCACACAAATCAAATCTCCTCCACTGATCTAATGCTGTTGTTTTCCCAGAAGTACTCCTGCACTCAGGAATTCTTTTAATTATGGGAAGGCCACCCAAACACATCACGTGGCCTTAATGATAAACAATGAACAAGCAATAAACAAAATGTTAAGCTCCTCCTTAATTCTTGGCCAGTCAACAGAGAGTTAAGCCTAACTGTTCTTTTTCAAAGCTGTTCTCAGCTTCCTATTTTATGATGTCATTGCTTGAAATTGTTTACGTCAAGGAAATATTGATATGGTAAGATATATTGCCATATGTTCAGTCACTTACAATATTAGTACAGGGAATAAAGAAAAGATGTGCCAAAGTGTGGAACGATTAGAAGCATTGACAGTAAGAAGTTGGTATGCTCTTCCTTTCCCTATATGCTACATGGTAAGCTCTAGAGACAGTTTTTCTGAGGGTGCTTTGGGCAGAAAATGAAGAGGCTTACAACTGTACTGTTTTACTCAATGTGTCTTGTGTTTGGGCACACTTAGTCATATACAAAATTTATTTTTTTTTCCTCGAAACAAGAAGAACTGCTCTCAACATTGCAAAAGAGAATTTTACTGGATTTTCTTTCACAACACTGAACATGAGCACAATGTCCTAGGCACGCATACAAAAAGGACTGCAATTACCTGGCAATATGGCATCAGTTAGGAGAAAAGAGTAAAATTTATTTTCACTGTCATTATAGAGTTGTGCTGTTAAGGTTTAGCTTGCGGGTGAGGAGGACAAGTTGATTCTTTTTGTCTCTTATTGAAGGAAGGTGGTTTTCTAGCTTCCTTTTTAATTAATGTATACTCTATAGAAGAGAAAATCTGTATTTTTTCCTGTTCAAAATGCCTGAAGATTTAGTCTGGGTTAAGAGTTATAAAAATATCAAACTCAAGAGCATGAAGAGAAAGAGAATACTTTCCATTATTTAATCTTCATCATCTGACAAGACACAAATCCTTTAAGAGACCTAAATTCTGGTGTTCTGTCCCTTCCATATGTGTAGGTGTTGTCAGTCAGCCAGGCGCAGTTAGAATCTAAGAATTACCCTTGACATTTGCTAATTGATCTCTGTGTCTAAGAACCTAAGGATATGATATACACTTCTGGTACATGGAAAAGAGAGCCAATGTAACATAATACTGTAATGAATAAAATCAAAGAATTTCTGTTCAGAGTGTGATTCTGCAAATTGCTATTTATAACTTGTCCACTATTACAAACTGGCTTTCCAGCCACTTTCCCATGTTTTTTATAAAGAGGCTTGACAGCACAAAGGTCTTCTCACTCCCTGGTAAAGATAACCATCAAGAGCAGAAATCTTGTGAAAATCTAAAGTCAAGCTGACACACTCATGCAAATTCTGCAGAAAAGGAAAAAGCAAAATCTTACCATGTTTTTGCCAATTCATATAGCTACAAGTTCTTCTCTTGTATTAAACACAGCTTTTATATATAGATATATATCTATATGGAAGAGGGAAGAGGAGAGAAGAGGGAGAAGGAGAAGTAGTAGTAGGTAAAATGGAGACCTTCAAGGTCTAAAAAGAAGACCTTCAAAGACAGGAACTTCACCACATGTCACCGTGACCCACATTAAAAGTCTTTGTCAACGCTGGACAAGTGGGCAATTTTGCCACATTGAATGTATATTCAGATAAAAAGATAAATTAGTATGAATTTATAATAGTTTATAACCTTTCTACTTTTCCCGATGCAGAAAAGCAATATGAATGCACAATTGCAATAATCCCATGGCATTCACAGATTTAATAATTTTTAAAATATGAATTATATAGTATATATCCCTATGTGTCACGAGACTCACTGCCTAGAGACAGCTGTCTTCTCTGTGTGTTTTCAATAGATTTCCTCTATTACACCTCCTGAAGTTACTTGAAAGAATTTAATATTCTCACTTCCTTCTAGGTAAATCACTCCTGTGTTTTTCCTCCTGGAGTTTATTGTCTTTTTCTGTATTGTGTTTAGATTGAGGTCAATGGTTCTGGTCTCTGTTTCCTCCCCAGCTACCCCAGTCCACCGCCTCTCTTCCAGGCAGGAAAACCCAAGTGACGGTCAGTGGCAAAGTGAAGGTCAGAGATTTCCTTGGCTGGCCTTCAACGTCTTCCCGCAGCAGCCTGAGTCAGCAGCGCTCCTCGCAGGTCAGATCTGCCTGGTCTCTTGAGGGCACTCAAGGGAATAAAACTTCATGACTGATGTTTCCTTCATGAGAAATCCAGTAATTTCTAATCCAGTTCTTAACCCTAGTGGAAGGCTCTTCTTCGCAAAGTCTTAAGCAGTTTTCTCTTAAATCTGGTTCACAGCCTACCCCAACTGTCTGTCAAACTACTGAAGCAGGCCTAAACGGAAATTTACAACCATTTAACTTTAGTTGAATGTCTATTTAAATAGCAAGAAACTATAATTTTATTTATTTCTAATAATTTTTTTCTTTAATGTTTTAGCACACTCTAAAAACATCTGAGCCCATCCACATTTCACAACAGTTCCTGTTATCAAAATGTGTCATTCTTATACCAGTTTTTAATTAAAATTCCTTACCATGCATGTAAAATATTGTGCCAGAAGTGGAAAAAATTAATTTTACAACTGTAAATCAAAATTTTCAAAACTTAGTATTGAATCTTACTTCTGATTATCCAACACAAGCCAGTTTACAGCCTTCAAAAAGTGGGTATTCAATATTCCCTGACATCCTATGGAGTCACTGCCATCAACAGTATATAAGCTTTGACCAACAGAGCATTCTTAGACTAAAGTCTATCTTGAAGCAGTTGTTGGGTGGACATCCAGGCAGAAAACATGAGATGTAAATATTTCTCAAATATAAGGGCAAGACTGGCTGACAAGATAAGTAAAATGCAGAGAAATGCTGCAAGAGGTAGATAATTCTCATGCAGAGTTGACAGATGGGGAATGTGAAGGTCTCTCTGCGGGTTTTTTTTCCAGGAATTTCCTTGTTTGCTAGCACAAGTTCTGCTGAGACAAACAAGCAACATCGTTGCTTCAAAGCACCACTTATTTACAGCAACATGATTTACCTCGGAGCAGACACACAGCCGCCTGGTCGAGGCATTACCTGAGGACACCAGGCACCTGCTTTCAATTTCCTTGAGTCAATGCTGCTTGCATCTTCAGTGGGTTTCTCATATGGTGATGTTATGCTCGTTTCCACTGCAATGTCCCCTTTTCCAGAGCAGGCTGTGCAGTCTCAGCCCAGGTAACAACTCCTGTGTGGTCACGAAGCATTTACATGCATGGCAACAAGATTCCCAGCAGCCAGATGACTCAGCCGGTCAAACTACTGAAGGAAACACCAAATGAAGAAATGTGTCTGGAATCCTTCGTTTCTCTATAGAAGAGAGCTTCTTTAAACTCATTGCTGATCATAAAAATTACTCATTAACCTCTCCTGCATTCAGGGGACTCACATATCCCTTTGGGTATGAATGATGAGATCAAGATCACTCTCCTGTTTTAAGCAGCCAGTGCTAATATCACCATTCACTTTACACTATAGCATGGAGGACAGAAGACTTCTGCAGGAAACAGGCAACCAGGACACTACACCCTCAGGACCCTTAAGATCCTAAATCTACATAGCCCGCACTCAGCAGAAAAACTCAGAGTTTTTCCATGTAAGTCTCAGTTGTTCTTATCTGAGGTGAAGGATATGGCTTTGAACGTTTGGGTGGGAGCTCTGACACACATCTCAATGTTTCACCACCAGCACTATCCCCACTCCTGATTGGAAGCAGCCATGGCTGCTCACTTTTGGGCTCAAACCACTACTGTCACCACAAGCAGAACTACCAAACTCAAGCCTGCAGGAGATGTCAAATCAGGGAAGGCTGTTTTGTGACTTCTAATGGTATTTTCACCATACCAGGACACTCAGTCTTGCCAAAAAGGTATTACTTCTGAATAAAGGCAGTGCTACTTAAGGACTTTATTGGAAAAATTGTGTCTCTGGGCTTTCAGAAACTACTGCAGATGGCCCTGTGAACTTTCAATCTGAACTGAACTTCAGGCATCTGACTCTCACTTAAAGGGCTTGAGTCCTCCCTTTGACCAGTACAGATGGGTCTGTCTAAGGCTAAGAGTTGCACATAGACTGGTAGATTAAGCAATGTCAAACGCCTCTCCTGTTAAAGTGGTGGCGCAGCCCTGACACAGTTTTAGTTTGGGTGAGCTAGCATTTGGGAGAGTGCCAGGTTACAGCTAATTCCTAGCCACAGCTCAGGAGTTAGCATAGGCCAGAGACTGCTCCCACAAGGTGGTTTGGGTTTTTTGAGAGTAGGAGAGTTCAATAGTACGGACACAGATCACTCCCAGTTGCAAATATATTTAGAGCTGAACTCGCTAACATGGCAGTAAGGGTCAGACACAGAAATCCTTTCATGTTTGAGCAACTATGTTCCATGGTCCAAGACAGCAAAGCAAAGCGGGGTTTGTCCTGTGTTGGGAACTTTCTGTTCTTGGAGACCAAAAAAAAATATTTTGCTAACACCACAAGATACAATATTCTTACATTATAGAGTTGCACTTGTAAAATGGAAACACAGGATCACAGCTGATAAGTAGCCAGATAGTGGATTCACCAGGCTGATGACAAATATGCGCTCAGATAGCTCAGGGACTGTGAGGATTGAAATAATGAGATACTCTACATGGCAACATGGTTACTTAAATACCTCCTCTTCCACCGGGAGTTCAGCCATTATTCAAAGAGAGGAAGAATATTCATTACGGAGTGCTCCAGACATGGGACAGTTATGAAAGTCTCTCTGCACAAATGAAGCAAATATGGTATCTCACAGAGAGACCGAACAACAGCTTCTGTCACAGCCTCAAAACCAACTGTACCTGAATGAATGGATGCTGGGAGGTAGCTGGGTTCATGGACAGCAGCGTTTGTTGAAGTCTGTCACTCCCTCTTGAGGGTTACTTACGTGGGTTTAAAACTATACAACTGCAAGAGATACAGCTGATAGCATGAAAACAATTAGATTAACATATAAACAGTTGAGGCTATAACGCTATTAAAATGAACATTCAAGGAAACTGTAGCCATTTCTACAGATGTTTTGGAAAGTCTCGCTTTGGCAGAACATGCTGGATTGTCATTCTAAATGCCTGCGCTTCCCATGCTGGTTTCCTGAGGAAAGGTTCGTGGACGGACTTGTTTATTTATTACATTTTTTGTACCCTTCTTAGCTGAAGCTGTGGATTCCCCAGCCTTGTGAAAGTAGTCATTACTTGCCTTGTTTGGCCAGAAGAAATCTGTAAAGAAACTGGCTCTTATCTGAAGGGTTCTTGGAATTTTCTCCCAATCTTGTTTAAGAGTTTAATAAAATCAAATTTAATTTTATGTAAGATTTGCTACAAGGCCATAGGTGGTTTGTGAGAACAAAGTGCAAAAGAACTGAAATGATGTTTACTGTTTTGAAGTAAATCATACCAAATGACATTCAGATGGGACTTGCTAAGGTGATCATCACTCCAACTACAGTAAGACCACAAGGATCAGATCCTGTCATCTTAAATGAGAAGTGAAGCAAATTAGTGTCACCTACATCTCGCATACCCTAAGGCTATTTTGAAGGCAAGTTTCTTGGCTTTGCCAGCCTAAAGCTGCAATAAACTCCCACAAAAAACAATGGACAATCAGAACATTTATGACCTTCTGTCCCTTAAGTGTTGACCTTTTTTTTCTCTGGGAAACAGAAACCAACCTGTTCTTATATGTTTTTAAAACAAACACTCCATTGCAAATGCCTCCCCCTTTAGAGGAAGGCATACAGAACAAACACCTAATGGATTTTAGTCACGTTATTTAATACGCTGTTAGAAGAGGAACAGATGCTACAGCAAAAAGTGCATTATGAAGCCAGCATAACAGTATAAAACATAGTAAAATACTACCTCTTCAGAAGACATTTATGCACTTGGCACTAAACATGTGAAGCTTAACAAAATACTACCTTACATAGAGTGCAAGTCCTATTTATAGAAGTTATGTCCCTGATACAACATATGGATACAACAGTATCCATCATTTTCTGAAGTCTGCAGTTCTGTAGTGATTTTCAGCCACATCTATAATGTCAACAGACACCCGTACAGAGAGCTGCATGCAGCACAGTCACCAGAACGCTATTGTTCTGATCATTGACTATGGAGTCCTTTATTATTACATACTTACAGGGTGAGAACAACCCAAAGTGCTATTTCTAGTTTCAGCTGCCTGGAAGGACTTGCCCATTCTAGACAACCATCCATTCTGACTAAATTACAACCCCTTCTCATGCTTCAGGATATCACTAGCTATGGAAAAGTTGTGCAGAAGTTTTCTGTTGGCTGGAGAAGCACCTCCTCCTTGCCCACCTCAAGAAACCAGAATGACAAGCTGACATCAGCCTGATGCTGTTTGCTGTGGTATGCTCATGCACTGCCTGATACCAGATTCAACGTAAGATCCTGTTCTTCAGCACAGATCAAGGACTGGGCCTTGTACATCTCGTGTACTACCTTGCTTGACAGCTTACCATGACCTAGCATGACAGCTGTGGTCATCTGTAATCCTTGCCAAAAGGGAGGATCATAGGAGTGGGTGGAAAGGAAATCAGACATTCCTGGCAGCTGGCCCACAGCTCTGAAGCTTCCTTTCACCAAACATCAGACTGAAAACAGATCTCCGCTTGCTGAAGAGAAAAGTATGGGCTTCCACTTTTCAATCACTTTTCCTTAGTGCAGCATACAAATGGTTTCCTTTCCCTGAAGAGAAAAGGAGAAAAAGCAAAGGGAAAAAAACATGTGTTCACCCAGTGGAGTGAAAACAAAGGGCCAGAGAAGGCTGTTCCTCCCTGGTTCGTTACTGTCAATTTTGTTAGAAACAGTAGATTAGGCAGGCAGGGAGTGATGTCCCTTGGAAAGCAAAACAGAGTAGTGTTTACCATATAAACAGAGAAATAAAGAGTTACACAACATAGAAAAGTTTTAACTTGTTTTTTGGTGCACATACTACACAGAAACAGATTTATTACAGCAGAATTTAATATGTGCTTTTACTGTTAAATTTTCATGAATTCAGTAATTACCTACAATGCAGTTGCCCTCAAGGGCTCAGCAGAATTGTCTCTACCTCCAAGACAATGAACTAATTTTTTTCTCATAAATAACCCATCTGAAGCCAATGAAATTCTATGGTGTTTAGTCCTACAAACACTTCTATTAGAAATGTGGAAAAGGTTCTGCTTGTTTGGCTAAGATTGCATCTTTTTTTAGGGCAGATGGAAGAGAAAGTAAAAAAGAGAAACAACCACCAACGGGGATTGTGAAATAATACGGTCTACAAACCCATTGATTTAAAAACAGATAAGTAAGATTTAGTGGCTACGTCCACTGTGGTAAAACCCCAAAGTTTGAGAATTTCCCTGGCTTCTGGGTCTGCTGATAATTTCAGAATGGTATTGTGAAATCCTCCAGCTATTCACTCCAGCTGAGCCTGCTTAATTAGAATTCCTCAGCACTTAAGACATATTTCCTTAACAGCAAACGATATAAATAATCACTTCAGGAAACTATAGAGAATACATAGCATGGGCTCTTTTTAAGAAAAAAAATATTATAAAATTGACAGACAAAAGCAATAGCAGCAGCTCCCCAACAGATTTTTGTCGAGCTAAACACGATCAAAACTATCCCAAAGTTTCTGAGGTTGTACACATTGGCAGTTTAAAACCCTTGCTCTAACCCCATCGCTACAACTCTTTCAAGTGAACAAACACGCAAAGACAATTCAAGCACCATGACAATGTCGACTCGCAGCATTGTCAACTCCTACCAAAAGGCTGTGGGAAGGACAGTAAAATGATAGAACGTTTCATTTATTAATCTGTGATGAAAACCAGGCTTCTGTTGATGGAGGGGGCAGGGTAAAGATAGGCTTGTCTGTTTAATGCTTGGCCCAGATATATATTTTTTTAAAAAAGGCAAGCAGCTGAGTGCATTGCTTCTGGCTGTGTCTTTCTGTAGGTTGCTGGTTGCCAGCATTCACAAATCACAAGTTATGTAATGTGCTCCTATCAGGAATCCGAGTTCAAAAACATTTCATGAAGTCCCATGCTGTTCTTGCCGGAGTAATTGTTTCTGATAATGAAAAGTCTGTATCACCCCGATTCAGCTGTCTCGGCCCTCTCCAATGGCAACACTTTGTGCTTTCTCTCAATCTCTTCTCCCTCCCTCACTCCATCACAACGATCTCCGCTCATTTCTTAAGGAGACTATTCTCTTCTCTAAACCCCTTCGCTGAAGAAAAATAAAGGAGGACACATGTAGTTTTGCCCCTCCTGGGCCTCTGAAACAGGCTGTGTTTCCTTGCTCATCATTTGGAAAATCCTCATTTCTTTGATAAGTGCAAAAGAAACACTGGATTTACAATCAAGAGTATATTCATCTCATTGCAGTATTCTGACCTAATTTGGGGAGTAAAAGCCTAAATTTCAGAGCAATTTGCCTCCCGGAAATGTGCTCACTTCTGATGGGATCATTTGAGGCACTTTTCAAGAAAATTCTGCAACTTTTCACAGAAATAATTATTGGATGACTTGCTGAGTAGGGAATTTCATTTGCAGTCACTCTGCCACTTTGATATCATTAAAATCAATCAGGCACATAGATAAGAGCATGTAATTATTTAAGGTATCTAAATTAGAGTGCATAAAGAGGAAATCACGCAGGACAGCTCTCTCTTTCAATCTATATTCAATGTTTTTATGCCAATGTTTTTATATTTCAGCATGTAAATAACAGCAATCTGCTTCCTTGGTAAAACTTAAGTAGAAGAAATAAAAGTTTAAAAAATGTAACTGCAATAACAGTCAGAAATAGTATAAAACGCCCTTATCAAATATCTCATCAAAATACAGGCTTAAACTCTAAGCGCTATTAAAATGCAATTCTTTATAATTCTGTTGCCAGTGTAGCTGAGAATATAGTTAACAAACAGCTCATTCTTTAAAGAAGAGTGAAATTTGATTGATGTCATTGCGTCTTAGTAAATATGAAATTTAGGCCAAAGTATCTTTGGGAGGTTTGATCCATGACAGTCAGTCAAAGGATTCCTATTTCTTTCAGTAGATTTCAACACAGAAGCTTAGAGCAAGGATATCTGGGAAAGATGTGTTTAATGTTAAAGTCATGATTTACAAGGCATTGAAAAAGTGTAGTGATAGAAACCTTCCAAGCTTAGTTAAGTAGATTGACAGATAAAATATCGGTTTGTAAATCTCAACGTATTTCATCACGTGTGTTGAAATAAAGGAGATGAAAGATGAAGAATATAAAAATTACCTCTAAAACAGCAACAGAAAGCTTTATTATTCTTTCAGACACAGTTAAATTTTAAATAACTTAATTATCTTAAATTTATGAGGAATTTTTTCTTCAAGTATTTTATCTTAAATTTCAGGGATTTTGTTTGTTTATTTACACCACTAATTTCCTTTAGACTTAGAAATTATGATTCCTAGAAAGAAGGGAATAGAAAATTGTCAGGCACCATTTATCTTTAATTGAGTCTTCATTTCTTAGTTAGACAAAGGTCACAAGGACTTATGTTCCATT
Organism: Calidris pugnax; assembly: GCF_001431845.1. Lineage (NCBI taxonomy): Eukaryota > Metazoa > Chordata > Aves > Charadriiformes > Scolopacidae > Calidris > Calidris pugnax. The sequence continues at coordinate 10,250,561 of NW_015090922.1, forward strand.
AATTTGTGGTCTAGCAAGCCTCAAGCTGTATACATGGAGGAAAACCTCCCTTGGTTTCAATAAAAGGAACACTTAAAATTACTACTGTTAAACATGGAAGGATAAGCCTTAATCAAGATTCTTTTAACTTTAGTCTACATTATCTTCACTGTAAGAATTAACGAACAGAGATTAATTTATACTTCTCTGAGGAACAAAAATGTTGACCGTCTTCCTAAGTCAATAAGGGAATGAAAAACAGAACTCAAGTGCTGTGGGTTCAAGTTCCTAGTTATAAGAAATACTTTAAAAATGAAACAAAACACAGAAACAAGAACTGCCCACAGTCACTCAGACCTCAAACCCTACAACCACTTCAAAACCTCATGAGTCCTACTTCCATGAGTTCCTGTTGAAATCCAGGCAATACTGCTTAACTGACTGTAGGACACAAGGCTATACAAGACCTGCTTCGGTTTTCATAACTATAAATTAAGGCTAATGGTATCAATCTCTTTTTGAAATGCTTTGAATTTTTTCAGATCAAAACAGTATGGAGATATACTCATGTTGGACCTGAGCCCACAGAGATCAAGCATGGTTCATAGACTGTCATCCCAAGCTAGAGCTCTGAGAAAAAATTAATAGAGAACATGGCAAGTGTCAGCGTGCTGCTTCGTGCATTGTGAATGAAACATGTAAAAGCAGCAGTTGCTTAAGCAAAGAATAGAAAATCTGATTTCTATGGCTTACAGTCACTGAATATCACAACATAAGCAAAAAAAAAATATTTATTGCTACAAGGGTTTATATAATTTGGTTTCTTTTGTCTCTCCAGTGTATTAAACTTTGAAATCTTAATGACTCATTTATGTTGCACATGCTTTGTAAAATAACGCCAATTGCCTATGAATCTACCCAAAACAACAATTTGCTAAAGATTTTGTTGGCTTTGCCAGGCAAAAGAAAACACACAAACACAGTTAATGCATATGCTGGAAAGCACCAACAAATTTTTCAAGTCCTAAATACCAGTTCTGGAGTATGTCTTGAACAAATTGTTAATGAGCTGCAAGAGTTACAATACAATGTTAGCTAAGACTTGAAAACTTGCCTGGTATGCTTGAATTAGTCTGAATTTAAACAAGGCATAGAATAATGTATCTGGGCTTAGTGGTATTGACACTACTACCAAACTGAAGTCACTTCAGCGTTGATCTGGAGTGAGAGAGAATGGGACTACCTGTGTTTTTAGAGAACTACAGAATGATATGGAGTTGGAAAGGACCTCTGGAGATCATCTAGTCCAACCCCCTGACAAAGCAGATCCACCTAGAGCAGGCTGCACAGGAACGTGTCCAGACAGATTTTGAATGTCTCCAGAGACGGAGACACCACCACCTCTCTGGGCAGCTGACTGACTCTGGGCAGCCACTTTCTGACTGGTACCATTGACTTCAACAGCAATCATAAAGGTATAGGAACATGGATGCTTTTCAAAATCATTACTGAAGGAAGAGAATTTATTTTAGTATCTAATCTTCAAAATATGATTACAACATAAGGACCAACATCAATTTGAGAAAACACAGACCACTTGCTTTACAGCCAAAATACACAATGGATTTAGGAAAGCTGGGTGGCTGGTAGAAAGCACTGTAGGGAAAATATCTGTTTTCACCAGTTTGCTCCACTCAGTTTCTCAGTACCATCACGTTAAGGCTCACTACAAGGATTTTCAGCAGAACAGAACATAGCAAACTCACATTCCCTGGTAAATTTTCAGTCCTGCTTTCCGAAACAGATTTTCACTAGAATGCCTTCTCTAAACTGAAGCTTCTGCATGCTCAGAAAGTAGCAGAATACAGCTATCACAAGTTTTGTGACCCATTTTATATTCCAAGTTGACCACATTAATTTTGTGCAACTAGTCAATGAATTATAATGTCCTATTGTGTTTGTACTTATGTTGAATAGCGAAGACTCCTTTTTAGATTCAGGAGCATACTTTTTTTAAATCCCTCTATGTACAAAAGCACATTTCAGTCATGTATGTCAGTTCCTTCCTCTTTGAATCTCACTCCATTTGAGAGTGTGAGAAGATACTTGAAGTAGTGGAGTTTACATTTTTTTGAAGGCTATGGCTGTTGGCAGGATCCATCCCATCTGCATTTACCTGTGAAAAATGTTGGTACTTCTCTAAACCTCATCTAGGATTCCTGCACACTATTCAACAGAGAAAATTAGGGACTACCAGAGAGCAATCATCTCATCCTAATTCTAGGTGGTTTACATAGTTCAAATGAATCACCCTCTGGACACAGGCCTTTTTCTATTAATGGAATAAAAAAAAAAAAAAAGTAAATTACTCATGTGCCTCTAAAGCCAAATTTAGACCATTAAGTGTAGGTGAAATGCATTTTACCTTTACTGATTGGCATCCACTTTGGATCGGGCTATCTTGGACTTACACCATGGACTCTCCTATGCTAGATTGAGAAAACCTTTACTAAATCTCCACCCACTAGTGAGAAAAAAACTTACAGATGCCAGTGACTTCTATTAAAAACATTAACTATACCAGTCCCTACGGCATAGTGATTCATGAAATTACATTGTTTATAGCATCTCAAATAAAGGAAAATTTGTAGTCTCCAAAATAAGCAGTGAAGAAATGCAATATTAGAGAAGTTTATAAGATTCCAAGTAGTTAATAACAAACAGTACAAAAACAACATGTCTGTATGCTGGCAGAACAACACCTCATGATTCATGCACCTAGTGTGATCAAATATTTGTTGGAGGGGTTCATTGGGGTTTTTTGATGTGTCATAGTGCATTCATAGGTTGACATCTGAGAAGAGTAGATGAGCAATGAAAGAATAAATGTTTTAGATTATAATAATAGCCATCTTTTAACCTTTGGCTGGATCTGCTCCAAGACCTTCCAGTAGTACTCCTGCCTAGCAACAGTCCCATTGCAGAACTACCCAAAAAATACAAAAATGAACTCAAAGCAGAATAATTATGCATCCCTATGAACAGGCAATTTAAGCTGATGATGGAGGAGCTGACAAACGCATAGTAACCTCAACATGTGAGAGAATTTTATGGCTAGTATCAACCTCACTAATTGTCTTCCTAGATAATCTAATGATCTTGTGATCAGCACAGGAGAGGCACAAGAATTGTCAGGTGAAATACTTGAGACAACTATCTGACTGTTGGCCAAAATCTTCCCCTTTTCCTCTCCCCCATAGCATTCAAAGTATTTTAACTGTCTGGAACAAGGGTATGTGATCTCAAAAAGACCCAACAGAAATGAAACAGTCATTTCAGATGCTAGTCCCAAATATTTTTGTTCCCCTCCATTTCATGTTACTATTAGCAGCAAAGTGCTACAGAAGACAGGTAACTTTAATTTAAAAAAAAAATATATTAAAATATCATATTATTTTATATTATCTAACATAGTATATATTTAAAATACTTAGTGAAAATAATAAAACATAAACATAACTTTTGACACAATGATGCTGCAAATGTTGTTACAACCTGGCCTGAAAAGGTTGGAAATGCTGTAATAAAATCATCAGCAGCCAAAGAACTTTCTCATTTAACACCATGTCTGAAGCAGAAATGGTGGTAATAACAATGGGAATTTTGGGAAGAAAAGGCTACTGCAGACATGGCCTGAGAAGGCTGTGCACACCCAATACCAGGGAAAGATCTCACTCTCAAGACTCTTGCTGGCCATTCCTCACTGTTTTCCCCTCTGAATACAGTGTTCATTGCCTGTAAATCCAGTGATCAGGCACTGTATCGCAGGCAAATGGAGAGGGCAGCACAAATCTCAGAGTACATTTTGAGTAGGAATTCTTTTATCTTCAAGATGGGGAAAGGACACAACTGCTCCAGTGGCTGAGAAAATCATGAATATTGCAGGAGGAGCTCCAGTTAAGACAAAGAAAAGGCTACAAACTCCCTACAGTTTTGTGGACTCATAGTGCCTTCCAGGACACATCTACACTGAGGCACTCACAAGATAGGTACAATGAATAGCATTATTTGAATCTCTTTCCTAGGTATTTTGGTTAAACTCTCACTAAAAGCACAGAGAAAAAAACAAATTAGTTCTCCTTTATAGTACAACAGTTCTTCCTAAAGGATGTGGGAAAAGTGGAAACTTATGCTCTTCACAGATACTACTGGACAAAAAAAGAGACATGGTCACTAGAAGACTACACAAACAGGTGAATCCATCTGGAAGATGACATCCAGACATATGTCCACAATCAGATGAAAAAACCCAAGGAAAAAAGAACAAAGGACACCTAGGAGTGATTGCAGAGTACCAATCAAACAACAGCTTGCTAGACAGCTACAAAGATCAATACAACTTTGTGTTGCATGCACTTACACATCTTGAGATAGTGCAGGCATTTTAGTGGTCCAACAGTATACAGTTCCCATATGATCCTTACATAGAATACTACAGCCAGTTGAGCATCAGATTACCAGAACCACATGATGAAAACTAGGGAAGTTTCCGAGCTGAGCAATGTTTTGTAATAGATTGTTTAATTTTCTGTATAAATACATTTATAAGAGCTCTCAGAGAAAGGATTGTAAACAGTTATCTGGTAGTATTTTCAGTGTAAACACCAAGAACGAAGGTACCAAATTATAACTGTAGACACAGAAAAGTAATGCATCTATTGAGAAAAAAGAATTCTTGAAGAAGTATCAGACTTTGGAATAATGTCTTAAAAATATGAGAGAATCTTCATTGCATGAAAGCACATTAGCAGAACAGAAGATGACATTAATAGGTCATTTCAAAAATATGCTTTTCAGATCCTACCCCATCCTAGAGTTTTCTAACTACTGATTGGCATGAAGTGAAACCTAAAGAAATTAAGAGCACTCACAAACATATGAAAGAGAGTCATAAGGAACATGTCTAGATTTCTCTATATGAGCTCCTTTGAGGCTCTGCTTGCCAAAGAGTGCAGAGGGACCTGAATCTTGGCAGGAGGGGCAGGGCTAGCCAGAGGACCCTACAACAAAGTTGCATTAACCAGATATTCTGCAGTTTCTTCAGGCAAATAAGGAAATTCTCAGCTTTGAAATTATTTTTTTTTTATTGTTTGAATTCCAATTTTTCATTCTTTTCCATCTTGTGAGTAAGAATTTCTCTGAGACCTATTTCTTTGCCTGCCCTAGGTGGATGCAGCCTTAAGAAACAGTCAGTCCCACAGAGACATCAGAAGCAGCGGGTGAAAATCAGTCACGCAGTCCCTGCCTTCAGCACATCAGCTGACTAACTGTACCTGAAGAACTGACTTATCCAGTGTAGAGATTTATAGACCCTGCTACAGTTTAACTGTTGGCAAAGCAAAATATATTGCATTATCCACTTCATCTTCTGCAAAGAAATGGGTTTACCTCTTGTCCATCTGCACGGCTCTACTGTTTTTGCAGCAATTACTGCTTGCCTGCAGAATTCTCTAATCACTGAGCAGCGAGAAAAGAATTCTTCTAATTGCTCAGTGGTTTTAGTTTCCCAAAATAGTTGACCTTCTTCCTTTTTGAAGAAAAAACTTTCCCCTGCCTCCCTGCCTGCCTCCCCACCCCCTTCCTGCTGGCAGACATGAGAAGAGAGCTGTGTTTGTTTTCATGGTAAATGGGAGGCCGGGGCAGCAACAAGGCTGATCTCACAGTTTCCAGCTGTAATATTTGATTTCTTTACAACTGCACATATGCAGAACTCAGGAACTAAACTAGTCCAGCAAGAGCAATACGTGTAAATACCTCACAGTCGGAAAAAGAAAAAAAAAAAAAAAAAGGTTTGAGCAGCAACAGCACAGTTCTTGACATGAAAGCAAATACTCCAGCTAAGAGACAAGGGCTACTTGGGCCAAAGCTGCTGAATACTGCAGCAGAGCCCCTCCGTCCACATATAGGGATATGTTGGATTTTCAAGTGTTAAAGGTCCTGGATTTTTTAATTAATCTAGACAAGGTAGGCACTTTTAGGTCACATGAAACTGTCACTATACAGCTGAAGAAAATAACTCCCAGGCTAGCTGAAAAAGAAGAGAAAAAACAAACTATCATTAACAACTTTCCTTATCTCCCACTAACAGAGACAGCCACGTACCAGTCACTGCGACAATGCTGGTTTGCTACTTTGAATTTCAGGTGTAATTTTAACATACCAAATTCTTGTTTTCAGTTTTAATACTGGTATTAAGTATTTACATTGATCACTTTCACTCATTAGAGGTTTTCTTCTACTTAGTTTTTCTTTTTGTTTTTTTTTTGTTGGACAGTGAAAAGAATGACAGAAATATATTTTACAGAAATTCAAACTAGATAGGATTTTCAAAAGTGAACAGTTAATTTTTTTAAGTAACATTTTTAAGAACCCTAAAAAGCATCTGGTCTTCTGCAGGAGAAACTGAAAACTCTAAATGGAAGAGCTACAGTTTGGGGAGGAAACGGGTTAAATGTATATCATTACTACAATTTTGACAGGATTGTCTAAAATATTCAGATAATGACACCCAGAGGTAAAGAGCTGACACGATACTGTTAATGTCGTGGCATTAACTTTAATTATCTTTGCAGCCTTTATTAACTATATGTTCAAGGCAGGAGGATTAATTTATTTCTTTTTATTTTAATGGAAATACTTCCCTCATGTACAGACTTTCAAACTGAGATTCACCAAGTAGCACATGCTCCTGGGAGACCGTGAAACCCTTTTTTTTGCTCTCAGCCCAATGGCTGGGAGCCCAACTATCCTGGGGCCCCAAAAAGCTGAGCCCAAGCCTGTAGACTTGCTGACGCAGTCCTGGAAGCCCAGAGACCTCCTGGCTCCAAGCAAGGCTCTCCCAGGCCCTTAACTATGGCAGCTCCCAAGCAGACTGGCGCAAGGCAGGCTGTGTTGCAGACAATTAAAAGGGTTTCCTTAAAAAGAGGCACATTTCCTCAGCAAGCTTTTTTCGCCTCTATTGGCAGATCAAAGCTGACACTTTGCAGTACACTTTGTTTCATCCTGCTCAGCTTTTTAACAGAAGACGTTTTGTGGAGAAAGGCTCCGGACAGTTCTAGCTGTCCGTTTGTTCTTACCTTAAAAACAACTTTTTGTTTTTATTTCAAGACCAGTGACACGGAAAAGATCACTAGTGAACAGCATTGTAACTGGTGTGACGAGCGCTACTGTTACTCTGCAAGTTATCAGGCAAACCTGAGTTTTGTTCATCTCTCCTAGAGACCACCTGGACACAGTTGGTGTGTGGTCCAAAACCTACCAATGAGAAGGTTCAGAAGGCAGATATTAAGAGCTAGACCACTGCTGCAGACCTGGTGACCTGGGTATTTCCAGCCCTGGCATTAACTTCTCTGGAGCCTTATTCAGCAAGCACTTCAAGTCAGTGGGAGCTATTTCCATGCTACCCTGGCATAAATGCTTGTAAATTAAAAGACGATAGGAAGCGCTCACATTTCTTTCAAATCTCAGAAACCTTATTTCAATTTGAGTTTTGGAAAAGACTTGGGAAGTACTAATTACTCCAGCTGGTTCATTCCAGGACAAGCGAGAAGAAAAACAAGGCTCTTTGACTCCTGTTGCAAAAGAGCAAAGCAGACCCAAAGCAGAAGTGAAGAGAAGCAGAGATACATGGTAAACCAGCCTTGGATGTGTCTTAGCAAGAGGTTACAGTGCACTTTTCGCTCCCTCTCAGCTGGCCCCATTCTGACACCACAAAACAGAGCAACTCGGGGTGACTCCAAATGAGATCAGTTGAAGGTGGCTCCTCTGTAACTGCACACTAGTTGTGAGTTGATGTTATACAGCCACACACTCCTATACTGTGCCCTCTTCAGGGCAAACTGTAGGACACCCTTGCCAAAGGTGCCTGTTCCCTCCACTCCCCAAAGGCAGTGACTGCCTTTGGGCAACGTAGCTCTCAATGAATTCTTTGTATCTCAAGAAGAGCAATGTGGAGACCATCTATGACGGACCTTGTGCCTCAGATGTTGACCAAGCACATTATTAGTTTACATAGTTAGCTCAGAGACCCCTCAGACCTATCATGCTCAGGACTTTTGCCCGCAGAGCTGTGCCAGCCTCCCATATGTTACCAGATTCATTCCAGTTGTGCTCAGGTTAATAACAAGGCACTTGCTATTTTTCCACAGTATGATAAACAGCTGGACAGATTACAGCTCAGACAATGCTTATGTTCATCACATAATGCTGAACATTAACGAATGCTACGGCTTAATATGTGTGTTTGCTCTGTAGAAAATGCTTCTCCTGGACTATATTTGTATCAAATGGCTTCTCCACTAAGTTCCTACTTGTAGATTTCCTAGAGTGATTCAGTAAATTATTTACTCAGCCTCAAAACACAGCTATCTTTCTAAGCACGCATTTGGCTATCTCTTTGGATGTTTACAGTTTATAATTTTTAATTGAAATTAATTGAACTGCAGAGTTCAATATGGTATAGTTATTTTACCGAGTGCTATTCCATATATGGGATTTCAAGAAGATGATGAAAATAATCAGTTTATTTTGCTCACACTCCATCTATCCCAGTTTGGGCATATCTGAAAGTATGAAGGTTTTCTAATGTAAGAGGTTTCATAGCTAACCTTTTCCTTATCCTTATCCCCAGTTTGGCCCCAGTCCTTTACCCAAAACACAAACCCCCATCCTGACCGAAAGTGCCCTTACGAATACAAATGTCCGTGGACAGCTTTTTCTTTGGCAGCTGTATAACATTATGGACTTATTATCCGTGAAAGAGTTCTACTTTCCTCAAACTGGAATTAAAGTGCATTAGGAAACCAAGAAAAATGTTGTTATTGCACATCACACTGGGTCAGACAGCTTTAGAAAACCCCCAGAAGTAAAGGAGAAAACCATTCGCTTTTCTCCTGTACCATCAGTATCATCTGACCGACTGCTAATTGTACCGCTGAGGTTTTAAAGACCTCTATTCAGGTAAGTGCTGGCCAAAAAAACCCTGTTCTCATTCATCAAAGCGCAAGTACTTTCAAGAGTAGCCTAGTAACACAGAAAAGACTCGAAAATCCTCAAAGTCCAGCCACCTATGGAGCGATCATGTGAAAAAATGTCAAAGAATCACTTTTGTAAATGCTTAAGACAACTGCTACTGAGTGGTAAATACAAAATACTGTTTAATTGCAATTTTCAAAAATTCTTCCTGCTTTCAGTCATTATATGTCTGTCCCTCTGATGGAAATGGGAATTCTTTCAGATTTCAAGCCTGTGCTCTCCTTTCATTGCAATGAGGACCTAATTCAGAGCTTTAAACTGTGTTCTGCAATGCATAATTAATCTGGCTTCATAGAGACCTGGACAAAAGACCCCATTCAATCTTCAGCTCCTTCCCCCTGAGATATTGTTATTTCTAAAAACTCCTGCCAGCTGGGCTGGAGGGAAATCTCAGCACTGTGGGAGAATGAACAAACTACAGCCCTCCAAGGGATTTGAAGTAACTATCTGACTAAATTGGATTAGAAAGTAAGGAAGGGGAGGGGAAGAAGAGCTTATTCTGAAGTCTACAAAAGCTCATAAAAAATTCTTAGAAGATTTTCATATGGTGAAGGGGAGAAAAATATGCAAGTTTTTATAACAAAACAGAAAGAATTTTTAAACTTGCGTGAGCCAATGCACTTGGGGATGTTTGAAGGGATTACTCCTGGTATTATTTCAGGAAAACTGTTGTGTCTGCCTTCGTGCTTTGAAACAGCATTTTTCTGCAAAATCTGGGCTGCCCTGCAAACCAAAATAGTCATACTTTCCTTCCAGGTATTTGATACGTCTCCTGTTTGAACCTATAATGCAGCCTAACCGTAAGTAGCCTTAAATTTCCTCCTGAGCACGTCGCAATTAAAAGCCTCTGCCCAGAAGGCTTTCAAAGGGCTACAGAAAAACAAATTCAGTCTTGTTAAGAGAGCCAGCACCCTGCTTTCATTCCCCGCAAGCTCATTCTCCAAAGTGTGCCGGTGACGCTGCCCAGATCACCTGGCCACCTCTCATGCATTTCACAGTATTTTTAGCAGGCACACGCATATTTGGGAATATTGCCCCATTTACTACCAGACTTTTTGGATTTGAGGTAAAGAGCTCACGGCCCCGTTGGGAAAGCAAGTGGCTGGGAGAAAAGATGCTTTTGACTCTCTGCCTCCTCCGCCCCGCTCTGCTGTCCCCTGCTGATGTGGACCTGCCTCTTACAGGCTCCCTGCTCCTGTAGCACTGATGCTGTAGTTGAATGAGGTTATGTGGGTGTAGCCCAGGACAAAACTCGTCTCCCTAGCTTCAGAAATATATTCAAAAGCCAGATTTTTTAGCCACCCTAGCCAATACTCCCCATATTTTGATGGGCAGCCCTTAAGACAGCAACAACAAGGCCAGATTTTTACCTTTTACTGAAAGAAATTATATAAATTACTCGAGAAAAGCCAGCATGCTCACTCAAAATCCTTCTGCTGGCACCATCAGAAACTATAAAAGCAAAAGTTGTAATAAGACCCTGATAACAGGACTAGCTCCCCCTCCTTCCCCCTGCCTGGGATGCCCATTGTGGAGGTGAGGCTGAGCCGCCCAGGCTGCTGCCCGTGGGGCACTGCCAGGGCAGAGAGTTAAAAGCACCCATGCGATACACTAAATTTTCCACAGTCAAAAGGAATGAAAATATTCCCTAAAAGTTGATCTTCTTAGGACTCGTGTGCTGCTACGGAGTGAAAACCAGAGCAGCTTTCAGAGATCTGGCAGGCACTTAAGAGACCAGCATGCACGATGAAAAATGCACCCTACTGAATGATGCAGCTCTGTAAAGATGGGGACACAAAAATTACAATCCATCAGAGTAATCCTAATCAAAAATCCCATTTGTGTTCTTTCATTACCGTAACTTGCCATTTCTAGGCCTCTTATCATAGAATAATTTTCTATAATCTACCTTTGCCCTGGGGAGGAAGTGCATGGAGGAGGAGTAAGAGGGGAAGGAAGAGAAAACAGGATTCAGCAAAATTTCAAACAGTTTCAAACCAGTGGAGGTTTTTTAAGGGTCTCACATCATAAAGAAACACTTGCATGTAACTTAGCAACAGCAACAACAACAAAAGTATTGGTAGCTCGTATTCCAGACAAACAGAGTAATGTTTAAAACATTAACTTGTTATACAAAATCCATACAGCCCATTTCCAGTTCCTTTAATTCCTGGGGTGCAGGAAAGGCAAGCCAAAACCACCACACTTTCTTTCCCAACAAGCATAATGAGCCACTTGTGATAAGTGTTACACATAATCCAAAATTGTTGGATGTTGTCAAATCCACATTGAGGCATCACATCAAAAATCCTTACTTAAAACAGTAATCTAACAACTCTGAATAACCCTGTGGCATTCCTTAAAAGGGACAACTAAAGGTTTCACATCTGTGAAGAGAAAACATGGTTGAGGAAAAAAAAAAAAAAAAAAAAAAAAAAGGTGTAATGTGCTTTGGTATTTTGACATCTCTGAAGAAATGTTGTGACTCATGTCCATGAAAAGTTTGATTTTTCACATCAGTTGTGAACTGCAGCACAGCAGGAATTAAGATCTGACTGCCAAACATAATTTCTGTATATTATCAAAATCTCATCAAAAATCAGGAGCTATGATAATGCAGTTACATTAGAGACCATATTTGGCTAAGTTTTGTTGAATCTCTTTCAGAAGCTTCAAATCATCCAACTTCAGCAGTTGCTAAGGTCATATAAATATATATAAACATATATATTTATCTCCTATATACATTTTTCATTGACTTCTCCTTTAACTTCAACATTTGCATTGCTAATTGGACATTGCCAGCCAAATTTCATTGGTTTCTATGAACCTAACACAATAGTTACACTTTTTTTTTTTTTTCTTGAGAGCTCTAGAGAGGTGTAGGTCTAATGTGGTTGAGTAACACCAGAGTGCAGGCCATTTTACCATGTTTGTAGCTCCCTACTGGAGTTTGATGGAAAAGTGATTGCAATAAGGTTCATCCCATTTGAATAATTGGTGGAGAGGTGGCAATTAATCTAAAGCAAAACTGTGATGGGTGTGTTGCCGTGTCACAGTAGTACTTATCAGAGAAAAAAAAAAAAAAAAAAAAAAAATCAGTGTCAGTACCTTCAGCTAAACATATCCTAAGTAATACTAATATTTAAGTAAAAGAACTACCTAAACTGGCTCTGACTTTTCTCAGCTAAAGGAAAATCTCTACTGTTGTTCAGTGGATCTAATGGTGCAGTAATAGTACACATGTCCTTTCTACAGACAACAGTGATGCTCTTTCTCTGTTTCAAGACATCCTACCCAAAACTGCCAGTGAAGGCTGCAGGGAGCGAAGGACAGACAGTCCAACCCAAGGCGGCAAAAGTCAGTGTCAAATCCCATCCCCACACTCCGGACTCTGCATTGCGTGGCTGCGAGCATGGGATTGCACAAAGGGTCTTCTGGCAGATGACACTTTCCCTCCACGGGCTGCTCAGGCACTGTACTGTGCCGTAGTCAGAACTTTTCCTAGCAATGCACAAGCAGCCCTGCTCACTCCCAGCCTGACCTCTCTCCTCCAGCCCACCCACAGGGCTGAGACTGTACGGAGGAGCCGGCACTTGCGGGAGTCCTGCAGCACACCTGGGACAGGAGCAGAGCCAGAGCAGCTGTTACTGGTGTGTAGACAAACCCCAAACCCATTGCTTTGGGAAAGACAAAAGAACTCATTCTCCTCATGGGGATGTCAGGAGCCTGGCAGCAGCATCAGGCAGGTGATGGGGGAAAGGAGAGAGGAGCCTGGCAAGGTCTTTCTCTGGCTGTAAGGAAGGGAAAAGTGTGGGCTTGGATAGGAAAGCAGCAGAATCTGAGGTTTGCTATTCCTACTGCTGGGTGGAGAGGGCACGGAGCAGAGCTCTCTGCCTCCTCAAGAAGAAAGTCCTTACCCCCAGCCACGCCACTGTATAGGGAGGGAGTGGGGCATAGACCAAGCCTTTCATTTATAGATCTCCAAGAGTATCTCTCCCTTAGAGAAGAAAATCTGACAAGAAGAGAACACGACAAGGATTGGATTTGTACCATATCTTCTGTAAGAAAGGGTTAAAGAGGAACCTGAAAATGTTGGACAAAATTTCCCCGTCCGCATGCACTTGTGTAAACTTGGAGGGCTAAAGAGACACCCTGCTGCTCCCAGCCCTATAGCTCACCCTGCTCCCAGCCCCACCACTTGTCCTGTGCCCACAGTCTGCCAGCTGACCCACTCCGCAATTGCTCCCTAACTTACTCACACACACACACACTCTCATCCCAACAGCTGAAGCAGATCAGCCAAATAACCACAGCAGGGATCTGACTCACTTTGAATGACATGAGAGAAACGCCCCAGCCCAGCCCCATGGGGCCAGCAGTGCTGCGGGCACAGTGGCCACCTCCGGTGCCCCCGACCACAGGTAGCTATCCCAAGGGCTCTCATCCAGCCCTGTCTTGCCCCACAGCCCTGACATTTTAAAATTGCATCCTACATAAACATGAGGGGAAATTTTAACTCTGTTCTTCTAACTTTTGCATCAGCTGCCAGGTTGAGAATCCACAAAAATCTCTTAACAAGGGATGAGTGAATATCAAAAGGGGAATCAGAGCTCTTCAGCAACAACTTTGTCTGCTATGGGGCACTTCAGCTCCATTCCTCAAAATCTACAGTCTGCCTCATCTTACAGAAATAGGTCGTTAGCTTCCTTTTTCTTAATGCTTACTCCACATTTTAAAGGTACACTCAAATAACTGAGACAATTTAGTTCCTGGATTTTCCCCCTCTTCCTCAAAACTTTGGGCTTCAATTGACAGTAATTCCCAGGACAAAATAAGAATACAATTCAAAAGGGATCAAGGAAAAATTGTGGAATAAAATCAAGACAAATTCTCCTGTCACTTACTCTGATACCACCTTGGATTTACACTAAAAAAATGTTAAGAAATTGGACCATTACATTCTCAAAAGAAGGCAGCAGTCTGTTCTACAGGTCTGACACACAGATCTAAAGAGCCAAGGAGATTTCCACAGAGGAACTCCCACAGCATGAAATGCAGGCACAGAAATACTGCAGAGCAGACCCCGTTATAGTCCCCAAGTCTGTCCTGGGGAGCACAATACTAAACATGCACCCTGTGTAACCCCTCTTGTTTTCATCTGTCTCCTTCATAAGTTATAAACTGCACTGTCCCACCTATACCATCTGTTCCTAATCTCCCTGTTGAAATGTAATCCTTAAAAATTTTGAGTCTAGGAAATGAAGTTACTCAATGTTTTCAAGAGGGCTTAAATTGGGCATTAAAACCCCAAACCTGTTGCTTAAATGGAATATAAAAATGAATATAAGGCTTTGCATTCAGCTATAGCATTTAATTGTGCGTAGGAAATAGAATAGAAATTGCTAACTCTAAAGTTCAACAAATCTTGCTGAAATCAGCAATATACAGTCATGCCTTTTAAGCATAAAGAATAAAGCTCTATAGAAAGAAAAACAAGATGATAGTGGCTTAAATGTAAAATTGGTTCAAATTTTTGGATAGAGGTGTCCTTAAAAATTTGTCATTTTTACAAGTGTATTCTTGCCCAGTATTATAGTAATAAGATGAAGAATAAATATTTTGCCATGTCAGCCTTAATAAAGATGACATTGCAGAGACTCTCAAGAGAGCAGAGATGCGAGCACAGAGTCAGATGCACCACACTGAGGTCAGAAGGTTTCCATTTGCTTGGCTGTATTAGCCTAGGCAGAAAAACCTGGAGTAGCATTGCTTTGTACCCATCTAGGATGTCCCACTCACCCCTTGCCACACCAAAACCAAAGTAAAGCACATTAAGTCCTGCAGCTTTTTAAAAACTTTACAGGAAGCACTTTAAATGAAACAGAGAGAGGAGATGGAATCCAATTACGAGCTAATTTGTTTGATCAAACATTGAACAAAACATCAACAGCATCCAAATTCCTTTTTATCCCAGGGCACATTCTTCAGATTACGTAAAGACATTACATGTACCTATATTTCAGCATGGGTTATTGGCAGATCACAGCCCTAAAATGCAGGATAGACTTCTTATGCTTATGTTGTAAAAATACTCTGTGGTCTTGCTTAATAACAGTTGTGAAGAGCACAAAAATAGTCAGGGGAAAGAGCTAGGAGCAGGATGTTCTGTCTCCTGGCGTACAGCTCAGTACACGTTCCACCAAACTGCAGCTCAGGGAACTAATGGACGATGACACAGAAACACACGCATGCTGTCCCTCCCACCCAGGTGGTATTTTTATTTCTAACCCCTCTTTCTCTGGGTTGCAGGGAAGTTTGACAGAGTCACTGAGTGTCACACGGGATGCTTAGGACCTGGCAGGCCCTGGCCTGAATTGTACCCTCTCACCACAAAGTACAAAGCAGTTTAAAGCTTAGGTTGACATTTTTGTTAGCATGAATTCATTACGGGTGCGAGACATGCGATGGGGAGCATGCGATGCCAGCAAGCCTCAGCTTCTCCAACACGACACTTCTGAAGCAGATCTGGGAGCAAGCCCTTACTAGTCTGCAAGACAGGAGGAAGGTCTGTGGGAGCCATGGGGGCCCACATCTCTGGGCTTTGGTTGGCAGACACATCCCCTGCCCTGCTGCCATCCAGGCAGCCTGCAGTCACTACCGTCCTAGCGATCAGTTGGTTCGAAGGCCACCTCAGTTAAAACATCCCTGCACGGGCTGCTCAATGAATTTATGCAAAGCGCTGTATGAACCCATGGTTTAATGACTGCAGCTACACAGGCATCAACCTTTCTCCAAGCAATTCATGGCACCTACTGTCACAGAGACAACAACCAAAATACTTAAAGAAAACTGTTTTGTAAGTTGTGCCATTATATGCTATTCCAGAGATGTAGAAATCAACTAGATGGCAGCTTTTAAAATCCCTTTTCTAGCAGATAACAGCTTTTATTTCAACTGCTGATCTGCGATCACTGCTAAAAGCATACATCTTCCCCATTTATTCACCATATCTGAGCCGAGGTACTAGCACTAGAAGAAACCCCACCCAAACAGAAGAATCATTATTTTATTCTCCAGTGCTCTGAAGACACAGGTTGAGTCTCCTCCCATGTATACCAGAACCAACTTCATGGATACCACGCTCATGTAACAAACTGAAAATTTGTCTATCTACTAGTGGAAAGGAGGTGCCTGTGATTTCTCTTTTCAGACATTTTAAGAAAAAACAAAAACAAAAAAACCAAACCTTCTTCCCCAAGTTTGTGAAAGTTATTAGGGTCAGAAAGTCATGTAATGAATGACAATTTAAAATAAAAAAAGCTATCTACATGATATTTTGAATGCCTTGGTAGGTTTAATTCCTTTTTCAAGCATCCTTAAAAAGTGAATTAGGAAATGGAGATTAGAGTGCAGTTGGCATAGGAAGAAACAAGAAAGCAAAACAAAATCAACCACTCATCCGCTATTGAAACATCTAATCTAAACCTTTTTATGGTTTAAAAATAGAAAGTATTTATAAGACAATGTGTGGTTTAATCAGCACACAAGAAACAAGCCAATAATTAAAAGTTTAAAGTAAAGGTTTAAACTCAAGCATAGTTTTGCAACTGCAGTTATAGCCAGATTACAAAATTCCTTTCACACAATGCACATAGCATCCTTTGAGACTTAATGACATTCTGCAGCTGGGGTAGTATGAATCTGAGTTCTTTCTGTTCTGAGTTATTTACTTCTGCAAGAAAATTCCCCGTGGCAACTGGCCAAAGGGGCTTGTCTCCTTAGTGTGTGAAATGTGAGCAGATACAAACTTGACACCATATTTCATCCCCTTGCCTTCCCTCATGTCTACATTCCTAACTGTAAATTAAGGGGTGGCACTGACCATTCTGGGGTGGCAGGAAGCAGCTTATTCAGAAAGATAGGAAGAGGTGGAGGAAAAAAAATATTGCAATGCTTAAAGGCAGTTTCTGAAACTAGAGTGAGATTCTTTTCAGCCATAATCAAGACACGTCAAAATTGTGCAACAGCTGTTTCCCTTCTAAAAATGTTTGTTCCTTTTATTGACTGTCTAGAGATGTATTTACCATCTAAACAGAAATCAATAGAAATTTATCAATACTTGATAATGCACATCTGTACTTGCACCAGTACCCTTCTCATTTGCGGTCTCTTTTCAGGAATGCAATGTGTTTTTTCTCTGTGTGGAGGGTCCACGAAGACACAGAATACTTCTGCAGTACAGTCTGCCAAAGCTGATTATGAAAGAGGCAATTTGGAACATGGAGCCTCACGCTGGACTTCAGAAAACAAGAGGCACCTGGGAAATGATGTGCAACTTGCAGAGACTCTAAATACGCTCTGGCAAAACCAAAATTCCCCTAAGGACCTCAGTCAGCCAAGGGTGAAGCAGTGACCTTGGACACATGTTTACCCTTCTTGGAGCTGATCTGCATAATGCATCTGCTATTTTAGCTAAGGGATACCATCAGTGCACTCACTTCCTTTTGCATCCTGGTTTTCACTCCAATTCCTGAATGCAGAGTTATGTGTTGAACAGACACCAGTAAAACTTACTTAAAAGTTGTCTAGTTAGCAAGATACATTTTCTGAGAAAGCCTAAGACAGTCTCAAAATATTTCTATCAACTTCAAAGCACACTCTGCTACGTGCCATAGTAAGGGGGCTACGTCTACCTTTTGTGTGTCCCACACACTATCTAGAGAGGTTCAGGCTTCGGGCTGCCCTGGAGAGAATCCTGTGACTCCTTCTGGCATACAGGGTAGAGAGACTCTTCCAATTTTACTTGCAAACCCAAAAAAGTGAATACCAGGAGTACTATGATGTTTTAATTAATTTCACTTGAAATGAGGGTGTCTTACTTCAGTTTTAAGAAACAAGACTGAAACCAAAGTTCTGACAGTCCAACTCTGGTTTGGATTCTTGTTGGTTTTGATTAAGAAACAATCAAGATCAAGAACATTTGCTCAGTCCTGTGTGCTCTCTACAGAGCACATGCAGAGGGACCAGCCATGGGCGAAGAGGACTCTTCGTGTCAAGGGGATCTCATAGCAGCAGCTGTACTCACAAGTCTGTTCCCCCACAGGATCCAGGGTCTTGTTCAGACTGGCTGCAGGGAAGAGGCGTTCCAGGGCAGAGGAGCTGAGCTGGGCAAGTGCAACGCGCATCCACCTATCCCAACCTGCAAAACACTCCCCAGGGATCATTCTAGCCCGAGCAAGTGAGAACAGAATAGCCTGTACAAAAACCATGCCAGAAAAACTATCAGCGTAACCAGCTTTAGACAAACGTTTGCAAAGCTTAGCGACTCAATTATCATTTAAACAAATGGAAAATGAGGCTGGAAGTTTTTGAAGAAAAACTCAGGAAGCTGTTACCGGCAGAAGGAATCAACAGGCCAAATTCTGAAGATTTTCTTCTGCCTGTGCTAAAGCCGGCTGCAGAAAGTCTCCCATTAACATTTGCATGACAGCTACTTGATCTGTGAGATGTAGCAATCAAACATGAATGGGATTAAGCCTGGTTGGCCCAGGTTTATGACAGAAACAGAAATGCAAATGTCAAATACTGAATGGCAAATTAGAGCTCCCAGATTAATTTTATCATTTCAGTAGTGCAAAACACAAAAACAAGCGATGTAAGCATTTTAAGATGCTCAAATTGTAAATTCTTTTGGTACTGCCAGAGAAGAGTTAGTCACAGACACACAGCCCCTTAGGTTTCCAGGATGATACTGCTGAAGTAACTGCTGACTATTGAGAAGGGTTAACTATCAGCTGACAAATGAAAGGAAGAGATTTTAAGACTATTCAGAGAATAGAGGAAGTTTTAAGTGGAGTTTCATTCTTGAAGGGAATGGAGGCAGGTGAAGGAGAGGGTTTTTATAGCACATTCCAAAATAGGTGGCAAGGAGGAAGAAGAGGGGGAAAATTATTTTCTTTTCTCTTTGGGAACCCAGGCAGCTATGCAAAGGGCTGAGATCCCAGGAACAGCACGAAAGAGGACATTTGGTCCAGGGTATCTGTAAGCTCTACCTTGCCCCACAAAGCAGCGTGGCAAAAGTTGTCACACACTGTTTTGGTGTTGCCAGCAGCGCATTAAGGATGTGCCACAGGATTTGTTTATTTGTTATTGGGAAGAGATAGGACCGCTGCCTTTTGTGTAGCCTGGTAAACGCACTGAGTAGAGAGATGATTATTCAGCATCCCGCCTCTTAGACTTACCCAGGAAGCAAAGGCAAGGATCCAGCAGTGAACACAGGGCCCCAGCTCACAAGCAGAAGCTGGACAGCCTGGGCTGTCCATAGCCACCCTCTTCCAGTTGCAGAAGTGCCAGCAGAGGAGGCTACAGGCTCTAACCCAGCACCAGTTATTTGTCACTGCCCTTCTGCCAAGGGTTATTGCCTCCTCAGATCTGCTGGATGAGCTGCTTCATTGGTCATCCCTAGCCTGTTTCATTCAAGAGCCCAGATAATTTAAGCAATTTAAATGTCAGGCTGTGCCAACCCAGCTCATTTTGACTGAAAATGGTAATTGGGAATTGTATCAAGAGCAGCACAACTGGCAGCACAGTGAAGTTTGTAGCCTTCAGTAGGGGTTAGTTGCTGCAATTGGTGCAGGGTGCAGAGATGTTAAAACTCTTCAGCTGTTTCAACTGCTGCCATGAAAGGACTTGTGCATCTTCAGCCACATAAAGGGGCTATTTTAACAAATATCATCTAGCTGCACACACTCCAGAACTAGCAGAGCAATATATAGCTGCTGTTAGCTCTGAAACATTTCCAACCCAGATCCTCCTGCTTCTTTAGCTGGGAAGAAAGAGAGAATCTGTAGCAGTTACTCCACCACTTTACACCTGAGGGAGTCTTAACTGGCTTATTGGGACCTGATTTTGCTCCTTCACAATAGCAAAAAGGTCAGAGGAGAGTAAAAAGAACCTGCTGTGAGTCTGGGGGAGAAGGGCAGAGGGGTACGTAAATGGAGTCCCGTGTCAGGGTCTAAGCAGCATCTCTTGAAGGAACAGCGTACTGTAACGGGTCAGCAAAGACAGGCTTATAGGAATTTACGTGATCTCACACACTGCAATAATAAAAGAACATTTTGAAAGAAAGAAAAAAATAGAATTAGGGACAGAAAAAATGTTCATCAGCTTAAAAAAAAAATTTGGCAATGCAAAGTCAGCTGTTTCATATCATTTCAAAATAGATGGTTTTAGTTTACTTTCCTCTTTTCAAAGATTTTTTTTTCCCTCCCCAAGCACCATTACCCAAGTTCATATATGAGGTCAAAACAGCTAACAAATGGAAAAAATCACAAAAATTAGCTGAAGTTCAAAAAGCAGTTAGTGTATTTGAACATGATTTTACAGGTCCTAAGGTGGCACAGGTTGGCACTACCACATTTGTGCCAGGAGAGCTGCTCTGATTCACAGTATCTGATCTGGTCCAACTCATCTTAGGCTCAGGTTCTGTGGGACCTGTATCTGTAGCACTGAGGCAAATTGGACATATTCTTTTAAAATATTGAGCTTCTGAGAAAACTAATCAGTAGTCAGCTTTTTCAAAACAGTTTTCATGCTTTAAGGAGCTCCCTGTTTGGGGGAGGGGCTATTGCTTTTCAGTTTTGTTTTTTAATACAATCAGTTTTCTAAAGGAGTTAGCACTTGGAGGGTGGATGGCATGAGCTTACTGAAAAACAACCCCCTGTAGATGCAGAGTCTGAAGAAAGTAGCAGGTACCATAGCATGCATTCTCAAATTTACTTAATAGACAAGTTCAATTTTCTTCCTTTTACATTACAAAGGGCTTTGAAAATATCACACAGCAACTAGGATTCCACAACTGACTTAAACAACCAAAATCAATATACTAACTGTGCGCTGGTTGTCCCAGTGACTTATACACAAATAAGCCTTCCTGCCTAAGTTCACAACAGTGACTTTGACAGCCCAGGTACCATCCTCCCAGTACAGCATTCTTTCTCCACACTTCACTCACATTCATCATTTCAGTCCATCCTTTGATTTCCTATTCCTAACAGCCTGTGTTTCACATTCACTCCAGTACTTAGATATACATAACAACGGAGGACAAAGCTGTTAATGGTCTCCAGAGACTGTCCTTTTCCAGGCAGGGCAGGAAAGTGCCATTGCAGAGCAGTGAAGACTTGAATTTATAGCATATTATTACAACTCCACAACAGCAGCTGTTGGGTGTCTGCAAATCAGGCCACAGGGCAGGACTCTTGAAGAGCATTTTCATTTCAAAGGAAATGAGGCACTGAAACCCTCGTGCCTGCTCACTGAGGTGAACCTAGCCCCTCAGAGATGTCACTTGGTGGGCACATCTTCAATAACTCCACTTAAGCTCACCACAATTTTGCACTCAAATCCTACCACCTTACAACGAGTTAAGCCCATCTACACAAACAGGGACACTGAGGTGTGAGCTCCATGGCTAACAGATTCAACAAAGGTAAAAAGCCAAAGATCCTTTGAGGAGTTTTCACTTCCATTTATTAGCCACTAGGATCATGCTGAATAAGGACTCTTGCCTTCACTACACTTCATTTTTAAGTTATAAGAAAAGGAACAAACTGCAAGTGTGATAAATTTGTTACCCTAGTCTTTTGATCCAAGGGTACAGAAGTTGGAATAATTTTTAAGTCATTTTCACCCATTGATATTACCAGTTGGCATTTATACTAGCGAGACATGTATTATCACCCGTGAACTTGACTCCTCGGCAACCCATCCCAGCTGAGCAAGCAGTCAAATCAGAGCTGAGACTCTTGTCTTGGAAACATCCCATCAAATCCCATCAGATGCAAAAAACTTGGAGAGCTGCAGAAGAGGGAAAACAACAGCACTCTCTCATATTGCCCTTGAGCAATGCACTGGAGTTCAGGTATTCCCCTAGTTCTGCTGCCCTTTGCTGGTCATTTTTCAAACCCATCTGCTAAATTTTGCCCTGAAAAGGACACTATTATTGACAGAAGACCTCAAGAAACATCAAGTTGCTGAGAAATGAGTCAAAATGTCTGTCTTCAGAGTGAGAGCTTCCTTTCTCACCTTTTTCATAGTCTAAAATGACACTCAGCTGTAGCGGGATTTCAGTGGATTTCAATTCCTGTTTCCACATACAGCACACGAGTACCTATAGAGCCAAAAGAATTTGGGCCAAACCACTAAGAGTTTTCTTATTTATTAATAAGCACTTGACCACGTACTGCTAGGCAAAGCATGTAGTCAGCATTGCTTGTATCAGTTTACTGAGAAGACCACAGCCTTGTAAACTGTGAAGTTTCTTCTTGCACAGAATTGGGAAGGAAAGGAACTTCTGCTGATGTTGTGCTGAGTAGAAATTTTCTTTCCCAAAAAAGGAAGTCTCCTCATAATAGTAACATTGTTGGATGTATTTACTACTGAGTTCATCAAGGCACTTGTTTTTCCTTTTTATGTTATTTGTATCTTTTACCACAATCATGTTTGCAGTTGAGCAAACAGCATTCCAGCTTTGAGGGAACAGGTTAAAAATATTGTCTCCTGCTGAAAAAAAAAGGTTCTGCTAATTTGGAACAATTCTATGCTACAGCTCTCCAGTACTTCATACCCACTGGTCTCAAAGCACTTCTCAGAATGAGCAAGTTCACAATGTTCCTTCAGAATAGATAACCAATTTTAGAGATGAGGAAGTATCAACCATTATTTTCAAAACTGGAAGCCTAGAATTACACCTCTAAGTTTATGGTTTGCTTTTCCAGGGATAGAAAACTTCCATTACCCATTTTCAACATTTCTGAGTTACAGCACTGCATTTTAGGTATTAAAGTTTAGTTTGAAAATATTGACACTTGTATCTTTTTCAGATTAACTCAAAATCCTCCAGCTAAATGAAAAGATAATTTAGCTACATATTCTTTATTTAGGCATAAACAAAAATGTTTCTCCTAAATATTTATTCATGTCTGCAGAAACACATGTAGCGGTTTGCACAGGTAAGATGGAGGCCAATTATCACTCTGTGCAACCAAATGTTTGCTAAGCATAAAAAGACAAATACCCAAAAAGAAGCAAGATGATCCACAGACACACACTCTTGGGCACACACATTTTTTTGGGAGAGGGACCAAAGATAGTGGCACCTACCTCCACTGCTCCACCCAGCCAGCCAATTCCAAAGACTGTTCTCCCTAACAAAGCCCTTTACTGAAGCTAATAAATTTCTGAGACTTAAGAGAAAATAGAGCATAACAATCTCATTCTGGGGATGTTCTTCTTCTGGATAAAAGGTGTTTCATCTAATTAAAGTCTAGCTTAAATTTTCCTTACAAAAGGAGATTTTAAATGATTTATAAAAATTCTGCTTCAAGTGTCTGAGTAGCAACAGCACAACCCCAGTCCTACAAATGCTAAGTATCAGCTCAATCTATAAACCCAACCTTTCATCTTATTGTTCCAGTACAGATTGTTCCAGTTTGGCTGCTTCCTGAACTTCAGGGCTTGGAAGAAGTAAAGAGCTCAAAAACAGCCTGAGCATATGCAATACACTTCACTTGCCTCATAAACACTGTGCTTCTAGACATTAGTTGAGTTGCATTTGAATACAATACTCTGGAAGGCAAAGGCAATGCACGTTCACACACGTAATCTTCACTCTGAGAGTGATACTAAAACACTTATCTCCTAGCACAAGGAAAAGGCAGAGCTATATGCCATGCCAGATTGGCTGGATACAGAAGTTTAATGCTGCGTTGGTAGAGATATTTGGATCTAGGTTTTAGCCCAATGTATACAAAGATTTTAGCAGGAAAATTAACAGGATAAGGAGATAGCTAGTTTGCAGAAATGAAATTCAAATTTCTCCCAAGCCCACAGCATCTTCTGAATCAAGATTTGGTATAAGCCAGTATCTACAGAAAATAGAACAAATTGACTTTTTGTCACGTGATAAAGATCAGAAATTGCTGTCTTTGTAGAAGCATTCATCGCCCCTTGGAAGATCACCAGGATGGCCAGGAACTGCCAAATCTAGGGAAAAAGCTCAGCCTTCCGTCATGATCGTACAATAATGCAGCTCTATACTTGCCATCTGTAAGGAGTCTGTGTCTAAATCTGTCAATCCACTGTACTCTTGTGAGCATAAGCAATAGTTTTCCTCTGTCTACCTGCTTTTTTAAATGCTAGATTATAAAAATAATTTAAAAAAAAAAAATAATCAAGGCTCACACTTCTTTTCTGCTTTCCAATAGAAACGCTTAAATAATTTGCAATCTTAATTGGCACACAAGAGTATAATAAAATACAAGGAAATAAAAGTTCCAGCATAACAAAAGCAGGATGTGTGGAAAATAAAAACAACTTGATTCAGTAAGCATGCAAGGGATTGAGGCCTGTTTGTCACCAGATCTCCCCCAAACTTCCCTCTGGAGTGAAACTCAAGGAGCATGCATGGACGAAAGCATGTCAGGACTTGGTGGGGAAGCCAATACAAGAATAGCTATGGTAGTAACAGTGTTCCACATTCATGAAGATCTTGGGTTACCAAGATAAATTCAGCTATGAGACTCACCCTTGTGCATTCTTAACCCCTTCACTGCAGGATGCCTCCGTACAGGCCAGTGGCGGTACAGAGAGGGAACACTGGGAAACCTCAGGAAGGGCTATTTCTTCTGGCTGACAGCACTATATACACTACCACTCATTTAATTTTTTCACATATTTAAAAAGCCTTACTTAAGACATAATGGATATTACTGTGGTTATAAAGCCTTTCGTCGTTAAACCATACTGATGTAAGACAGCTATTTGCCTCATACATTAAGGCATAAGACCTGTTCATCCCAGTCTCCCCAAATGCAAATGTAAAATAATAATAAAAATGCTTAGTTACACTGCTTCCAGGTCATTTTTTGAAAGCTTTCACTTCCTTCAGCTAATAAATGGCATCATTTGAGATAATGGCTTTCTTTTTCAGTTTCCAGATGCTAGGCTAGCTGCAGTGCTAACAGACAGGTAGCTATGAATTTCTTATCTTTCTGAATCATATTATTACAAAACTATTATTTCAGGGTTTCCAGTTTTACACTAACTGGAACCTCTGATCTTACCTTTCAGCAATATATTAGTGCAAACAATATTGAAGAAAGAACATTCCCTCACCAACTCATCTCATTAAATTTCTTACTTTAAAAAGATATGAAATAAGACCTTTCAAAAAAATGCTTGACTGTGGGCATTTAACTGTGTTTAAAAATTTTTTTGTGTGTGATGTGATAGTTCAAATCCTATTAAAAAGTAAAATTTCAGCTATGTTTCCATCAAAACTGAACAGAGGCTTGCCCTGTTCGTGTTCTGCTGAAATTTTGTTTTGCGATCACTCTGTCAGCATTAATGTCTCATCTATAACATGGGGATCCAGAAATAGTTCCCTCCATGACAAGAGAACTGTAGGAATAAAGTAATGAATTTTTGGGGTACATGATCAATGCATTTTAAAAGAGGACATGTAAGTATCAAGACAGTAAAACTCACAGTCCGTACAGAGGCTTGCAGTCCACTGAGCAGGACTAAGAATTAAGAGTCAGATTTTTTGCCAGACAATTTGCAAGAATAGAGAGCATCAAAAGCTCCTTCTGTCTGAACTTGTGGCTTCTTAGCAAAAGGGTGGATGTTGGTGCATCTTCCTCTTTCCAAGCAGCCTTTCTAAGGCTGCAGAGGGAAAAGCCCTGTTAATAGACTGAAAGCAGCACCACGAACATGAGCTGGGAAGACCAGCTCAGTCCTAGCAGCAATCTGTCCTCCCTCACTCAGATCCAAGCACTCAGGTTGAATCCCAGTCTGAACTCTTCACCTCTTCTCCAGCACGCTTCCCCTCTAAATATAAACTGCACTGCTGACATGATTGCAGCTGGCATTAATCTTTTCAGATGTTTTCCATGTTGTCCTTGGTTTTGTTTACTATGTTAAATCAGGGGAAATTCTGATTTAAGCCGCAAAGAAATAAATAAAAAAACGTATATAGCTGAAAAAAAAAAAAAAAAAAGACAAAAAACCAAGGAACCAATAGGTGGGTGTAGGGAGGCAGGAAAAGAGATTCATAGAAAGCAAATGATCTGATGAGCCTGAAGTAAGTTGATGTAGTAATGCTAATCTGAAAAACTAAATATCCTGTGTTAGAACCTCTTTCACCTGCAATTGTAGCAGAACCAAACCTGCACACTGCGAACGAGCATTTTTGCACCAGAGATCTTTGAACTCCATTAAACATTAACAAACTGTTCAGAGCTGAAGTTCCCCAGTACTCGAGCAGCCTGAGAAAGAATCTACAGGAGAAAAAATGCAGACAGCAATTTTCAGTCAGTGGAGGTATATGGACTTCAGATCAAGACTGTGTACACAAGTGTGGGACTACATAAAAATTTCAACATTTCAAGTTTTTTTCAGAATTCTCAGCAAATTGCGAAGCTAGTATGAATAAATACAGGAAAGTATTATGTATCCTGACAGAGGGACTTCATGAAAACACGAGTAAAATGACAGCAATAAAAGGCTGCTTCTATCCTTGTTGCAGGGTAGTGAATACTGCCGGGGTACGCAGACAATCCAGGTGTGATACAACAATCATACAGACTTGTGTGTCACTTCTGATTTTTCCATTGCAATGAAGATGGTGAAGGATTTAGCATGAATTTGGGTGGTGAGGCAGAGGGAACAGGGTTCAGAATTCTGAGACAAAGAAAAGGAATGAGAGGGAAACATGGTAAAAAAACTAAACCAAACGAATCCAACAAAAAATGTGCAAAAGATGCCAATATTAGCTGAACAGCAAACAGACCAAGCAAAGCTGAAAAATGCCAGAGCCCTGCTCTCCCAGTATTACTAGCTGTGGCTAAGTGCAGCCTTTCAAAGAGAACAGGGCTCTATACTTGAAGGAAAGTTTGAAATAATGCGCTTGCCGTGACATCCGCTGCATGTTACAATTCTTCCCATGCCTGTATGGCCAAGCTGGAGGGCAGATGGATAAAAATACATAATCAGATTTTCATTAAACAGCTACAGCCCAAGTACCTACATGTTCTACATGTATTTAGCTAGCATAGTATGGCCTGCTGTGCTTTTCTCCATGACTACCAATAAACAAGCTTTGCCATTAATATTTTACAGAATTTTCTTAAATCTATCCCTCATCTTCACATTGTATGCCACTTAATTTGCCCAAACACTTGCATAACCATACAGGAAGGGGCGAGAAGGTGGCTGTTGCTATTTGATGAACCAGCATAAAATGTTTGGGCAGAAGCTACTGTATAAAATTATGTATCCATATCAAGCTTTAATAAGCATAACTGTATGAATTTGTATGCTTTTATGCATTTGTTGCATGCTCAAAAGTAACTTTAAACCCATAGCTTAATCACTGTGATGCCTTCTGTTTCTCTTTCATCAGATGGATATTCGTCTCAAAGACTAACCACATTCACATGAAAGACCCAGGACAGAGAAAGGTCATTTAGCTGCAAAGACAAAGGAAGAGTGAAGAGGTAACAAAATAATACTAGCAAAACAAGAATATTTGGCTGTTATGCATTGGAAAACAAAAATATTGTTCAGAAGTTTGTAAAGGACATTGTCCTGTGAGCTTTGTTTTGCTCCCAGTCCAAACAGCCCTATTGCTGCCTCTGGGAGCATGGGGATAACCAACAAAATCTCCACTGAGATTACTGTGCACATGCTTGAATGAATGAGATCTCTTTAATACATTTAAGCATTAGTAACGTTACGTATATTATAAATAAAAAGAATAGGACAATTTTGTATCAAAATAAGTCTCTAAATACTATGCTTCAGGACTCAAACTGATTCCCTTCAATAGTCCATCTAATTTATACCCTCTATACCACATTGTGCAATGAACAGTTGTTCATAAAGAGTTTTTCATTCTAGTAAGCACTGGACATTGAATGCAAACAGCCAGATTTGGAGAATCCCAGCTCCTGTGCTTCTATGACATATCCTTCACTTACCCTTAGATCCTCAGACATACCCTTAGCAAGGGATGAAATAATTCAGAGACTAATGCACTATTAACTGTCCTGCTAGATAACCAGTCATTCACCAGTATTTTCAGTTGAGTATTTTACAAGGGCCAGACAGAAGCCTCAGCCTCCCAGCATATCCCTCCACACAAGGTGACTCCCTTACCACAGCAGGACCTGGAAATGAAAACTGCACCTCACCCACTTCATTGCAAACTCCTGCGTTTCTGTGTAAATGCACCACTTCCACTGGGAACTTAAGCTAACAGACCAGGTGATGCCTGGAAGTCACTGAGGCCACACACTGCTTGCTTCTGACCTTGTTAAGCAGGGGAGCCTTGGACAGAACATGGGGCAAGAACAGCCACAGCCTCTGCAGCTTCAGGACTCTGCAAACTTCTCTGCTTTGTTTTCTCTTCAAAGCTATGTCATCTGGGGTTGCAAACTAGCACCAACAAGAACTCCTAATTTGCCTCTAATCACATACAGGCAAAAGTACCTCAGCTCAATAAATCAAGATTCCTGACTCATGCACTAGGTTACAAGTACCCCTTTCTGTGCTCATGGAGGGAGGGAAGGCAGAGGGGTGGGGGGTGTTGCAAAACTTGCCATAGGCTGATAATATGCATAAGAAATTAATTTTTTTTTTAACTGGCTGAAAAAGGAACTGAAATGGAGCAGAAAACAAAAATAATTTCCCTATAAAAAAAAACAAAACAAAACAAAACAAAAAAGCACAAAGAACAACATAGACCTTGCATATTATGTACATGGTATAACTGGGGAATTTTAGGTAGAACTTTGGATAATTATTGCTGGTGGCAGAAGTTTGATTAGCACTGCTCAGAGCTGGCAGGGTTCCTGCACCAAGGGCAGATTTCTGTGGACTGAAAAGCACAGCACTGAACACTCCAAGTGTGCCGTAAGGGGGTGTAAGGGCTCTGTGTAATTACACTTCTTGCCAATCTACAGAAACAACAGCCATTTGCCACTCCAGCCCAAATATAAAATCTGGCAGAAGGGGACCAGACATTCACACTAATCGGATGGCCTTCTGTTTCAAATGACACATGCTTGTAAACAAGTAAACAAAAAAGTACATTTGGGTTTTCAGACTATGCCAAGAAAAAAAAAAAAGGAGACTTTTTCATGTGTTGGCTAAAATCTTAATATGCAAACCATCAGACAAACTCTAATTGCTCAAATTACTAGAAATGCCTTTCAAAACTTACAGCAAACACTCTACCTGACGGCTAACATGGAGATATTAAAGTGCAAATTAACAATGACTCTGCTATTGCATTAATATAGGAGACCTGAGAAAAATGAAAAATTAGATCATTCCAGAGGGCAGGCAGGAAAATGCACAGCTTTCTTGCATTGCCTACACGTTTGCAATGAAAACCACACAAAATTTGCCTGAGTTCAGGTTTCATTGCAAACATGAAACTTAGCCCAAGGGAAAATTTACTAATGTTTGCATAACTATTCAGTCAACTGGGGCCCAGCCTCAAGCAGAACTTTGTGATCTAAAGAGCCATGAGAAATGTGCAGTTTCACATCAAACCAGGTGAAATGGTTAAAAAATTGACAGTTTCATTTTGAATTGGGAAGACATTTTAAATGAAACTTCAAAAGCAAATGCGATTACAACACAGTTTGCACAAGTACAAGTGAAGGCTGATGATAATGCACTGGGTAAATTAATAATAATAATAATAATTTTTAAAAAGGTTTACTCCTGTTGTAACAAGCCCTGTTCTCACCCTCACAATACACCTGAGGGATGGGTTCCATGTTGTAGGTGGGAAACTGAGGCAGAGTGGTTACACGTGAGCAATAAAGCTTGACTGAACTCAATTTCCCATCTAAACATCCTTCCTCTCACTCAGATCTACTTCTGCATGCAAAGCCAATCGCATTCATGTGCCTGTGTCTTGTGGGCCATTAACTCCAAAGCCAAATGGAGTCCCCCCAGTCTCACTTTGCACATACTCTGAGCACATCATTCAGGTAGGCTCCACATGCAGTTATCCATTTGGATTTCCTTACATCTTCCTATCAATGTCTGGTGCCATCTATTTTCCTGCAGTACTTTCTAAAGTAGTTTGCATCCATGTTCTGCTTCTGCCTTATTGAGTCATTTTGGGCTTTCATTTCACTGCAACTGAACTCAGCCTGCCAGGAATCTTCAATGATGGAAACACTAATGGGCAATCAGACTGGTCTACAAAATAGTTGGCAATCCCATAGCTGCCCAAAAATTGTATGTTGCTGTACTGAGTATGTCCTTTTATATAGAATCACTAAACACTCTCCCACACCCCGCACAACCAGAGGTTCTCCCTTAAGCAAAGGGAATAATAACAGTAAAATACATCTTTTGTTATGGCAAAATAGAATTTTACATTGAGATAAGTAACAGAGAAGAAGCATGGCTTATTTTTATCTCAGTATGCATAATTATAGTCAGACGTATAAACTGTCATCACACTGCTGGGGAGGAGGGGAAGAATAGAAGGGGATTTTTTTTGGCAGAGGGAAAGGAATGATGTTCTGTTTTGCTTTGGTTTTACAGTGAGCTAGTTATCTCAAGATCAATATTCTCGTGTGAGAAAAAAAAAAAAAGAAATTCCCCATTTTATGGTGAAAACGTAGCTTCTCTCCTCTGCCATATGAAGGTAATGGTGGAAACATTAACAGTCACCATCCTTTGAGAGTAATTTATTCCTGGAATAGAATAGCCTCTGCCAGCAAGATTACATTCAAAAGAGAACAACATTAAAAAATCCCAGCGACAAGGTCTATTTAGCAAATTACACAGCTAAGAAATATTTTCTGACTCATTTTGGTCCCCAAGTTAAAAACACGTTAAAAGGTTGAGTTCCCCAAACGGAAAGATAACTTGGCCCAGATTATAAAATACTCAAGAGTTGCTTCTGATGGTATTGCAAGGTCTAAACCATGTAGGAATAGGAACATTATTTTTCAGAAGCATTTTGGAAAACTAGAGCAATAGCCACATTGCAGCTCAAAATATCTGAGGTAGCACCTCAGTGGGAACTCCACACAGCCCAGCTCCACAGTTACACCCAACAACCAATATAGCTGCATCCATACAGCAATTTAGCAGGTTCTGCATGATCCATTCTACCACCACACTAATCCAGCTACATATTTTCTATTTCCAGCACCTTCTCTCCTAACTCAGGCATCTTTCTGCCACCCACTTTTGCATGGTGTAGACATGGGCTTTGCACTCAGAAGTATAAATCAGCTCCAAAATCAGACAGACCCTGGAGTTACTCAGCCTAAATTCCATTTAAAACCCGAGCCAGGGTCACCGCCTGTCCTGATTCACTTTTCTATTGTATCACCCCAACAACAGCTGGTAGATGTGCTCTGAATGGCTTGTCTCTTGGCACCTAGTGCATAACTTCCTTTCCGTGTACAAGGAATTGTTTTAATTCTTCCCTCTTCTTTATTCTGCAGAGGATATTAGGTGAGCCCCACAGATACCACCTGAACTCACTGCGATGTTGTTATTGCTCATAGAACAGAGATCCCGGTTCCAAAATTAAATGAAGTCTCAGAGTGATCTACTGTAATCCCATTTAGATCACACCCTGAATTAAAGGCACATGATTTTGTGAAACATGGTATCAAATAAAAGGGCACTGTCAGCAGCTGCTGTTTTTCTAAATTGTTTCAATAAATCTGCAGAGCATTTCCTTAAACTTCTAAACATCTCAAAACCCCTGCTCAATTTTCTTTTTTCTACATTCACAGAATGTCATAGAGACAATCAACAATAAATAACTCTTCCTTGAGATGATGGATACTTGGCAATGTCACCTAGAGTTTCTCAAGGCAAGTTCAAGAGCAAACAGGCTAAGCAGACTGTTTGACAGTCATAGGATGGAGACAAATGTAAAGTGTACAAAGGGAGCCAAAGCCCTGACGCAGAGAGTACATCCAAATTTAAATGAACCAGTTCAATCAGCAAATCCTGGAGATTCAGGGTTTCCCCAATAAACCCACACTTGAGCCCCAAGATGGGTGCTCACTGACCAGACATTTCAAACAGTTTTAGTAAAATCTTCTTGGGGGACCCTGGCTATCATTTTTTCCTCTTTTCTGTATGGAATAAGCAAATCAGATACACTGGTGGCCAACTAGACTCACATATGTTTTATGTACAAAAATGGTCATAGGAAACAAAACGGAGTGCCATTTTGCATTACTGTAATTGCAGTTGATAGACTCCAGAAGTACAGGATGTATGACACATCAAAAAACAGATGAATATGCAAGTTTAAGCTATGCCCTTGGTATGATCTTCATAATATGCACTCCCAGTCTCTCTGGGATTTACAGGCCATCAGCCAAGATCTACATAATTCGTTTGACAGCAAACAGGTGAGAAAAAAAAACAACATCAAAATCCATCATCATCTTTTTTTCAAGGAATACCTTCAAGGTACTTTGGAAATGGCTCTGAGTCACCAGTCTGCCATAGCTAAGTCACTTTGCAGCCTTGACCACCATTCCCATAACACAAAGCGCCTAGAATAAGCATCTTATATTGGGCAAGCATGTCCCTGACTTCACCTCATAAAAGGTCCTCTCTTCCCCCTCCAACTAATTTCTTACCACAATACCAAATAATTCCATTTTTAACACAGAAGCAAGTGTCAAGAGAGACTGTCAAGGGTGGTGTACCACAGAACTGACCTACCACAATTTTACATACATTTAATAAAACAATTATCTTCAAGTCTCTTCGTTTTCTCTAAATAGAAGACTGTAGCCAGCAAGAGATCATTAATGAGAAACAGGGCAATGAATAAAGGGGGGAAGTGCAGTTATTGGTGAGAAAGCAGATAGCACATTGGCTGCTGCCAAGAGGGGGAAAAAAAGAAATGCTGGAAAGTTAAGGAGTTTCTTTTTGTTATTATTTATACGAGCTTTAAGTGAGAAAATGTTGTTTGTTATTATTTTGAACAGCCTGCTGGCAACATTTCAAAGCTGCTGGTAAATGTTTCAAAACCTATTTGAATAAAGTAATGCAGATTTAAATTTAGCCTTTTGTTGCTTTGATCCTGCCAATCTTTTTTGTTGTAAATGTCTGTCCAGCATCATTCAGGTCTGCATCTGTGGCCCTACTCATTTATCTTGCTTTGAAACAAAAAATCTCGTTTTGGAGAATGGGCAACCAAAACTTTACAGCCCTCATCTTGTAAAGAATCACACAGGCAACTCCATTGAAACAAAAATTTTCAGTATTGCATTGATCGTGACCATGAGTAAAATGCAGAGGGACAGACTGTGACCTCACATTCAAGAACTGAATTGAAGGAAAAAATATAAGAAAGGTCTTACCAAAGCAAGTCCTCTACACCCTGCCCTGGACAGGATGAGGGCCTATATTATAGAAAGCCTCATAACCTGTTCCAGCTGTAATCCCTATTGTGAGGGTTCCCAGTAGAAAGCACAAGAACTGGGCTGAGACCTTGGCATCCACAGAAGTCAGGGACATTCAGCCACCTCTCATTAATGGAGTCCTGTAGGCATCCTGATGGTACCAGGTTCAAATAAACAAGTTCCACACAAGCATCGTTACCAGCTTGATCTTTTGCAGCTTTCCTATGCGCATGCAATGAGTAAAAAGCAAACCTTGTTTCTGCAAGAGTGCAACATTTTTCAGGATCGCCAGAGGCACAGAGCTGATTTTTTTTTTCCAAAGCTCCCTTTCTTTTTGGTCTCCAATATCCATATCTCTGCACTATCCCAAAGGCTCTCCTGCTCCTAACTTTCCACTGCACCCTCAGTGCACAAGTATCGAGGGAGAGGAAATCAGATGCAGGACTTGTTTTCAATTACTGCTGAAGAGTTGATATTCAAGAGAGACGCACAAAAAATACATTACTATATTTTATATTGTGTATGAGCAAACACAGTTCATGTTTGACTGGAGTGGTCAGGTAACTGCAATCACACCACACAGCAGAGGCACACACCACCACCTCCAAGCTGTAACACAAGAAGCTGATAGAAACCTGGTAAACCCACACCTTCACAGAGAATTAATTATGGAGGAAGCAGAGATTTACCAAAATAGTTTTAATTCTGTAACGTTAGCAACAAACACAATGGCATGGTATACCTTTCACAACATGAAAGTGGCTGAGTGTGCCATCATTATGATGCTTCAGGATGTTTCTAAGACAGGATAGGAAAGGTAGGCTTCCCACTCCAGCAAAACATTTGAATATAAGCAGCTGTATAGTTTCTTAGTCTTTAGTTTGGCTGCAGGCAACATTTGAAAATTAAAGTATCAGAACTATAAATCTGGATGTCACAACAAAGCATTCATCAGTAAACAGCAACCTGACAAATCTGACAGACTAGTCTGGTAACTATGGCAATGTGAGAAATGAAATCTCCATGCAGATTATTTGCAAAGCCGGCTGCATGAAACTTATCTTACTGGTGCCTGCGTATGTTTATGTGCACGTGCATACATCATTATAGATATTTAAAAAATCACTAATCTACGGGTTTATCAACTTTATTCTCAGCCACAAGAATCCAGTGAGTGCTGATGCATTTTAGATAAATCATCAGCAGTGTAGAGAAAAGGAACTTAAGTTTAAATAAAGGGAAGATCTTGCTCAGACTTTTCATTAGGTTTCTCCAAATTTGGAGATAATTGTTCCCAACAAGAAAAGGATTTATTTTTTGGAACTCTTCCTTTAATAAACAGAAAAGCCTAGGTGACAGATTGCATTGAATTATCTTTATATATACTGAAATATGTTTTTCCATGCTCTAAACCTACAGTCTGTGAACTGTGCAGCCCCACAATTGTTCCAGCTTACCAAATTCTGCCCTATGATACAGCGGGAGAAGGGATAGCTTTAGTACTGGCTGTGTCCTATGTCACATCACAATAACATCCACTCAGGAATATTGCTATTATTAAAATGTTAAAAGCTTGAAAATCACCGCTTAAATACCTCGCCACTCCAGATGTGGTGTCATAGGTGTTCCCGTCTTCTACATTTATTCTGAAAAGGCTCAAGAATTTGTGTTGGTGTATTTCTTAGCTTCAGATACTGCCTATGCCCTTCTGATTCTCCTGTAGCAATTACAATAACTTTCAAAACTACAGTGAACAAAGTGGTAATTACTGGATCAAAAATATATCGAAGGAGTAGTCCCATAGAGATCAATGGAACTACCCAAATGCATCAAGTTTACCAGGAATGGTGACATAAGAATGTTCATCTATCTTCACATTGATCAACTGGAAGTCTCAGAAGGTTTTGAAGGAAATATTTTATTTTCACTGAAAATATCCCTAATTCTTTCCTTTCCGGGGGGCAGATGTAGGAGGATGATGAAGAGGATGGCTCGTATGTGAGGAAATGTTTTGTGTTTTGTTCCACTGAACACCCAGGACCTCAGTTGGAGCTTAAAATGTATCCATGACTTGGATTCATATTTTCCAAATAGCTATTAATTGTTCCTGACTATTGGCATCTACAGAAAATTAAATAATAAAAATAATAAAAGAGTAATATAACCTTTATTAATGAGGCTTCAAATACAAGTCCAGTTCCTCACTTTGCCAGAAAGCCACATACAGAATAAACAAGACTCACCAACTCTAATCAACTGCTTGGTAACAGCTTTTTAAAACCACATTTTGCGTAAGCTATCTGCAATATGGTCAGGCACATCTCAAAATCTGCTGATCTCCATTTAGATGTCAAGAATGCTTTGCATCAAGTACCTACTGAAGAAGTTACAAAACTGTTTTTCTCTTTTCCAAATCAATATTAGATGTACATATCAGCTATTTACTACTACACTGGTATCATTAGAAATACGTTACCAGTTTATTTCCCTATATCACAAGCTTGCAGTAGTTTCTGGTGCATCTGCCAAAGGCTCAGAATGACACAAATATCTAAAGCAGAAAATGTGTGCTGTACATTGAAAATCTTGCTCAGCTGTATTTATTATTGCTAGATTCCACCCCCTTTGTGTGTTTCATTATGAAATACAAGATGCCCACGTAGCTCTAATCATGCCATCCATCAAGTAAGTAAAATTCAGAGGAAAGCAATAACAGCTGATATTAGAGAATGACAATAGCACAAGAACCACAGGGAACTTCCCCCTGAATTTCAGCCTCTCCTGGAAACTACACTAGGACTGAAGATGAAAGACTGAATCTTTGAAGAGCAGACTTTCAAACCCTTACTCAGGCTTAACAGCCATAACATCTTCTACTCATTTCAGGATTATCTAAAAAACCCCATCAAAAAACATTGCTCTGTTTGAAGAGAGATGTCCAAGTCTCATCCATAGAGATTTCATCCACATGCCTGAGAACAAAAAATAAGATTTCTTACATGATGAAGGCAGTAAGAGGAGAAAGAACAGAAAGGGCAGAAAGATCTATGGATCTGAGGTCAGTGGAAAAGGCTACTTGCTAAAGCTTCAGCAAATCATGACAGGCAGCCACAGCCTGTGGTTTATTTTATGATATCTATTCCAGAAAAAGATACCTCATTGCAAGGTCTGATTCTTCTGCTGCTTAGGGCTTTACAATTGGTTATGATGGCTAAGGGTCTGGTCCTTTAACACATTTGTTTGACCATTACTGTCCTCTGGAAGAAAGTCTTCAGCTCTGATGGCTTTGGTGGGGAAGAAGGTGCAGTGCTTGCTTGTGACTATTTGCTAGTATCGTTTCTCATCACCAGTATTACACGCTTTTGCTCAGTGCAAGGCAGGCGAGAGCAGGTGGCTTCAGACGGCATTGAGTGCACAGTCTATTCTGTAGCACTTCCTACACCACCAGCCCACTCTTAAAGCAAACAGTTTCCTGCTACAACATTTTATTTTCCCCAACTTGCAACAGACAGGAGCAAACAGACTCCAATTCAGGGGTCAGGAGACTATCTGAAGGGATGAGGAAAGCTTCACCATAGTTTCCTGCAGCTGTCATTGCAAGAATAGACTTGTCTCATAAAGTCAGCAT
Organism: Calidris pugnax; assembly: GCF_001431845.1. Classification (NCBI taxonomy): domain Eukaryota; kingdom Metazoa; phylum Chordata; class Aves; order Charadriiformes; family Scolopacidae; genus Calidris; species Calidris pugnax. The sequence goes on from NW_015090922.1 coordinate 10,287,740, forward strand.
GGTAACTATCTTTTTCTTGTGAGGTCTAGTGATAGCAGCTTTCTCATGTAACATTTTCAGACTCTTGCACCAGGCATATCAGGCATCTTTGCTATTTCAACAGCATCAGCACAAACAATTTCCTATGCAGTCCTGTTCTGGCCGCTCTAAAAGATGGATTTGTTTACTCACCCAAACTCATTAAACTAGCTAAGTGTTGGCATTGCCTTAGGAAAAAAAAAACAAAACCTACAATTATTAGGCAGCCACAAGATAAATGAGTGTTGGGTTTGCACAAATCTACCTGTATTTTGAAAAAAAAGACACTGTCGTTTCTAGTGTAAGGCTATGGAGATCTAGTGACGTGCAGCTTGCAAGCTAAGAATACACATACTAAAGTTCAAACTATTCTCTTATCAGCCTACACAGTTTTGTCTTTCCTCTAAATGTAGGGACTTCAGATGCGAGAAAATATACAGTGTATCTGAAAATATTAATATATCCTTCAGTACTATAAATCTGCAGACATTTAAAAGAGATCAAGAGATGAGGACATCAGTGTCCCTAAAAACAATATGGGAGAGTCCATGAAGAAGCAACTGTATTCCAGCAAACTACCTCTCACCACACGTACACCACCACAAGAACTAGCTTTCAGTACAAATCCTTTTCCTTCCAGCACTCAATGCCTTCACAAGTTGGAATACCACAAGGAATTGTACTCATTATTTCATATAGCAAATCTACCTTTATCCTGAATACAAAGCTTTGCGGCCATAAGTGACAGAAATTTGCTGCAGGCACTACAACTAGGGAACTTCATTCTGCATAGATGGAAAATATGGGGAATATGGCAGAAGCTCAAGAGACATATCTTGGTTTGTGACAGATTCAGAAGCTTTACTTGGGGTCCATTTGAATGCATCATATATCGTTCTCCAGTTCTTTTCATCTTGATATTCCGTGCCTCTTAATTTTAAGACAGGACCAGCACATATGCACTGTTTTCTTCCATGTTTAACCATTCCATCACACACACTCCCACCATATTTTTCTGGAAACAATGTTGTGGGGAACACCAGCCTTGGCATCAATTAAGCTCCCTGTTCAATAATAAACACTGCATGTCTGATCACATCCCATTTGTATTCAAGATCAGGATAACCTCCACACAGAGGCTGCCACAACAACGTCCTTAGCAAAGGTATAATGTATATAGAATGAAAGCACAGCGGTCAGACAATCCTTCAAATTAAATCTGTTTGATCCAGGTCAAGAATCAAATATTTCTGACAATTCTCAGTCTACTTAATCCCAAATTTAGACAGGATTACAGTTGGCTTGACACATTTTAGCTTCAAAAAGTGGTAACACATAAGTGACAAAGCAAACAAGTATTTGTGGACACAGATATTTTTTCTAAAGCCAAATAGCATTTTTAATATGCAATTTAAAAATAAACAAATTCATTTTTAATCCATTTGGTATTGAAAGAAAGCATTCTATTAACACCTTGTTTCTCTGTTTCCCTGTATGCAATGTAATTGGTTTTCTCAACTGAAAAACATGGTGCCAATGGGCAGAGCTTCTAAACATTGCTAGTGAGTCTGGATACATGGGGGCATCAACTATAATGTATGTAAAATAGTAGCTTATGTCTGAATTGAAATGTACATGAAGCAGTATTTTTTCTGGAGTTTGGCTGTGCAATAACACTACCACTCAAAAAGTACAGGCAACAGCTTTTCGAATAACAGAAAACTTAGCCTGCAAAAGTCTTCAAAAGACCATTCAGGTTATTCCACTACCTCAAGGCAAGATGAACTCACTCTATGCTTTCCTGCCTGATAGTTATTGAACCTATTGGGATTTCTGTCACTGGAGGTCCTTTACAGCTTTCCCAGGCATTTTTTACCAGTGCTATACCATCTGTCTACCTTTACCAGTAGAAAAACCTGACTTCAGCCTTTCTTGTGCTAGTTTATGCCCATTAACTTCCTCTCCTAACGACCAGGGACATGGTTATCAGATTGATCCCTTCCTCTTAGCATCTGCTTGGTACGTATTTCAAAACTATGACTTCTTCTCTTACGTAGGTTAAGAAAGCTTGATTTCAGTCTTTCCATGCAGGTCTCTCTTTAATCCCTTAAAACTTCTGTTTTAGTTCTTCTTCCCAACTGATCTATACCTGCATTCAAAACTGGAACCCAGGAGGGTTCTGATCTGAGATCAGAAGGCTCATTTTATGCATTTTACTAAGCTGTAGCTTTTTACACCCTTCTACAGCACCCACTTTTTCACCTCCTTGCAATCACAAGGTTCCTGTGTTCAGTTCATTAGCCATAACAACACCAAACTCTTTTCTACTGAACATCTGCCTACGTTATCCTCTGTCCTGCATCTGTACTGCTGCCTGCTCAAATCATCCCTCCTCTACGCTTACTCCTACTGAACTGCATCCTGTTTCTTCAGACTGTTTCTTCAATTTCTCAAGAATGTTTCAGATTTTTTTCTTTCCTCAGCAGGTTTGGTTTGGGTGTTATCTACAAACCTTAAATGCATCATCCAGGTCGTGTATATTTTTGACAAAACCAAGCTGTAGAGAGACCTCCCCAGAACCCCTCTCAGGGTATGACAAAGGATCATTCATAACATTCTCCTTCCAATTAGTTTAACACTGTCTGGAAGAATCCCATTTTTGTTCGGTTTCCCTCCCTTCCTTATGAGTATGCCAATTAAACCAGAGTCATAACTCTTGCAAATTCAAGATATGCAGCATTTCAAGTTATATAGTGCCATTTAGTTGTTTTTAGGCTTCTCTCCCATAGCCACCATCCAGGAAGAAACCAAAGCCTCTGAAATTGTTAGCAGATGCAACATCGACTTGAGGTTGTGGTTAAACTTTCAGCAACAATGCTGCGTAAGTCATCTCTGCTCCTGGCTGCTCATTCACACCTTCATACTGCTTAGTGCTAACTGCGTGCATCACGCTTGTGTGTGGCAAACAGGATCTGAAAACCAAACTACCCCGATGCCTCCACAAGTGCAGAGAGGCAGCAACATTATGGTTACTTCGGGAAGGGAGAGGAGGGGGAGTTTCATAAATTATACCAGGATTTTAATACCTGAAAGTCAAACCTAAACTCAGTTAGCTCAGATATAGATTTCAAAGAGAAATCCAGAGTTGCTTAAGCTGTGCAAAGGTATTAATTTTGTCAAGAGCCAGGCAAGCTAAAAATAGAAGTATCTTGTGGTGTTCGTCATCTACATGATGGCAATTACTGACCTAAGACTCACGAGAGCACAGCTGCAAGCAAATTCAGGCAGTTTCTTTTTATGTGCCAGTGAGGAACTATGCACACTGCAGGTTGCAACTGGTGGGCCATGCTGAAGCATTAGAGATGTTAGTGTTTTCAACCAACATAGCTAGATCCAAAAACCGTCAACCTGTTTACAGTCATAGTGATTCCCATTAATCTGATTTCAAACCAAGATAGCAGCTTCATGTATTATTTCCATTTCAAAAGAAAACTTGAATCCAAAATTCACAAAGCACATACTCCTCCTCCTTAGGATAACGTGTGTTGGATCTCTGCAAAGTGAGATCAGTAAGTTTATTGTATATGCTTCCAAACATACCCATCCTTCCACATATCTTATTATGCATATAGCATGGTTTACCTGCACCTGCATAGGACCCAACCCAGAATGGCATTTTCACACATGCTCAACACAAGCACGTTCCCTTTCAAGCCAAGGGACAACTCACACAATTAAATTTAAAGTCAATGCCAGGAGGAGGATGACAGTACTTGTTTCTTGTTAATGTGTCTGTCACTGGATTAAACGGTAGATCTTTAAATATGCCGTTGCATCTAACAGCAGTGACAGAAACATTCATTTGCCTTCTGCTATTTTGGACACGACAGCAACTATTTTTTAATCAAGTTTCCATTCATAATTGGGCTTCCAACATGTGAGTTCAATGTTCTCTATTTGATTATTTTAATGGTCCCTTGTACAAGCCAGCCAAGGCTATTATTACTTTTATTTCTGTGCGTGAAAAAGGCAAAGACTCATGAAATAGTTTACATTCCTACAGCGTGTTGCCTTTGGGCAGGAGTGCTCTGGATCATCAATGCTGGCAACAATAGACAGTACTGTAAAAATAGTGTGTATGCATGCAGCGCAACAGACTGGATAGCCATCTTGGGACAAGACAAATGCAACTCACTTGTGACCTCGGTTATAGTTGCCTGTGCCAGTTTAAATCTCCAGCAGAGGAATTTAAATGAACATTTATAACTGGCCAAATAGACTCTACCTTCAATAATGGGACGGATTCTTATTATTAGTGCTGCTTCCGTCTACAATAAAGATGGGGGGTCTTTTTAGTAACATATGGAAAATCATTATAGCCAAGGTCCAAAAGCAATTGCCAATGGGCAGTATGCTGTCAACTCCTTCCAGTTTGTTGCTTCATCATTTCACCCATGACCTGGAGGAATAATTTCTCCTTCTACAGCAGAGCAGCAGTTTAGTTTCCATGCTCATTAATGTCTGATGACTCTTACAATTACAGTTCTCAGCACATCCAAGAGTCATAAAACATCCTAATGTCTTTGAAACTTTACGTCTACTATGACCGTGTGGTACTGAATTCTCAATTTATGTTAGATTTTCTAAATGAAATGTTACAACACATTTGGCTTTTGAAAACAAATTTGGGAGATGGGATACTCCATTTGCCATGAAAAAGCACAGAGAGAAAATACCGTATTAGCAGAGAAAGACATGGACAATGTGATTAAAGAGAGCCCAATGTTCAACTTCAAACTTCCCAAATATAATCATTCTGACATCCACCATGAACTGGAGCCAGCTGCAAAATTTACACATCCCATGAAATATAAAGTTAGGGAATATTTGAATCTGTGGGCTCAACTGAAAGCCATAATTAGAACTATTAAATCTTTCACACTTCCAGCTTTAAAGATTTTATCAAGTGTTAGTTAGACATAGAAAGTAACGGGGCTTAGACATGACCATCAGCAATCTGGCTGTTCTCTTCCTGTCTGTACCCCTCCCCAGTCTGCTTTGGATTGGTTGGGCAATTTCAAGTTTAAAAGCCGGATAGAGATCTCAAAGATCAAGTTTTGTAAAAACAACATGGCTGAGAGATTTCATTTAGTGCTTTCCACCTGAGGAAAAGCAGGCAGAAGCCATCACCAACAAGTCCATTTGACATCTGGGCTGTCAACACACACAATCTTCTGAACTAGCATGGTGCAGTAGTAGTCCCTTGCTCAGTTGGGGTATCTAGCAGTAAGTGGGGAGGAGGGAAGAGCAAAAGGTGTTGAAAGGTTATGTATCCATAGTAAATGCTGGCTCTCCTAATCCTGTTACTCATGAAACAAATTTATTACCAAGGTTATCCTTTAAAAAGATGGACAATCAGAACCACTTAAAAATGCTATGCGTTGAATGACTCTCCAAAACTCAACAAATCAAAGTAACTTTTTTTTTATTTTTAATAAAGGAAATCTCTACTTAAAATCAAGACTGGAAGATTTTTGCCTTTATTGTTTTTGAAAGACTTCCTCTAGTTCCAGACAGAAATAATTCAAGGAAGTCTTACATAAGAGATCTGATTAGGTGATCCCAGCAGTCCTCTCTGTCTTCAAAACCTATGAATATGCTTCCAGACACAGCATAAAAATCAAGAAAATAAGTCACATAAAAATTGTCTTGAGGATTCTTATCAAAGAAAAACTGTTTTGCATACTTCTAAGTATGGAGAAAAATGGCAAATAACAAACAACTGAGAGACTTTAATTTAAAAAAAAAATTCAAAATTGGAAAATGGAGATAAGTTCAAATGCTGAGATGATAGCTGTATAGGCCTCTAACTTTTTCAAGTAATCCTCTTGGTTACTTTAACTTCAAACCAGGCTACCCACTCTCTTATGCCAGCATACCCCAACTTGTACTTGTCCCTTCCAGTGAACTTCATGCTTACTGAACAGCCTGACTTCTTCTACAGATACTACAAGGGTCCACGGTTAATTGATATGCCAGTGTTCACACACCATCTGTTATTTCAAAGGAGGAATAAATACTTTCTTCCCATATGATCTCTGAGATCTGACCAGAACCTATAACTACAGCAGCTACTTGCATTGAGAGGTGTAAGGTCAGAAACAGCATGACTTGAACCCCCACCCCTTCATGATAAAGATGCAATGATTAAGTATATCCACACACCATCACGTTATATGGAAGGAAAATACATTGCAAATGAGTATGAATGCTATTAATACATTAAAAAACATGAGACGTGGATAAACTTTGACCTTAGTATGCCTACTTGAGGAAAGAACAAAGGCTACTGTAAATACAGAGCTGAAGGTCTGGGAATTCTTCTTGGCAATAAGTTCCTATACCCCTAATATAGATGCAAGGGTACACACCCCCATTTTTTTTATTTTTTTCTAAAATTCTTCCTTGTCAAACCATCTGACCTGTTTAGAACAAGAAAAAAGGCTAAATAGAGCAAGATATTTTTAGTGTTCCTGAAGGAGCTTCTTCCAAATGTCATTCATTATAGAACTACGTGAAATCATCTCTCTGGATGCTTATTCCAGAATCTAGGACAAAGTGAACAACTTCAGCCACAGCCCACCCCAGAGAAATACTGCATTCCTTGCTCAAGCATAATGCATTCAATTCAAATTGGATTGTTCCTCAGCCAAGGGACACAGCAACATAATTTACTATTTCCCTTTTGAATATCCAGTACAGAATAAATCTGATCGGCTGGGGAAGTGTTTTAAAGTCTAGCCTGAAAGCATATCATCTGTTTCCTGGAGCTTCCTTCCAAAGATTCAGCAGCTAATTTTATACCATTGCACCCATGAAAAGGCAAGAAAAGGCAGTTGGGAGGCAGGGAATTAAATAGTTTACAAACCACAAAGCAACAAAAAAAGGTTCTAAAACTTAAGTCAACAGTTTATGTTCATTACACTTTTGTTGCAAAGCACCTGCAACACTGCACTCCAAAAGCCAGATTGCTAGCTTGAAAATACCATTCTAATAATTCTTTTCTTATATAACATCTCATCATAATGTCTCTCACAGCACTTCTTGAATTTTGGACCAAATCTCCCCTTGTTAGTGGGAGGAAAGACAAACTGAATAGCATTGTCTAGCAATAACATGACTCATCTTTCTATGTCACCTTCTTTGTTTCTTTCATGAGGACAGTTTTTCTGCCTACCTGATATTTTACAGGCCCTGCTACATGGTGAACTGGACACAAGGAAAAGTAACATTTGGAATTGTATTGTCTACCTGCGGTCTTCCTCAACTCCTCCCAGGCAACTGTATATAAATTAGACATACTGATATCACATGAAATAAAACAAGAGTTTGTTTCTTCAAATGCTGTACATACAGCATACCCAGATAGTTCAGCCTGGTGGCTACTTTTTAACATTAACATTAATTTCTTAGGGACAGACACTTACAAGCATGGATGTGTCCCTCTGGAATTAATGACAAGAGGAACTCACTGTGGGACTTGTGGAAGATGTGGTCAACATAGAGAGGGATCTATGTCTGAAGTACAGTGCCTTCCTCTTTAAATCCCACTGTGACAGTCATTGGTCACTGAGACCTGACACTGTGCAAGGTGGCAGGAAAGAGGCAGAACCCCCTTATCATTGTCCTCAGACTCTCAGGATTAGCCAGGTACAGGATGTCTCCAATTCAGCATTCACTGATGCTGCTACTCCAGTTCACAACAGGACTCTGATTCCCAGTGAAATTTATGTGAGTAGAAGTTGGACATCTAGTAATTTCAGGATCTGCTTCTAAGCTTTTAGTCTACTTGCAGTTTTCTGTCCTATGAATATTTAGATGATTTACAGAAAGGGACCAGTTTTCAACACAATTAAGTGGGCAGACCTAGACAGGAATAGTAGTGCAAAGAAGAAAAGATCACATATGGGTAACAAAAACAGCAGTGATGAGGGCACTCTAACAATGGCAGGTCAACTGTACTTCCCTTTTATTCAATATGACTCAGCCACCCATGTCTGACATTCACAGCAGACAGGTCTCACGTTGCAAAATTTGGACAGGAAAAAAGAACAAAAGCAAATATTTTATTCAGACTCATATTGAAGATTTTGCCAACATATTTTACTGTTTTTCTCGTACTAGGGAAAGGGGGCAAAAACCAAGAGAGAATTATAATACTTACTAACGTATACCGCTGGAGGGGAGTGCAGTACTCAGTGAATCCATTCAATGTGAAGAGTGTATAAGACACTGATATGGACCTTCTCAGCCATTTATTCAGTCCATCTCTAATATTATTATCCAACTTCCATTGTCATTTATCCTTCATATTCTCTGGAATTTTCTACTTGTTCCTCATTTCCTTTCTTTAATTCTCTATTCCTCCTTTATTTCTTTTACTTGTCACTTTTCAAAAGGCTTGAGAAAATGGACCCAGTTTAAAAAGCTTCTCATTTCTTCTGTTTTCAGTACATGCCTATGCATTTGATGACAAGTCTAGGAACAAGGAATCCTGGCGCTAATATTACTGTCCACCTACAAAAATCACTTGAAACTGCCATAAGAGTCAAGGATCTAACTTTTGTGCCTTTTCTGTTTTACTGTCCTTCTGCTTTCAGTTGGTTTTGCTTGTGGAATCTATGAACATGCCTTGAGGTGTGTTACATCAAAGGCAGCACTATCATTTTGTTACTTGTAATCAAACCCTGAATATGCATCCATGGGGGGAAGGAAGAGGCCCTTCTCAACCAAGTTAGTAGACTCATTTTGAAGTCCTGCATAATCCGTACTTCATGTGCAGACATCTTAAGCAGAGGTCCTATCTGTTGGCTGTCAAATCCTTTAAGAGGAGGTAAAGCTGACACCTACTAAACGGTCCATTTCTGTACATATAATACTGCTTGAACAAAGTAACAGTAGTCGCAAAAGGCCTTTTAAGCCACTGTATCTTAATCTAAGTTTACCCAGAATAGTGCCTGAATCTTTTTGTTGTTGTAGTTTTTGTTATTTTTTAAAGGTCCCAGCCAGCATTGGCAAAGTTTGTAAGTATGGACAAGGCCTCAGTAAAACTCTGGGAGGAGATACTGTCAGGAAAAGTAAACCAGTTTAGCCTGAAGAGATTATTTGTTAAATAGAGTACTTTATCATCCTGCAGTTAGGTAAGAGTAGGTTTTTTTCTTTTTTTGAATAGTCATGAGGTTTTGCCAGTTCAAGCACAAACATAGTGGAAACAACTTTTAGTCCAATGATGGTATAGTTTTCAAGGCTGCCTGACCCAACAGTTACTGAGCTTATCCTCAGCCCTGTGCTTAAAAATCAATTGGTGTCTACTGTAATCCAACATTTTCAATTAGGACCCAACACTCTCTGCAGAACACGTCAGAAGAGATTAGTGTCAAAGATGGGAACTCAGACAAAAAACGTGGGGCAAGAAGCCACCCAAGTTAGCCAAGAGGAAATGCGGAAAAGGAGGTGGTACTGAGCAAGATGATCATCTGTAAAGGGGCTTCACAGCCCTGAAACATCTCCAGCCACGAGGAAACTACACCTGCCTTTTTTCACAAATTACAGCTGATCCTGCTACTAGCAGAGCCTGACAGAGATGGAGCCTTCTCCTCCTACCACAAAGGGTTAACAATGAAAATATGCTTAAATCTGTTAAGATATTTTAGGAGAGAAGGAACATCAGCCAGAACACCTTAAAAATATTTAGACAAGATTAATTCTAGCCAGCAGGGACTGATTAAGTTTTCTTTAGAATGCTTAGGCAATTTCAGATGTCTCTGAAAGCTCAAAAGAGAAGAAAGAGTGCAAAGCCTGAAGGTGAGAAAAAGTGGGAGAAGATCCAGGGAGTAGAAAAGTAACAGCACTGGAAGACACCAAGAACCTGTTAGTATCTATTTGCGTATCGTATAGCTGATGAAGCAAGTTGTAAGCAGATCTGCAACAGTCATTTCTTAAGTCTTGAACTGAAAATGACACCAGGAACCCTCAAAGTAATGTAATCATACATGTCAGGCCATTTCCAAAGTTTTTATTTTCACTTATTCAGGCAGGAGGCTAACTGTGGATCACTCAAAAACTGCTGCACCCAAGACCAGCAGGCATCACAAGCCTACAGAGTACAAAGGACTAAGAAAGGTTGGTACAGATTTGCCAAGAAGAAACAAATACTAATTTTTTCTGTAGACAGAGTCAGGAGATAGATCCAGAAGAAGAAAGTGTATGCACATACCTTATGTGTATATACACAAGCACTGACTTTGTGAGATCTTACTTGAGGCCATTCATATTCTCCTAAACAGGGAAATAATTCTGAGACAGACACAAAACTGGTTGAGAAAAAAAGCCACTAGTACTAGGAATGTGAACCAGACCAAGCTACCAAGAGGCTGCTCAGTTCAACCCCTAAAAGCCACTGCCAACCAGCCTGGAATAATTCAACAGAAAAAGTTGCCCTATCCTAGAATATACTGTGCAGGTGCAAACAGCATCTGCCATATATTTTGAGGGAAATTTATACATCTGATACCTCCAAGTTGAGTAGAAAGGTTGTGAGGTTTTACATAAAAGAGAAACCCTCCAAGTCCTACCTATGCTGAGCCATTTGCCATTAGCTCCTACTGTCCCAGGGGCTGAAGCATCCGGTTGGGTGACAGCTTCTTCTACATGCGTGAGGTTTTTTGTAAATTCTGCTTAAATGTTGATTGGATTCAGGACTATACCAGATGTGTTTTTAAATGTCTGGTGCATCATTTGTAATCAGATGGAACCTTTGTTTTAAGAATAAATACTCAGGTGATAACTAGATCACTCACCCGGTCTAGTGGGAAGCGTCCCTGGCCACGGCAGGAGGGTTGGACCAAGATGATCTTTAAGATCCCTTCCAACCCAAACCATTCTTTGATTCTATGATCCTGAAGCAGCTTCTGCAACACCTCAGGATCAACCAGCTTTATGGGGTAAAAATTATCTTGCAATCAGGTACTCCTTTTACTTTATTTCAAAGACCCACAGAAAGCTTACACACTTATTTCCAAATAAACATTTAAAATCATGATTTGCTGCTCCATATCCTCAAAATATGTACATAGGAAATAAATTTTAAAAAGCAGAAAAATAATGTGTCCCGTACTAAGAGTTATATTTAAACTCCAGCTATCCTAAGAAAAGCTACAGATTATTCTCAATTGCTATGCAGTACTGTGTATGTTATGGCAACTCATGAGCTATAGATACAACATTAGTATCTATCAGCTGTCAGAGCTTCTGCAGATCCTGCTAAAATCCAGGAGTGCCTTCAGTTCCCTCAGCTTTGTAAGAGAGAGTACATGCATCTGGCATTGAGTGCACCGCACATACGAAGTTCATGGCCAAGCCCAGCATTCTTTAAACAGGAAATTCCTAGGGGCCAAATCTCAAAGCTGTTATTCAGATCTATATTGTGCCAAGAGTCTTTTCAATTCCAGCATAGTCCTACAAACAAAAACAAGAGTTGTATCTCACAAAATTTGAGGTCCAGCTCAATGACTTAAGATTACTTTTCTTCCTCAAGTGAGGGCTGCTCCAGGATTTGACCCTCTACAACTAAGACAAAGAGCTTTAGCCATTTAGGACTAACATAGTCAACAAGATTGAAAGTTAAACAAAATCTTTGTCTTTCCCTATTTTGCCATAATGGCTCAAGCAAACTGGTATGGCAGAACTCCGAGCACAAAACAATGCGGAGAACCACACTGGGAGAAAAAAAATGTACATACGTCTAAGATTGTATATGGGGGAAAAAAAAAAAATTAACCCTACTGTGCCACATAACTGATGATCAACTTAAATCAAACATATATTAACCAGTAATTCTGGTGTTGCTCAGTCTGCTGTGTCTCATACCTCCTCTTATAGTCATTCTTCCTCTGTAAAAATTGCTTACCGATCTGCATGTCAGAGGGATGAGACCAGTGACTTTCAAACTAAACTTTTATTTAGAGGTAGATTAAAACTTTTTAGGCAAATTAAAAATATACAATTTTCCAAGAGATTTATCATACTCCTAACTGACTGACTCTTCAAGCATCGATAGCACTCAATGAGATATTACAGTACTAAGGACATCATACTGATAGAACCTAATTCTTACTGAAGGGACATGAAATGTGAATAAGAGTTTTCAAATCACAGCAAATGTTTTGCAGACTTCAGAAAGAACACAAGAGAGTCAATGCTACAACTACTAACCTCCTAACAACAGCAAAGACAAATTCTGAAGCAACCTTGCAGATTCTTCACATCTCCAGAAAAAAAAAAAAAAAAGCAATTCATTAGTCACTCATTCTTTTATTTATTATGCTTAGAAAACAAGAGAGAGTGTCTTTTCTCATGTAAATAGTTACAGAGAAGCTACTAGGCAGTAAAACTACAGAGGGAATCTCTTTTCCAATATACGCTTTACACAATCTCCTGCAGATCATAGACCTGCATGTGGTATAGGGTGGCAAAGACATGACCAGCCACTGAAAATCTAGATTTTGCAGTAACAAAGTATAAAGAAATAATTCAAAAATACTATTACCGACTTGAGAATTAGGTATCGGTTCTCATTCCTTCTACCTTCCTAGGGTGACACTATATCAAACTTAGAGAGCATTTATTGTCGAACAAGCATGAGTAGGTTTGTGTTTAGCCATCAGTCTCTGAAGATCTCCAGAAAAGTGCTAAGAAGCTGGATACCAGCAATTGGATTCTCACAGCAAACCTGATCACTGCCCTTTTCAGGTACCTGAAGTGACATCTAGGTTAAATACGCCCAGAGAACAGGGTGATGATATGAGAAACTGTTTTATGCCCTCCTCTCCGCCTTCCTCTCCCTCCTCCCCAAAAAGAAAAATTAGGAAATCAAGTAACAATTACACACAGAGGGAAACGTTGACACAGAGCTTTGAGTTAATACAATGGATCAAGGGGATCTGGCCCAACTGCTTGCTAAGGGCTGTATGAGAACGTGCACTTATCAACTACTTTCATTTGCAGGTAGTAGGAGCACAAATTCTCTGAGGTGTGAAGACAGCACAGAAACTGAAAAGGGCGGGGGGCAGGGATGGTAGAGCAGGGAGAGACACCGACATCCAGCACGCAGGAAGAGATAAAGGACAGACTACTTCTGCAGGGTTTGTTTTTCTGCATTCCATCTACACTGGATATTGTAAAGGCTTTGCACTGTAATTTCAGGGTCTCTATTCTCTGGGCCTCTTTTGCTCCACCCCTCCTTTATTCCATTCCATTCCCACCACCATTGTGGTTCTGAGTAAAAGGCAAACAATTCCTATTCTTGTTGTATTCTTGTCCTGCATTCCTCTAGCACAGTATATTCACCTTCCCAGTTCTTGATAGAGCTCTGATTTATTGTAGCAGCAGCTGTTCTTTACTGCTTGTATTAAACAGAAAACGCAAGGACTCCACTTCCAAGCAGAGAGTTCAAAAATTCCACTTTTGCTTCTCATCTTCAACTCTTATGCATAAGACTCCATGCTACAAGTTTAACTGTACTTCTATGCAGTTATTTGTCTTGTCTGTTTCAAATATCCCCATACAAATAAAGTAGCATTAAAATGAGTTCTCTCTAAAAGGACAATTAACCACTGATGCACTGCAGTGACTGTGAACAGACTTTAAGTACAAGCTTCATTTTAGTTCCCATTTTACTAAAGCTTACCTAAATCTAGACCACTTGTAGATTTTATACTAAAGACACCTTCCAACTCAGAGGTCTAAATGCAAATAGATGTTGTTGGTCTGACACATAGCTATAAGCCTAAGAGAGTGTAAAAGTTCATTGGCCTTCCAATGGGAAAGCTTTCTTGCAGAGAAACAGAAGTATACAAAACTCATAAAAGCATTAAGTCTAGCTTTTTACTTTTTGTCAATTCCTCAAAACTATGCTACAATATAACCTTTTCAGCGAAACTTTATGTTTCCTTATCTCAAATCTCAGAAAATCTATTATGTTGTAGCTGACAGTTCCATAAAATCATAACGTTATTTCTTTTCAGAAAAGTTTTTCTTCAAGTGTAATGAAAGATATTAATCACATTTTACACATAACTCTTGGACTTTTCAGCACATGGCAAGGAAGAGGCTTTGAGGTTTGAAGCAACATTGCATTTGTTGCCAGTCAGATTGGAAGTGGCAGGGAGATTTTCATGACATTTTTACAGAAAGAAATAGAACCCATCAGACTTATGAGGTTCCAGTATACACATATTGTAGCAAAGTGTTTTATTAGTTTGCAACATCAGATTAGAAGTTATGAATTAAGTTTTCAGATATGAATTGCAGAGACACCTAATTTGTCTCAGGTTGAATTGGAGCAGCCTTCTGCCTATTCAAGGAATTAATTGTCCAGTAGACCTTGACAATCAAAAGGGATCTGACCCAGAAGCTGGCAGTCTTAGACCCAAACATGTCTACAAGACAACATGAGCCAAACCCCTGAAAATGTAATGCTGCTCAAAGAACGTACCCTCCCTAAATCCCTTCTTTTACTGTGGTTAGTCTCCTATGCTTCAGAGAAAGACCAGAGAATCCAAAAAACGCCCATCAAGTTATAACTTATCATGGGGAAGTTTTTCTTTCATGACCCCATAGATGCCAAGTGAAATCCCCAAAGCATGGCATTATTAACCAAGCATGCTTTTCTCTTTTTTTCTCTACTTTAATAAGCATCAGCAGGAGACATCTTTGCATGGGATGTGATAGGAAGTTGAGGTTCAAAGTCAGACCACTCAGGAACAGATGCTTCCTAGTGGAAAGCTATGCATGAGGATTGAGATTCTCAAAAGGAGTCAAATGATCTTTGGGTGTCCTTCCATGATTAATTTTAACACTGTAATCATCATTAGTAATGCTACAAACCCAGACTCCTATTGTACTAACTTGAGTTAAGGATCCTGCAACAAAGACAGCTTCAAGTCTGAACTCCATCATTACAAAGAACCTCATGAAACTCTGAAGAGGGCAATTTCTCAGGTGGAAAGCACCCCACCGCCACGTTCCAGTCTGATAAGTAATGGTAACAAGTCATCCTTTCTTCTAAAAATGAAAATGCCTTTTCAAACATAGCCTGCCCCTAAGTTCTAAATTAATTTTAACTGCTATTCTGTTTTGGAGATCCTGTCTACAGAAGAGTAGTGCACAGTGATGTACTTTCCAATTATGAATTGTTTAGTAAATGACCTAATTTCTAACAAGCTTATTTCTAGACTGTCAAATTCATCCCATATTCAAAGAGTGGGTGCAACATTTTGGAATAAGACTTTATAAATAAAAGTTGAATCCCTTCATGAAGTACAAAATTGAAATCAGCATTGACCACAGATCTGAGATCAGCTCCCAGTAACACAACAGCTGCAGATTGTGGTTATCATCATGTCCTCTAGAGTATTTTTGCAGATGTTTCATTGCATCAAACTGGAAAATTTGATTTTTTGTTAATTGTACTTTCAATTTTAGAGAATGTAATGGAGACAAAGCAATTTCTTACTATAATTTTACAAAAACAAAATAGCAGTTCAAAAACTGGCAGTTTCTGCATGTCAAACATCAGTAATTACTTGGAAAAGTCCTAATAGCCAGACAAGCAGATCTTCAGCATTTTTAAGGCTCCTTTGCACAACTTAATTAGTGCAACACTCACTTAAATCTGTCCTAAAGCTGACAATGCCCCAAGCATTTCCTTAACAGAGGGCAGTGCAAGTTCAGCTGTGTCAGGCCACACCAGCTGCCTGGCACGCCAGCCCAGGCACAAAGCAAAATAAAGGAGAAATACCGTGACCCTCCTTCACAAGCAGGGAGCCTAAGCTGTACGAGGGTCAGGATAACCTGGCAGCTTCTGGGACTGAGTGGGGTAGAAAACAGGCAGAAAGGCCAAGGGAAAAACAAGCAATCCCACTGAGCACGGCTGCAATACACCCAGTGAAATGCCTTTCTCTGGGCAGGTTAATATTGAGGCTTTGTGCTCTGCATTAGAAGCAACAAGATTTAACTTGTCACCTCTGTCCCCCCTCTGCACAAACAGAAATGTTTTCACAGGCTCACTGCATTTCTTGATTTTGTGCAGGTGGGCACACTATGGAAATCCACCTGGATTCAGATGAAAGCCACTTCTTAAAGCAAACCTAAGAGCTCTAATATTGTTGAAAGTCTCAGCAATGTAGTAAGACCTTTTTTAAATAATGTGGCTATTTAACTTCCAGTATTCAAATGAAGATTTTCTGTCAGTGAGCTCAGGGATAGCCAGAAAGCCAAATCATACACCAAGGCCAAGCTTCTGGGTCTTCACTTGCCCACCACTCTTAGTCAGACTTTTTCCTCTCCCTCTCAGAGAAGCTGAAGTACTGACTCCTCATTACTCTTCAGAAATGTGCAGGTAGTCCAGATATTCCTGAGTAGCTGCAGTCAGTCACATTGTACAGTAGCCCATAAAGCTGTTTTGCTATAAATTACCAAACCCACCATCTTTAATGGGAAAAGAAACTTTTTTTTTTTCCCCATGTAGACACACACCTCTCTCAGGCAGAGAAACATCTGAAGCAACACGTACTGGGTGCCCTACTACACTCCAGTGCTATATGGAAAACCAGTCAGAAATCATAATTCGTTTTACAAGAAAAAAAAGAGATTCCAAGTAATAGGCTAAAGTATTTAAGCTTTCTAGAAAGATCTGAATAAAATTAATTTATGCCCATAAAAGTATATCACATATTGTACATTAAAAAGGTAAGGTATTTAAAATATTCTCTAACATCTTAGAGTCTAAATTAAGACATTTCAAAGGATAGGAAGTAACAAGTTCTCCCCAGTTAAAAAAAACAAATGCAGATGACGTTTATGTTCCTATGAAATACCACAAATTCAGCAAAACTGCATTTCTGAAAAAAAAAAAGAAATACTTCAAATGAATAATATTTTATTACTAGCTCCAATAATCCATTACACAGTAACATCCAGGCGCTCCAGATGAAGGTCCTCTGTGAAGATCACAGTACAACAAAAAATATGCTGGTCCTGAAAATATGCTCTCAATTTTCCACCTGAGTTTATCCTCCGATAATATCCCATTTTACACACACACAACTACTTCACCATTTCAGGACCATTTTCCTAGCTACAGTATCCATGCCCTAAAATAAACTATACAGTAAGTGGTAACCTGCATCTCTCCCATTATCGTCACTTCTGAGGTCAGAGTTCTCTCTGTTAACTTAAACTGATCTTGGCCAAACAACATCAGTTTTAGCCTGTGGCACTAAAGTGGGCGGTTGTGCTTTCATTGCACCTTCCACCTATGCTTTTCTGAAACAAGGAGTCTGAACACGTCAATCATTTTGCTGTTTGTAGCAATAAAGCTGCTCTGTCCTTCTGCTTTATTTTGGCATACATTATTCTTCAACTCCTGTAGCTATACCAGGAGTTCATTATCTACAGGTTTGTGTTCATTTGATTGGAGGCCTTGGTGCACCCATTCATACTGATGCCATTTAAAACACAGTGAGTCTCATCTAACAGCTAAGAACTCTGAAGGACAAGGTGAGAGCCAAGCATTATGTACAAAAAGGACTCGTTTGTCTTTAGCACCTGTACTAATCTGTTACTGGATTTGTTTCACTTTTTTGTTTTGTTTTGTTTTCAGTTGCTATATGCCTTCTGAAAACCAAGACTGAGTCATTCAGCAGTGTTACATAGACCCACACATCAGAGCAGTGGATGTTGGCATCACCGTGCTCCTGGAGCACAGTCAGCGCTGGACAAAGCATCCAAAAAGCAACAGAGATCACTTTCCTCCTCAATAGGTTTTCATTTTAATATTCTTTAAGGGTGCTGGTACTAAAGCTAAGAGGTCACTGCTGAAATAAAGCAATCTATCATCAAATTCAAGCTTTTAAAACAGATGGATCCAAGCCCTATAACCTTAAATAGCAACTCAAGCTTCTACAAAATTAAGGAGCCAGATTCTATTATATTTCAATTTTCTTATTATGAAACCAAGGAGGCTAGTCAAATTTTCAGCAGGCAGAGAAGTAGTAACTTCACTGTGGTCCTTTAATGTCCATCTCAACTCTAAACCATCTTACTGATTCCAGTGAAATCATACCTGTGCAAGAACCAGCAGAGAATCAGGCTCTGGCATTTTGCTTTGGGACATTTTAGATCCAAGAGAGAACTGTAAAGTTCAAATCCAAGAGTTATGTTTGTATCTACACTCATTTCATTTTTCTTTTGTTACTTTTTAAAGCTATAAAAAAAAAGGGCTCTAATATGTACCATAAGCAAACAAGTTGCAAGCCAGACTAATTATATCATTCTTGCCCTTTGCTTAGAGCAGTTTTAACTCATCTCTAAATTCCAGTCATCTGTTTCTAATTCGAGTACATTTCAATTTCCTCACTCAATATGAGGAGCAGCAGCACTAGTGCTCACCAGGGGCCCTCGCCAAGTGCAAATAAGAGTCAGGAAAAATCCTGGTCCTCTGCAAAGCAAGCTGGCCTGGCCGTCCTCAGCACAGGCTTTCAGTAACTCTGAACACAGTAACACTGCTTGGACATGGCACCCAGCAGCTCACTAAGTAAAGGGCAAGTGGCACACATAGGTGCTGTTGCTAATAAATATGGTTGTAATATTCTAATATCATGTGCTATCTTTATGGAGATATTACCCCCAAAACAAATGACTGTTCAGCACTTTAGGAGAAAAAAAAAAATAAATAAAAATCACTTCCCCCTCTTTTTCTGTTACTACTTGCTAGAGAAAGCATGACAATCAACAGATATGGCATCTACATCAGTTGTTTCCCTGCTTTGATGCATCTTTACTAGTAGAAAATTATTTTGAATCCTGTAAAATGCTGTCCCTAAATGTCTATGCATGGAACCTGTGGAGGTGAGCAGCAACACAGGAGGTTATGGGACTGGAGGGGGAGAGGAGCACAGCTGTGTGGCTATCATTACATACTACTCTATAGTTCACACTGCACAACAGTTTATTTTGTTTCAGGATAACAGGATAAAATCAATGACCTCCAAAGAGCTCGTGTGGGTTTTTTTTCTCCTTGGTGAGAAAAAGAAATAATAATAATCTGCATTTCTATTGTTTATTTACAAGATGAAGCTGTGCCTAACAACATTTCCCACTTCAAGAGTATGTTACTTACAATAGACCTTTGAATTTTCTTTAAAAAAAAAAAAATCAGTTAACAAATGAAAAATATGATGCAGGTGAGGAAAAACTCATGTTTCTCAGACTTACTCTGTTGACTATGGAGTTGAGAAAAGACTGTCCCACACGTGAGCCTGGGATGGGCTTTCCTGGTAAGATATGTAGCTGCAAGAACAAAAAGTACAATGCACTTATTGCAGTGGGAAACTTTGAACAATATGGAGAGAAGGAAAACTACTAATCTGTTCCAAATACTACTCATTATAGTTATTAAAAGTTTCACTATTTAAAATAAATATCCCCCAATTGTGATTGTTAATAAGAGTTCATTAGGGGAAATTTCAGTTGATTTTGCATTTACCCTCAGAAATCTATTATTTATTATTTTGCACTCAAGTGTAAATTAAGAGGAAATAATTAACTGCATCAGAATTTTTATGAATTGGGGTCCCCCTAAGAATTTTTTCAATGAGATTTTTTTCAATGAGATTTTTCAGTCAAAACACATAAGAATAGAAACAACATCTGCAGCAAAAAGAGCAGAGAAGGTGGCACTTTTTGCATACTTCAGCAGCTCTGTGATTTCCAGATAACCTACATGAACAGGTAATAACTTTGTCAGTTAAAATTTGAATTTAAATAAAAACCCATTTTATTAAAATAAAAAGTTCATTAGAACGGCAGAGTTCTAGCAAGCAAAACTTAGGCAAAATGATCTAAGCCTAGCACTCACATTTATTATCATATACTTTATCTAGCCAATTTCTCAATCAACTGTAAACAGCTAAATCTCAAGTATTACTCTTAACCACACTTCTCACAGAGGTATTGAAATCCTATGAACATTTTTTTCTGGTAGATTAGCATAACCTCTGTGGTGCATACCTAAAATCAACTTCACACGAAATCAGAGCCATGCACAAAACCTGCCAAGCCCAGAATGAAGAGGGACACTCAGCTTCTCTGAGTGGTAGCAGATGTGAAGCCCCCGCTGTACAGCCTCCAGCCAAAGCATTAAAAGGAGTCTTAATTCACATTTGCTGGCAGATTTAGGTGAGTGAGCAACAGAAACACCTCCAGGTGACTGCTGCCTCCCATCCGCCCCCCACTACGATGTCCCCACTGACAGCAAGCACAGCTGAGTAGGATACACACACACTCCTAAATCACTGTTTACTTCTGGCACGGTAACATAAACAGAAAATGGTGGATATACCGTTAGGGTGGCTCATTTCACACTTTGTGTACAGTTAGCAGCATTCAAGCAATCTCCCCATTCAGAAAGGGCTTGGATAGAGAGACAGCTTCACCCCTAATGCTGGCCTGAGCTCCCACAAAAGAAGATAGATTTCCACAGAACAAGGCATGATTCTTCAAAAGGCTGGACAATGCCCATACACATGGATTTGTAAGACTACAGGTAATGTTGCCATCTAGTGACTCCTGCCATAGCAATATTGGCAGGATTTTGATTGGGCAATATCGAATATCTTCAGCTTTCTTCAGTCTGGGGCCCATAGTGTGTAAGTTAGGACTGCAACCTTTTCCATATCATAGCCTATTATAATAAGGACTATTCATACAAAAATTAAAATAATTTTAGGGTCTGTCTTTTCCTATAGCTTCTAGAAAATTAGTTACAACCCTTCTTCAGCCTGCTCATGATCAAGTTGATGACCCTTGGAAACTTACAGCTCAATAGAATTATGCCGTAAATTGAGTGATTTTCCTGGCACTAGGATTGCACCACCTACTTAGACTGCAGCAAAACAATAATTACTGAATTTTTGTTAAATTCAGCTTGCAAGGAGCAAATGGATTGAAAAAACATAAGATATCCAACAGCATTCTAGTAGTTTGCAATCAGAAATATCCTGCAGCTGTGCTACATCTCCAATACATTAGCCAAGCTTTGATGAAGACACATGGCAAGACATTCTGCTCAGAATGACACAAAAATCTTAATCTGTCATCTAACCTGTTGCAAATACAGCAAGTTAAGACTGTGCCTTTCATTATGTGATTGTGGCAGAGCTGTGATCAAGTCTGAAGCATTTAGCAATCAGCACTTTTGTGTATACACCACAGAAGACGCTTCCTTTTTCCGGGGAGTTTGGTGCAGACATCTCCACCAAGGGAGATGCCATCTCAAGACATTTGGTTTGGTTAGTGTGGTTTTTCTCTATTCAGTTTTTTCAAACTGGAAGAGTGGTAGTGGTTTCCCTTCAACAAGCCCATACTGGAGGCTTCTGGGCCAAAAAAACCAAAACAGGACAACATTAGGAAAGAATTTAGTAGGAAAGCATGACCACCATGCACAGGAACAGGTAAAGCACTACAAATAGAAGCATGAAGGCTAGCTGTAAAAGAGGTGGTTAGGCTTGGTTACAAATAACTAAGGAGAGAAGAGAAACAGAAGTGAACAAAATTAGAGAGAGCTTTAACAAAGAAAAATAATAAGATGGGGAAGGCACTGAAAGAGAAAGAATGTGTCCTCTTGGACAGCAAGAGGAAAAGTGTAGATCTGAGTAGCCAGGAGACAAGCAAGGCAAGGATCCAAGAGCAGCTAAAATTAGTTCAGAACAGAGAAACACCTTTGACACTTACGGAATTTGTTAATTCCCCAGTATAGGGAGTGAAATTAGAGGAATGACGCTGCTTCATTCTGTGTTCCTCACACTGACAGCCAGCACTCACAGATCTGTTTGCCAGATTAATCAATAGTTCGCGCACTGCAGACACAGCTTGTTCTAGGTATGATTTTAACATGAAATAGTTTGGAACGGCCTCAGGGCATTGCTTTCGCATCATTCTTGCACTTGAATAACTTTTAGGAATGTCGACTGCATAACTTGGAAAATCAAGAAACCCTGACAATGCCTCTGTTTTAGCTGGTCCAGCTAAAACAACTGACCACCTTGGGAAATTGGTCTGTTCTTTTGTGTCACCCAGTGTTGCCACGGGCCCCTAGCTCTCCACCACTTTTTCTCATGCATTCCAAGATTTACTCTGTTATTCTCAGTGAAGTTTGTTCCACAGTTTGGGAGCACACCAGAGCTCTCACTCATATGCAGACAAGCATGAAAAGGTCAGAAGTCACAGATGTTTTGCAAAAAACATAGAACCCATGACTTGCATGAGATCTGTGTCTTACTCATGATGCAGAGAGCAGCATATACATCCTGCACATGGAACACATCACATTTAACTCATTTAAAACATGATTCACATTCTCATTCTTGCACAGCTCATCCGAGCTAAATAGTGGCTGCTATCACACTGCTAATATCCAGATTTAAAAAAAAAAAAAAGGAAAAAAAAAAGCTTATTATGATGAAGTACTGTTCCCCATAGATGAAACCTTGAAGGCATGACCAATGAAGAATTTACCATTTCAGAACAGAAAAGACTGAACAATGAAGAATACTCATCTAGCACTTGTATCATACATATAGCAGGCGTGCCTAGATCTCATTTATGGGCTGCCACCCATATTGATGTTTATATAGCGCAGAGTCAAACAAAGAATTGCTGCCTCAGAAGACTTACAGCTTAATTCTCCTACCAATCCTTAGGTCAACTCAGCCATAGCAAGTAACAATGACACATTCTGAAAGCAAAAATGGGCTCCTGTAAGGACATGAGAGAGTTTTAAAATGCACCAAACTCACCCTCAGAGAGAGTTAAGAATGCCTTACAAATGCCCTAACTTAGCCCAAAGTTTTGTAGTAGCATTTCGCTCCTACCCCTTCCAGTTACAGCTTGAGGAGCACAGAGCCATGGCATCCTATTCTATCTGATACTCTCTACACCAAGGGAATGCCTATGCTTCTAATTATGCCACCTTTTGCAGTGTTTTATAAAAGGCTAACAGCACCAAAGATCTGTCTGCACTTAAATAAAGCATTAGTCTTTCTTGTAAGCCAAAATTTTCTTAGTTGGAATTTGAATTTGAGTGTGAATTCTGTTCAACAACTTAGCCTGGAGCCACATAGTAGTGTGTTTTTAGGTCCCTTTTCGTTGAGCATATAGAGCATAGTCCATACCAAGAAATATACCAGCTCCTTACATTAAATTAATAATAACATCCGTTGCCCAAAAAATCCACCAATTCTGAGGAAGTCTGGCATAATCAGCTTCTTCAAGAAGAGTGGTTTCCTATCCATGGATTGTCCACAGTGCCATGTAAATAGACAAGACAGAGAGGTAGTCTAGGAGAGGAACAGTCTACAGAAACAACAAACAGCACAACTACAGAAGTCACAAGGGCTCTTTGCAGTTTTCTGGTTTGGTGGGGTTTTTTTCCCTTCTGGGTGAGGATTTAGATGGAATGGGATAGAGGTGGAAAGAGGTGGAAACAGCCACCAAAGCAAAAAGCAAGCTGTACAGAAATTAAGAGAAAGACTTGAGGACAAAGCACAGCTGATAGAAAACTGAAGGACAACATCACGTAAAACAGCTCACAAAGATTAGGTTAAGATTCAGTCAGATCCAGAGAAAAACCTGTAGCAGTCTACTTGGCTCAGGGTACTGCTTAAAACAAACAAATTAAAAAAAAAAAATGTATTTGGCTTTGCTCCACAGAGCCATGTGAGGTGACTGCCTTTAGAGGTACCAGATGTTACTTGCTCAACTACTGATGGGGTGGCCCAGACCACCTTTCCTGACACCCTCCTTATCCCCCCCCGCCCCAGCTAAGTATTATGGCCGGACCGAGCAGATAATAGGGAGTATTAAATCACATCTGCAGTTTCTTCCTTCTAGTATAAAGCAGCACATACAGAGAGTCCAGAAACCCACCAGGCACAATATAAGGCCAAGGAACCCGAGCTGTAGGAAACTTGCAGCAGAAAGGCAAAGGAGAAGTGCAGTTTGAAGCTAACTTCCTCCACCCTGTACCAGAGAGTAATGTGCACAAGGTGATGTGCAGCATCTGCAGCATGTGAACCCTCATGCTGCCCTGCAAGATGCCCTCTCCATGCATCAGGCCTGAAGTGATCCTCACAGCCACACTGGGACTTCGTTTCAAGAACAAGGAAAATTAAGTGCAAGGACAGGTCTCACAGGACACCACTGAAGTGGGGGTATACAGGAGAGGTGAGAAGGAAGTCATTCAGGTAGGTTCAAACATTGGACACTGCAAGGCAAGGGGGAAAGAAAACATGGCAGGCTTAAAGACAGCCAGTGAGGAGAAGTCAGAGGCAGATGCTACAAGACCCTTTCTATCTGAAGGCTATGAAGAACACACGGCTGGTATTTCCTCTGACACGAGGGAGAGGAGCACAGCTGCATCTGCAAGAAATTAGGCTCCAAAATTTGTTCTCCAGAAATAATTAGCTTTAGTTAAACGTCAGGTATATTGCAAAAGATCTCTCCAAGACAGATCAGTAGAGAAAGTAAGAGCTTCCCTCTTGACTACAAGGGGACTCTATGATGAGGTATTTGGCTTTCTGAATAACTGTAGCAGATATGCAAACTAGTAGTCATACATTAGAATGACTAAGTAAGAAACTTCAGTTTTCCAAATATACTTCTTAACATTAAAATTCATTAGCATACAGAACTAAGGAGTATTTTACTGGGAACAGAAAAAAAGAAATGTTTCAACACTGCATGAAAATAACAAGGCCTCCATTAGAACAAATCCAAGTTTAAAATGCACTGCTGGATGGAAGAGCAAAAGGAAGGATTTTCACAAAAGCAAGAAAAAAAAGCTGGCTTTTTCCCCCCCTTCTGCTCAATGACCAAGATAAAAGGTCAGGAAATTCAGATGCCCATGCATATGTCTTGCAGAGATGTACATACCAGACCCATCACCATAACCAACACATTTTCTAAGCCTTTTTTTTTTTATTTGCAGTTCCTGTAAATTTCATAAGGCTGTCTTTTTTTTAAAACAAATAAACAAAAAAACACTCAAGTGAGCTGTGCGTGTTTTGTAGTAAATGTGTCCATAAACCAAACACAGCAAATGCTGGAGCAGCTTACTAAAACTCATTCAGGCGAGCCCTAATTAAAAAGAAAAGAAACCTTTGCAAACAGCATGTCTCCAAGAGGTGAAAGGTCCCCATGCTGCTCGGTGAGGAAACACCAGGGCCACCTTTAAACTTTAGTTTTATTAGTGCCTTTGTCAGCAGCATGTATCTGTGTGCTGTGTTTTAATCGAGGCTCTGAATTTGCCTGTGACAGACTCAAAACAGGAAATTAACACCCTGCGGTGTGGCGGCAAAGCCTCAGAGGAAGCAGCAGTGGGGTACATGAGGCCGAGGATGAACAAAGACCCATAAACATAACGTCACCCATAAAAGTCACACTTTAAGGCACAGGAAGGATACTAAACAACACTTGGCTGCATTACACACTTGCAGTAAAAAAAAAAAAAGCGCCTCAGGTTGAGAGTGAGAACATTTTACAAGGCAGTTATTTTTCTGAATATTTGCTACGGTTTTGTATTTTAAGCAATGTAGTTCAAAGTTAGGCGTAGGAAATACCCAAGCAGCTCTCAAATGCTGTATTTCCACTTGACGCGTGGCTCAGGGCTAAGATACTGCTTTTTATCTACCTCCCTGTTTATTTGGGTTATTTCCTATTCGTAAGGGGTTCAACTTTTCTGCAGGCATCTGGATGGATTTCTACTGTTACCATGGTATTGCTGACCTTTAACATGGGGCTGTTAACGTGACCTTTGCTTCTTTCCATTTCTACAAGGATGTTTCAGTGTAAATAGTTTGGAAGCCAAATAGCACCAGGAGATTCCTCCTCTCAGAGATGAGAATGCAGCGAGCTCAGCGAGGAGAGGAACAGGGGAAGGGCTGCAAGCTGATAGCAGGCAGCTAATAGCAATATAAAACTGAGGTAGTATCTAGAACAGAGCTCTTTTCTGCAGCTGGGGGATATCTGGCAACCAACTTTTACAATACTTAACACTACCTGTGAACTGCCCTATTTTGAAAGGAAATGACAGGGGAGACCATATGCAGTTGCAGGGGCGCAAAGGCAGACTCTGCAGGGCAGCACATCTGACGGTTGTTTGAGTGGGGTAACAGAGCCTTAAGATGAGGAAATATTGGCAATATTGCTTAAGAGAGCTATTGTAAGTCCTAGGATTTTGAAAGCCTGAAATGTTGTCACAAACTGGGAAGATGTTCACTTTTTAAGAAAAGCGTGCATTTCACAGCATGTCAATTAAAACAATACCAGAAAACACCTAATTTACCATTTAAAAAGAAAAAAAAGAGGAAAACCCAATGTTGTAGCCTTTATCTAATATATTCTTTGCCTCAAGCAACTGTTAATATAGTTATATAAATTCTCTTTCTATTAACTTAAATGAAAGGCAAGTCCAAAGTTTCATGGGGCAATAGAAATTGCTGCTGTAAATTAGATCAGTGTGCAGGCTCCTGAACTGAGGGGAACATTAAAAGATTTCTGCCAGACTCCTCCGGCATGAAGTGATATTTTGAACACTGTAACAGTGGCTAGAAGCTTCAGGAAAAGGTGTGCATTATTGGAAAAAAGTTTTGTTCACAGTGGGAGTTTCCTCTAATCCTGCACAGATTCAGAATTAATTTTTCAAGAGAGACCAAATAATACCCTAAATTCCATTAAAATTCGATGGGATTTAAGTGCCTAACATCCTAAGTCCTTCTGAAAATCTTAAGCTTTTATGTTAGGCTTATGCCGTAGAGCATGAGAGGGAGATATTTCTTCTATAACTCAAACAGTTCAGATTATACGCAAGTAATCCAAACCACCTGTGGATCACTGCAGTCAAAAATTTTTGGGGGGGTTTTCCCCCTTCTGTTTTTTAAAGCGGGGTTTCTAATACATTTAGGCTTCAGACAGACTACAGAAAAGCACAGCTCTTGGGTGAAGCGTCAGCGCAGCCACAAAGCTACCCTCATTTTCATGCCTGGTGGCCGGTCCCAACAGGCTCCCCTACGAGCAGCTGCAGCGTGGTGTTCGTGGAGAGAGAGAGCTATGCAGAGAGAGCACCAGCTGCAGATTCCCCCACGCCTGGGGAATCCCCAGCTCGGCAAATCAGTCGCCTTCGCCTTCTTTGAGCTATCAGAGCAGCACAGAGGTGCTAGATCAGCTTTGGGTATGGCTCTGGTGTTGAGGTGCCGCAGAATTTCCACCCGTTACTAACACGAGATGTGCTACAGAATTAGAACAACTGCACTGACTTTGCACGGATTGTCTAGAAGTGACTTAAGATGCTTAAAAAAAAAAAGATAAAAATAATAATTTAAATCAATAGCATATCAAGAGTGTACTGCTTGTGGATTTCAACTTTCTTTTTTTTTGTAAACAGGATTAAAACACTAGAGATGGGTCCACCCAAAATGTCACATGGCCTCTGGCAGCTTGAGCGTGAGGCTCCCCACATGCAGGTTCTAAATGATACTCTGCTCTGACCGGTACTAAAGCAAAAAGTCAGCGAGAGGAAAGTACCACAGTAAACGTAAAAGCCTTCCACTACCAAACAGGAAGTAAAGCAGCACCAAGAAACTGTGCTGTTTGCTGGGGATCCATTCAAATCAGGTGTTATTGAAGAGATTCAACCCGAACTAGGATGCTGAGAAGACAAGTTTAAAGACATGTCACAGATTCAAATGGAACCTAAAATTAGTACAGAGTGCTTTGTCTCTTTACTCTATATTCCTGTCCTACGTAATGAGATCATATTGCTGTTAGAGCCAAATGCTCTCACTGCTGCTGCTATGAGAGGCTAACAGAGCTGCCAAGACCTCCAGTGAGGCGTTTTAAATTAAAATCTATATGCAATGTTTTACTGCCTTTTCTGTCACCATGTAATGTCTTAGCGTGTTAACATTCTGATACGGCAATTACTTACCTAGCAAAGAGTAAAGCTGGACCCAATTTCACAACATATAGCTTATAAAGGGGTACATAAAATGTTAGAAATACTTTGGTCAGAAGAAAACCCAAGATGGGAGCTGGCTGTTATGGGCTTTTGAGGGGCTTAGATAAAAATTAAAATTGGAATAGATTAAAGGGCCTCACCTGTCTCTTATTTTTACAAGTAACAATCCAAGTGAATCCCAAATGCCAAATGAGCAATCCTAGAGTAAAATCTAGTGTGATGGAAGACAAATTAAGCCACCTTAGAAAGTTAATTTTAACAGAAGCAGGAAGTTAAGAAAAAGCCATTTTCAGCAAAATAAACCAGTTGTAATGGTATGTTGTTTCAAAACACAGTAACAATCATCTTTGGATAAATACGCCGTAAATATATTCACAGAACTAAAAAAAAAAAAAAACCCACCACATTTTCCTGATAAGATACTGTGAAAATTATATTTTCAAGCAGTTGGCACTTGTCAATGGGCAGCTCTACCATCAGAGCTCTTGTTCCTTAGGTATGCACAGAGACCAGAGTACAGATACATGCACTCTGAACACTTACATAATTGCCACTGGCAGATGTAACTCTACTGTTCCTTTAGTTTTTCAGGCCTACATTTCTCCAACAAAGTTGCTCAGATAATCCAGAATTGCAGGAGGATCTGGTGGTGCTATCGAAACTGCTTCTGAAACTCCTTTCCAAAAAGAAGGCAGGACACAAAGTAACTAGATACCTAAGAGGCAAACTTAGTTGAGATCAAGGGTGTAATGCAACAGAACTGGACAGCTTTTTTTGGCTCAGATTATTATCGATGGCTCTAACAGACCTAGTGATTCTGCTCCTGAGTCTTTGAGATCTTTGTAAATTCACCCAGTGTTTACTTCAGAGGGCAGACTGATATATAGCCAGGACATTAATTACATAAATCTCAGGAAAAATTTCCTTCTTCAGAGGAAAGTTGTAGCAATGCAAGGGGCAATCCCTAGGCTTCATCTCAGCTTTCCACTTTTGCTGCTTTACTTGGTGAACAAAGTAAGGGGGAAGAGAGAAGGCAAAAAAATTAAGCAAATGGAGGTCAATAGATACAAACTAATATAGATTTTGTGGTTTTTTCAGTCTTAAGCAAAAGTTGCAGACTGAGTGTTTCACTCCCTTTGGTACATTTTAATCTCAGAGACAAGGCCAACATATACAAACCAGTTAGAAGACAGGAAAAGGGCAAGAGTTGAAGCTTTTCACCCAAGATCAGAGACCACCAGTATCAAGGCTGCAACTAGAACTCAGGTTTGTACAGTCCTTGTTTTTCAGTTACATGTCTGGGACACATTGTGTCCCAAATGAGCCTTTTTGACTTTCTCTGCATTACTTCCAGAATAAGCCTTTCCATGTACAAGGGAATCTAGTTCACTGGCATCATAAAGAAAAATCAGGATCACATTTGCTGAAATTAGAGGGACCATCAATTTGTAGGAAGTGTTAGGAGAAGCAGGTTTAGTATTAGTTCTTTCTCTTGAGATTCTAAAGTTTACTCCTGAGGATTATTTTTAGTCTATTAGATACAAAACTCAGTTGGACTTATCTAGAACAAACAGGTTTGGGTTTTTTTCTAGATATTCTACTGAAATAGAGTAGTACCTGGGTTCAACAACTCATGAATTTAACTTAAGCAAAGGTGCTTGTGTAGCATGAGGCATC
The DNA here is from genome assembly GCF_001431845.1 of Calidris pugnax. Classification (NCBI taxonomy): domain Eukaryota; kingdom Metazoa; phylum Chordata; class Aves; order Charadriiformes; family Scolopacidae; genus Calidris; species Calidris pugnax. The sequence goes on from NW_015090922.1 coordinate 10,317,567, forward strand.
ATAAGCTGTTTAAACAGACTTACTCCTAGATCTAGAGAAGACATTTAGGGAAACATAGCTTCTGAATGGATTACATAACACTTTATAAACCTTTTGCTTAACTAGCATCTTTGCCAAATAGCACCTCATTGTAGTTCTTCAACCTTACAATAAAAATATGAAGAACCTGTCTGGCCACTGACAGCATTCACATAAGGGGATTTTCAGTCTAGTTATACATAAGCATCCTCTAAGAGGCTTAAACCACAAACTTTTACTGCAATATAAAAAAGGGACTGTGCAGGACTTTCTAAAAACATTTGTGCAGAGGTATGAATAGCTGCCTTGGGGAAACTCCCCCGTATTAATAGAAATAGCTGTTATTGCCCATGCTGCTCAAAGGCTCAGGGGGAATCATTACAAATATTCTTGTACCTTGTTCTGCTTGAATGTAGTGGTTTTCAGAAAGACATTTCAATTAGTGGGAAAGTCAAAAACTAAGCTGATAAAAAAAAAAAGGGGCAGTGTTTACCAGTACAAATGCTGGCACTAAGGACTGCCCCCCACCAACACACACATTTCTGCCCAAGGGGCCACAAGCATTCTTCCCTCCGCTCCATGAGATCAAATTGCCTCTTTCCCTTGGGATTTGTAACTGAAGCAAAACTATTTCTCAGTTTCACGGACTACACTCTAACTAGCAAAGTGTCAGCCCAGACCTTAGGATGTCTGAAAAACTGAGATCTAGGATAAGTAGGGGGAAAAAAAAAAATGCAGCCACCAATGTAAACCTATGGATTCTGATGTTAACACATGGCATTTCTCAAGTGAAATCAATTACAGCAGAGACTGCAACAGAAACCTTGTACTCCCTGAAGGCTTCAGCCACAGTGTCTCCTCTTGTCCCCAAAGGCTTCAGCCATAATGTGTTTTCTTGTCATCTTATTTACTCCAAAATAAGGGGAAGAGGTCATGAATGACTGATAGCCAACCCATTTTTGTAGTGTCTCCAAAGCAGCAGGTGTAAAAATGGCAATTTAACAGTGAGAAATATTTAAAATAGCGATTATTGATCCTTATGCAAAGTTACTACTGTTACCAAATTTTCTCAAGGGTTTCCTCGACACACATTCTCAGCTTTCTAGAAATTTGGCTAAGGTTATCAACACCAACAAAGGAAGCAGCAAGAGAAAGAGAAAACCTGAAACAGCAGAGATTATGAAATATAATCTATTTTGTTTCACTTCTGAGAGAGCCATTCACAATAAAACTTAATGCTGAACTTGAACTGTGTGCCATTAAATCTCTCAACAGTAGAGCCCTTTTATAGTTTTCAGGACTTTTCTCATACAACACGGCTGCCTGGGGAAGAGAAATCCAACTAGTTCTGACACTTCAGTTGCTGTTTACTGATGCTATCTGCTTAAATCTTGCACAGCAGTGAAAAAAACCCAACATTCTATTGCATAGATATCACACACAAAAAAAAATTTAGTAACACTCCAGAAGTCTCCACTATTTTTCCTCTTGAAGTTGTTGGAAGAAATAACCTTTAAAGTCACTAATGTTTTGTTGGATGCCCAACCTGAGGTCAAGGAGTCTTCCTGAATGAAGCCTACTCTCCTCCAAAGCCTGAAATGGGATCCCGTGAACCCACATTCCCCCTTGGTTCCATATTAATATTCGTGGAGCTGACTAGCCAGGTTTAGCTTTCATTCCACACTTGTACTTGTCCAGACAGAATAACAACCTGTCATTCATCCTATGTGCATTCTCTCATTTACCAGGCATGGAACTCAGCATTTCATGAGGAAAAAAATAGAAATCAAGAAACCTGAATATGACTTTCAGAATGCAAAGCAGAGTCTGAAAAGTATAAACTTAGAATTTTCAAATTGTTTTTTGGAAAAAAGAAAAAAGAAGAAAAAAAATAAAGAGCTAGTCTTAGAAGATGACTGCTTCTAAGAGTTCATGGGGCCAAATTGTCAGTTTAAGTAAGCATGCAAGCACATATGTCCCTCCATCTATCCAATCAGTAACCAAAAGCAGGAAACTGGGATGCAAGGAGATTTTCTTCTTTGATTTTCTTTCTCTTTCTAGTTTTACATAGTTTGGAAGATCAGAAGAAATATTTACAACAGTGGCAAACATAGTCCTACCTTTAATTATATCCAGAGGCCTCTCTTTATAATGAATTGAAAACAAATTTCTAATTTTGTAAGTCTAACAAGGCTGAAGTTCTTCCGTGCCATGTGTTTGACTAAACCAAATTTGGAGGGGGAAGAAAGGGAAGAAGAGGAAGACATTCAGTCAACAGCTCAGCTATTTCTAAGAATGAGGGGCATCAAAACTAAATGGGTTTTGCAAAGCTCAAATTCTATTAACCTTTTCTTTGAGCATCCTAACATTTCTAGACCTTGGAGTAGGAATATTACATTTTACAAGAGAAACCTTTGCATCAAGGATGGACTTTCGTGGTTCCTGGGCACATTTACCTCAATTCTGCCACACTAAACTCTTGCAAATGAAAAATTAAATGAAGTCTCCATTTTAGCAGTTTACATTTCCTAGTCCCTCTTCATCAAGCAAGCTGCCATCTCTCATCAGTTCAAGCTGTGTATACCATTCAAACCAGGAAATTTTAATATGCTCCATACATTTACAATTTCTGCCTGCAACTGCCACAGAATATATGAATTCACTCCAGCTTGAGAAGCAGCAGATGAAACTGGATTTAGCTTTATATTTCTTAATGCAATACCTCTTTCTGTTTCCTTTGCTTGGAAAACTGATGGCAGGGACCTTGTCTGTTCTTGGTAAACCTGTGAATCCCTGAAGGCCTTTAATATGTCTAAAAAATATTCCTTTGAACTGACAAAAGGGTGGTGCTTGGGGGAAGACAGGGGGACACAAGTGAAAAAGCAGGAGGTTCTAGTCTGGAGAAAGGATGCCTTTTGGGTTTTAGTGTAGCAGAGAAGTCCAGTGGTAAAGACTGTGAGGGGCTGATCACAATCTAAAGACCCACAGAAGAAAACAGGAAAGTGAAGCTGGACATGCAAATAAGCATTAGACAGTTGAAAGGCTACGACTGACAGATCCACGACACACGAGCAGTGGAGGGAACAGACAGCACTGGATCTGGGTGGGCAGCACATTTACAGTGAGAAGACACAAGCCACCTGACTGAACAAGAAATCCAAGAAGGGATCTGTGATCTGAGAGCAGGCAGAATGAGAAACAAGTAGACAGGTTGGACAAGAAGTTTAGAGCCAGGCTGACCAAGAGGTGGCTGCAGGGACTGACACACAAAATTAGGAGCAAGTTAAGAAAAATCTAGTTTAAAGACAAGAGGCATCTTGTGCATAAATGGTGCAGAAGATTTTGGGCTTCCTGAATGAAGCCTACTCTCCTCCAAAGCCTGAAATGGGATCCCGTGAACCCACATTCCCCCTTGGTTCCATATTAATATTCGTGGAGCTGACTAGCCAGGTTTAGCTTTCATTCCACACTTGTACTTGTCCAGACAGAATAACAACCTGTCATTCATCCTATGTGCATTCTCTCATTTACCAGGCACCAAATGCTTTGCAATCTTGATCTAGAGCCCCTATTTTTACTCAATTATTTGGCAGCAAGTTTATATATATGGCATCTGAATACGCACAGCCTTCAGTTTTCCACTGCCTGAAAGTCAATGGCAGTTATCCAAGAAGCAGAAATGAAGAAACCTATGACCACTTGGGCTGGTGTCCTGCATAAACTGAAAATTTTACCCTGCAAGTCCTGTTGCAAGTCCAAAACATCTGACTAAACTAAGCACAGTTTTCAGAAAGGCATCCAGCGTGGAGGTCAAGATTTCAATTGATGGCAAATCCCCTACATCATTATATAAGTTGCTTTTAAACTGAACTTCATTTCAATTTTGCACTCAGTATTTTAGTTTGAGCTCATCCAACTTGTTTATTCTTACCAAAATTCACCAATCAATGCAAAGCCAGAGATTTTGAAAAGTAGTATAGTACACACCATGCAATATTTTAAATATTTTATTTTCTGTTAACAGTAGCAAGCGGTTCCAAAGGAGCAATTTCTGTATAACCCAACAGACCTTTGGTGAGCACCACAAGCCTGATTCTCCTTTTAACTACTTGAAAAACACAAGTTTCACAGTAAGTTGTTTGTGTTTGGTTTTTTTTAAGAGACTTTCTGCTTTATTTCTTTAATGCTTGGATATTGATGTTGAATGTTTAAGAAAATTTTAAAAACAGCGCTTTAATTCTACAGTGTCAGAGCAAGACAATAAACAATTATATATGCTTTAAATATTCATTAGAATAAAAAAAATTACATCCTTTTATTCAAACAAAACCCCGACTCGAGGTCAATCAATTTTGCTCAGCAAAGAGCTTGAGGCTCGCCTACAGGTTTCAAGGGCTGAAGCCTACCATATTTTACGGAGTTGCTCAAGGGAAGCAGCCTTGCTTCTCTGCTGATAGTTGAATGGAGAACGCTGCCACATAGAGTCGTGCTAAGCAAATGGAACAAAAACAAAGGTCTGTTTACACCCTAAGCTCAAGTTAGAAAACATTAGAAAAACAGGAAGGCACATTCTGAACCTGGTACCCATTTGGTTTCTCTATGCGGTTTCACACTTCTTAGGTAATGGACTGATGTTAAAACACTGTGCTTACACCTTGCTGCTCATGGCACAGTCACACTTGAGGAGCTGTGGAGCACTCCATACGGGCACACGGCGGTTCTTGCAGTCTCCACCAAAACAGTGGTAACAATTAGAACTGCACTGGTTGGTGGCAACCATGTGATATGAATGATAGAATACAGCAAAGCTAAAGGTTTCCTAAAAATGTTCACACACAGGCAACAGGAGAAGAAATAGAAAGCGGTGGAAATAAAAAAAATATATGCATAGACTCAATGAGAAGCTAGAAGTTGCAGGTTTTATGCTCCGCCTTAGCAGTCAAACGAGCTGTAGTAGGTGACTGCTCCTCCCAACTTATCCACTTGCCAAATGACAGTGCTGAAATTCCAAGCTGCCCAGGGTACAATCTTGCTTTCATTTACTCATTTTTCCAGCAAACAACACAACAAAGTCTCACCTTCTTAGGTATTTCTAGAGGTAAGTGAAATAAATTCAGAACATATAATTAAAACAAGGATATAATTAAGACAAATATATTCCACTAAGCAAAATAATTTTTCCATCAGCTTCAGTGGAAACAGGGTTAAGTCTATTAGATGTAAACAGATTGAAAATGACACCACAACATGGTCTCTTTTTTTTACTTCCTGTTCTAATTTCTCTTCAGCTGAGCTTTTGAGAAATCCTCACATTGTCTAAAGTAGTGAGATATCATGAATTTGCAGCTTGGTGCCTATAGATTGCAAAGCAGCTGCCAGCAAGTTTAGCTATTGTCCATCTAAAAATGGATGGCAACAACAGACAGCCATTCCCAGAGGTCTTCTTGGACAGGGACTCCGAGACTCTTGTAATAGATTCATCAAGATGATAATTCTTTTGCATACCGTTCTGCAGTGTCCCAGTATTACTATTTGGAAAGGCAATAAAATACTTGATGTTTTTATATAAATGAGTAAATAGTCGGCACGGTACATAACTACATAGGAAGAACCAGAACTCTTACACCAAAGGAATAAAATTCACCAGTCATGCCAATACACCTATTCATTTCACATGATGGAGTGGAGTAACTACATTGAAATCAAAGACATTACATTTAAAACTCAGGATTCAAAAGACTTATCCAAAGCCCAGTAAGTTTCTTCAAATCTTTAGAGTTAGTGCTTCAGATGAGTAATTTGGATAGAGCTTGACCTCCAGGCATGTCATAAAGTTTCCCGTCAAAGCTTGAGAACTATTTTCTTCAGATTAATCCCTGTGCAGTTTTCTCTGCTACCTCCATAAGCAGGGAAAATAATAAAAAAAAAGTGCTCTAATACACAAATAATCACGATGCAAGAGCACACACAAAAAAACATACAGTCAAGGGAGTAAGCAAGTTAACAGAGCCAACGTTTTTTCAGAGCAAAATGATAGCCAAATGGGAGACTGAGCAGCAGGGGACAAAACAGATTGCACAGTTTGAAGAAAAACAGGTGGGGTAAAATAAAATTCAGTCCCAGTTGTGTCTGGTACTGAATAATATAGATGAAAACTCTAGACACAGCAGTACATTTTGTACTTGCAGTCAGTATACCAAAAGGACATTTATTTGTCCACACACATTAAACCAGTCTTTAAAATAAAAGTTTACTAAAGATCTTCACCCTCATCTTCTAACAGTGCCTGAAACCTAGACCTTTCCTCTGTTACTTAAAACAGCTATAGAATTTTTTGTGCATTTCCCTTCAAACACAATCTATAAATCTATAGAAGTGTCTCAGCATCATTTTCCTGCCTAAATCCATACATGGAGACCAAATATAGCTTGCTATTCCTCTGATCCGGCCGAAGGAACTCTTTGAAACAGTGTGGGTTAAAACCCACACTCATATTTATCCTGTGACACAAGCTTCTATATAGAAAAGCTTTAGCATCATTGCCTAAGCCTGACTGACATTTTTATTACCCAAATCACTATGAAGACTTACATTTTCCAGTGCACTGCTTCTGCTGGAGCTGGACTTTTGGGCAATACACCAATTACCCATCAGGAAGTGAAAAAGAAGGAGCACATATTATTTATGTCTGTTAGCAGTCCTGTCATGAGTACGAGCAGTGATTTTATGGCTATCGAGGGACTCTAAACCACCACAAAAAATTCAAATATACCATGTAACCTAACATATGCAACCCCTGCATTAGCCAGATCTCGCAGCAAAACGTTCTGTTCCAAAATGGTTGCCTTAATGTAAGTACAACTCAAAACACTGTAAAATAGGTTAATCCAACATAGCATTTAAGCATCTATTGACTTGTTCTACTTCCAGTCATTCCAGAGCAGAGCATTCTAACTAAAAGATTACCACAGCAGGATACAGAAAAGCTTACTGTATTCAATGCAGCACTGTCATTGCAGAGATGTGTCAAGGCCCTGGAAGAGTTGAGAAGCAGCCTAAACAAGTACTTAGGGGTCTCTAATTTTAAGTTGAGGTCAGTGCTCTGAAACTCCAACTTGCAGGATTTGGAGAAAAGCTAGCATATATTCAAGAGTTCAGTACCTAGCAACACGGTCTCAGTGACCGGGTAGTATACACTGTTCAAAGAACTATAGCATACTTAAATATCTGCTTAAAAGTTATACCAGTTTAACAGTGTGACCAACTCATTGTGTCATCTCATTCTCCACAAAAAGTCCTTCTGCCAAGCAGAAGTGCCATGCCTATCTTCCCAGCTGCACTATCTCCTGCAGCTCCAGCTCCTTGCTATGTCATCTGCAATCAACACATTGAGCTTCTACCTCTGTCAGTCCCAGTCCCTCTTTACAAATAATCTCTCCACTTCTTTCAAGGATAGATGTGAGGTAATACTAGCAGAATAACCTCTTACTCTCCAAGGCTACCTGTTCCTTCCATCTACCCTCATCTTCCTTGTAACATCTCTTTGCCTTTTCCCCCTCAAGATCTCTGTTCTTCAGTTCTTCTCTTCTGATAAAAGTGTGAGGGCCACCATGGCTAGGACACTTGCCTAGCAAGGATAACTAGAGACAATGGGCATAAACTGAAACATGAGAAGTTCAGACTGGATGCAAGGAGAAACTTTCTGCCCCATGAGGACAGTGAAATGGGTTGCCCAAAGTGTCTGTGAAGTTTTTAGCCATAGAGGTTTTGAATATCTCTTTGGATAAAACCCTCAGCAACCTAGTCTGACTTCTCTGCCACCCCTCCTCCCCCCAAATCAAAATATACTAACCTGTGAAAGTAGCACCTGCTTTACAAAACAAAAGCAGTGCAAGGAATCTCTAACCTCTTTAAATGCAAGACCTCAGAAGCAGTGTGTTCATCAGTGGAAAAAAGTAATGATCTTTCCTTAGGTATTAACATCCATTATTGATGCACTAGGTGGAGTTCAGATTTTCTTCCTTGTTCAAATTTTCTAATAGCTGTCCAAAACCAAAGCTGTCACCTAGGCTAGGCTTTGCAAGCCAATGTCTTGCAACAAAGTTTTTTCAGACTGCCAGAACTATGTCAAAGACAGGCCACATCCCTAAATCTTATGCCAAGCCAGGTGCCCATGGTGATAAAACATTCTCCTGAAGACAGCCTGACCTTGGCAGCTACACAGGTGCAGTTATCAATCAAGGTTTATAAGCACAAGCCAGCTAAGCGTCTTCATCCTGTAGAGATGGAATGGACGCCATGGTGTTGGGCAGGCAGGTGCTGATTGCTTCACCCCCTATAACGCACTGCTGGCCAGAGTTGGAACTCTGGCCTGAGAGAGGAACAAATACACAAAAATAGGTGCCTGAAGTCCAAGTTGCTAAAGGACTGGCAAGGCGACAGGCTGTACAGCTGGAGAAAGATCTAAAGGAGTGGATCAGGTTGCAACTAGAATTTAAATGGTGTAGCTAGTAAGAGTTGTCATCCACTAAGCATCTGCCTTCATTTCTCCTTTAGAAGAAGAAATTAGATTCCTGAACTATTGCTCAAGAATTTATGCAGAAACATAAAAATATGTTGTCTCTATGGTTTAGGAAGAGGAAAACAATAAAAAAATCTAACAGCTCTGTATGGACTTCATCTGTTTTAAGGCAGGTTTCCTATGGCCTAGGTGATTCTAAAGTTTAGATTTAAGTGGACAGCTAGGTAGAGCAAAGAGGCCTGCTAAACATCCCATGTTTTAATTATTTTTTTTTAAGGCAATTAACCTGGAAAAGTGACTTAGCACTTAGCAGTAATTTTTTTTCTTGCATACATGGGACATTCCCTTGAGGAAACAGGGACACTTCCTAGTAGACATTTTAATGGAAAGCAATAATAAGCTCACACATTGTAAGACACCCAGGAATCTACAACAGAAAGGAGATAAAGTTCATGAACACACAGTGCACAAAAACTTTCCAAGCCATATTCATATAAGACAAAACTGTAGGACATCAGTCTCCACACATACTACCACTCCTAGGATTACACTTTTGAATATAATTCCCCTCAATGAAACAAGCAGAGACATGGTAGAGTACCAACACTAAAATCAAAGGAGAGTATCCAAAGCATTTACAGGTGGTAAAAGCATGACCATATAGCTAATCAGAACAACGGATAGGAAGAGTTTCCTTTCTCTGGCAGTTTTGGAAAGGAAGACTTATCTTGTGTTGGCAGAACGCTAAAACTGTACACAAATTGAGACATTATTAAAAAAACAGAGTAGATGCAACATTTTTCATTTGACCCACATCAAAAAGGGACATTTAAAGCAAAAATGTTAAGTTTTGGTAGAGAGTTCTATAAACATTTCAGGAGTAATTAACAGAATAAATACAGATCTGTCTTTTGGTGTCACGAGATTTGCTTTTGTGACTGAAAAACAGTCAAGGCAACATTTTGGGGCGCAATATCGACCTATAACCATGAAGTATATCTTTAAAGTATTTTCTGTACAAGGGCACACATGCTTCAAGGATTTAAAGTCAGTTTTAATAGCATTTTTAAGACACATTTTTCTCCATGGCAGTTTGAAGTATTCAGATACAACAGCAAAAATACTCATCTTCCTGTTTCACTGATAGATTTCATGAACTTTCACAGAATAAAATCATAGAATCATCTGGGTTAGAAAGGATCTTTAAAGGTCATCTACCCTGAGCAGGGATATCTTCAACTAGACCAGGTTGCTCAGAGCCAAGTCTAACATGACCTTGAATATTTCCAGGGATGGGGCACCTACCACCTCTTTGAGCAACCTGTGCCAGCATTTCACCCTCATTGTAAAAAATTTCTGCCTTATCTAGTCAAAATCTACCCTCTTTTAGTTTAAAACCATTGCCCTTTGTCCTATCGCAACAGGCCCTACTAAAAAGCCTGTCCCCACCTTTCTTATAAGCCCCCTTTAAGTACTAGAAGTCTGCAATAAGGTCTCCTTGGAGCCTTTTCTTCTCCAGGCTGAACAACCCCAACTCTCTCAGCCTGCCCTCACAGGAGAGGTGTTCCACTCCTTTGATCATTTTTGTGCCCTCCACTGAAACTGATCCAACAAGTCCACATCTTTCCTGTGCCGAGGGCTCCAGAGCCAGACTGCACTTTGGCCTTCCTGACCCCACCCTTATACAGGTGGTCAGCATCCCTAGACTCTCCCCAGGCTACCTGTCCCTCCTTCTCTCACCTTTGCATTTCTTTCTTGCCCTTTAGTTTGACCAGAAGGCTTCAATTCAGCCACACCAACCTCTTGCCTTCTTTTCCTGATTTCTTACACCTGGAGATCAAGAGCTCTTGGCACTTTACGGAAAGCATCCTTCAGGATCTGCCAGCTCTGTTCTGCTCCCTTGTCCCTGAGGGCAGTTTCCCAGAGAGTCCTATTGACTAAATCCTTGAAGGGATGGAATTTTGATTTCCTTAAGTTCACAGTCCTGACTTCACTATTTGCCTGACCAACATCCCGCAGGACTGCAAACCACCAGTGCACAATCACTGCAGCACAGGCTGCCTCCAATCTTGACATCACCAATTAGCTCACTTATAGCTCACTTTTCCTAAGTGGATTTCCCAGATTTGCAGGCAGAAAGTTTCACAGAGTCAGGAACAGGAGTTAACTCTCCTGGTTTCCTGTTCAGTGACTTAATGAAGAGGCCATCCTGTCTCTTTTGCACATGTACATTGTATAATTCCTCTGGGGATCAAGGGGAGAGGAGATGTGCGTGCTTACACACACCCATATGCATCAAAATGAAGTAGTATATGTGATACTGCAGACCATATTTCCATAGGACCCCTGCCAAAAAATAAACAATTGGCAGAAGATGTACATTAGTATGCGTTTTCCCAAATATTCCCATCTAAACACTGCGTACCTCATTAGGCTTTGCAGCCACTGGATTCAGGGATAGTGAGAATAGCACCAGGATTCAAATCATAGTATTTACAGAGAAAATCTTGCTCCATCCACAAATGCCCCATTTAATCTCTCACCTAACAGTCTCCATAATGGTCAGCTGTACTGAAATAAAAATATATTTACAAACCAAAAATAGGACCCATCCTGTTGTCACAAAGCATTTATTGCAGATAGCTCATCTAACTTTCCTCACAACCAGACTTCACCAAGATAACCTGTACAGTACAATACTTTTAAAGGTTTGTAGGTCCATGAAAACCAGATAGGAACCTAGAGGGCATGCCTATGGAGGTCAATCACCCAATGAGATATTCAACTGCATCCTTACATACTAAAACCCTTAACAAATCTGCTTGTTTGCCTATAGGCTGAATTGTAAGAGGAGGCTAATCAAACTTCTCTAAATCACATGGGTGCTGTGGGAATTTATTAATTTTTATAGCAAGTGCTTTGAACACATACTATAAAGCTGCTATTCAAGTTCTAAGTATTCAACAGGTCCAGGTTTGCTCAGAAATTCTTGAACTTTTAAGGAATCTGATCAGAGTTTTGACTGTAAGAAAACTTGAAACCAGTTCTGGTCTCACGTTTCACTGAGCATTTAGCATAACTGATAGCAATCCTTTCTGATGTATGTTCCATTTCCTTGAGTCTTTTGGTTTACTCTCTGATGGCTGGTCAACATAAACTTGTGGCACTGCTTTTGCAAGAGAAGTGTGCTCCAACAAGTTGCTCTAGGTATCTTACGCATTCACATTTCGTGTATTGTAAGCTCAGCCTTTTCAAACATTTTTGACACTTAAAACACAGCTTCATTAAGAACCATCTTAGATCATGGTCACTGTGTTGAGCAAAAAAAAAAAGCCTACAGAAATATATCTCTTTTTGTATGAAGTGATAAAAATGAACTGAGTGCAGTTATGCTATGAGTGCAGACCCTATGACATCCTCATTTCATCTGTCTTCCATACAGGATTTTCATCCCTGAAGAGTCTTGAAGAATGTGGGGAAACTTTCCAGAGCTCACAGAATTGAACCTAGCTCTGGAGACCCAAAGGCAGCAGCAGATTCCCATTGAGTCACCACTTTAGACTTTGTCACTCAGCTGACTGCAAACAGCTACATACCCACAGCATTACAGATGTGTTTCTGACTGTCCTATTACAGCTTAGTACAGGATGCACATTTTATATCCTTCCCCCCTCCATCTAAGTCTTGCTCTGTTCAGAAGAGACATTAAGCTGAGCGCTCACTAAATAGACTCCAACGCACAGAGTGGGACTTCATCTCTTAACCGCATCCACCTAAAACTATCACAGAGCACAAGCTAACACAAAGCTCAGCAATGCTTATATATCTTAGTTACTGAGCAGTTCAGTCAAAGCTACTTGACTCCATCTAAATCACCCTTGTGCACCACAGTTTGAAAAGGAAAAAAAAAAGAAAATATCAGAGGCAAAATATGCCTTTTTCTTTAGCAATAATAAAATCCCATCTAATGCTAGAAATCTTGGCATTATCCAAAAAGCATTGAAATCCAGAAAAACCAATAAGGATCCCTTTTCCCATATTCATTTAAGTAATTTTGGACCTCTTTCTCTCAGGTTTAGCTCAGCAGTCCATGTCAACATCCAGTATCTTATAGAACCTGTATACGTGGGACTTAATATGCAAATAAACTCTAAACATCATATCTTATTATTTTGAAGAAATGTCAAGTGCAAACACATTCCTTCCATGTACACAGAAATGTTGCTAGTATTTTTCTATCAGATATGAATATACAAGATATGAGGCAAAAACTGATACAATATTCTGCACTATAATTAGGAATTAGCAGACCTCCATACAAAACCTGATGTTCAATGAAACATGGGTATCTTTGACATTTTTTTTTCTCGACAAGGTGCCATTCCTCAAGTCATGCTTCCTCAGCCAAGCCTTCCCCTGATAGGAGAAGCCATGTTCCAGAAAGCCTTAAAACTTCAACCTCACAGTCAAACTTCCAGTCACACTTCCAGTCAAACACCCTTCTCTTCCTCCAAAGTTTAATTCCTACCATCATTTTTGTACCAAGTAGTCCTTTATTTCTTCCTTTTTAAGGTCAGGTCTCCTCAAAAATCTCCATAAAACAGCACCTTCCTGAAAACTTCACCCATATGAGGCGTCCTTCTCCTTGTTATATAACCTTCCCTTGAGTGTTTTAATTCCCTACAGCTGTGCTCCTTCCAGCACCTTATTGTCTGCCTTCTATCCTTTCCCCGCCTCGTGTGTTGTTTTTTTTAACCCCAACCCACTCAGGACAATTTGCCTGTACACAGAATTTATTATTTTTCTTTAGATATTTGTTTGCTTGTGTGATTTATCCCTCCTCCCACCTCTAACACTATGAAAGTCCCCAAAGACATTAAAAAGTGTTGTTGAAAAAGTTAATAGGAATGACCTGATTTGTATTTCTTCCAAAACAAGGTTGATGTAAAGTGGCTGTTGCCACCTGCCATCAAATAGAGGGAAAACTCAACTGCCTCTGAAGCAGCTGAACATAATGAGGAAATACTAAGGATTATTAATGAAAAAAAGCTGTGAACTGCTGCACCTTAGCTATTGCTTTACAGTGCATTAGCCTTCCCTGCACTACTGGCAGAAATTTCAAAATTTCTGAAGGGGTAGACAGACATAAAGGAAAATATTCATTATGAACTAGGGCCTTTTGCTTCTAGCCCCCTACTAAAGTTAGGGACTTAACACTCCTTGAAGTTGCCCAATTCTCCACTAAGTTTGATCATACACCTCTAACAAAATCACTGCCCTTTTTGATAAGCCAGTTTGGGGTACCTGAAACAGAGAAAAATAAAATCTGCTGGTCACTTTAAAATCTTTATCCTATAATGACCTGAGATGAGAAATGACTGGCTTGGGTCCCTAATCGGGCAGCCTCTGAAAAACTGAGGTCTTGACTTTGAGCTCCCTAATAACCACACCAGCTGTAGTTGAGATGATTCATAGATTTTCCAACCATTAAGATAATTCAATCTGTTTGAGTAACACAACACTTAAAGTCTTACATGGTAGTTCATGCAGCACAATGGATCACAAACCATGCTGTAATTTTACTATTTCTAGAACAAAAACTAATTAAGTGACTAAAACTGAAGGAAATAAATTGAAGTTATAAGGCACAAACATGTAGACTTGTGTTTAAACAGAATGTCCCCTGGCAATGGCTGAATTCCAGCACAGGGGTTTCTTAAAGAGTATTTTTAAAAGTCATCTGATTCTGAATTACCATGTTTCCTAACCTCAGATTCTAGCCTGCAAAAAATCACACTGAGGAAGGACAAATAGTTTAAGTTTATGCACTCCCCAGAGCGCATAATCTTGGTAGGGCAGCTGTGTTGCAGAAAGCAGGCTGCTTTATTATGTCTTACAGATTGCTCCTGATCTATGCGAGTCCTGTCACAGGAAAAAAGTCCAGCAAGAGAGGAAGAATGTAGAGCTTTCAGCAGAGGGAGGTATTGACACAGCATATAACTCCAGGGGAGGGGATCTGAGACTGACTGTTTCAGTGCCTGGCTGCAGTTAGAGGCAATATATCCCTCCTCCGGCAGGTTTTTTAGGGGGTTATTTTTTGGGTTCTTTTAAAGCGAATAGCTTGCCCTCAAACAGCTTTCCTGATGTTGTTTTCCTGTTTGCAGATGTTGAGTTGCATTCTGTTGTCAGTGGAAAAAAAAATAAATGACAGGGTGGGGGGAAAGGAAACAGAGACATAAATTTAAAGAAAGAAGCCTCTGGTCACCAAAAATAGCCGCAGCAGATAGTGTAACTGAAACCTGCCTAGTGCCTACGCTGTCAGCCCAGAGCACAGGGCAACGTTACATAATATTTTCCACATTTATTTCAAGCAGGGCAGCCTGCCAGCTTGATAGATTTCTAGAAAGGGTGGGAGAGAGAGAGCAGTTTGATTCACAGACTGCTGTATTTACAGCTCACCCCACGGCCACTGCCTTCCCCTCTTTGGGCGTTTACCTTTACAGTTTGCCAGACAGCAGTGCGAGCATAACCCTGATATAGAAAGTAAGTCACTCTTCAGACTGTCTAATGCACTACAGCTGCACAAGTTGCCTTTGGTTTTCTTGTTTTGAGGGTGCTAATGTACACTGATTTGCTGAAAGCTCAGTTGTTGTCAAAGTCTAGAAATTACCAGTATGAAAAGCACCTCAACAAAAACATGAGGAGAGAAGGGAGCTTCAGCTTCTCATCCTTCACTGCCCTCACCTTTAGCAATACACTCCAAAAGTGGAGTCTTTAGGAAGAAAAGGTTTCTCAAAACTGTTGAAACAAAAGTTGATCCATGATGGGTTAAGGTTAGAAGTGGCTGTGAATCTCCAAAATGGACCTGAATTTTCTCAGAAGGCAGAGCTGCTCTGCTCAAGTGCCTCAATGAAACCAGCTACCTAGTTTCCTGGGAGGAATTGCTAGGAAGGGTATAATTATATGAAAAACATTTGTCAAGAACAATCATACAAATGACTAAATGAACAGTTCTGTGTTATGTGTGACAGGACAATCCATAAAGCAAAGCATTGCCCTGCATATTTCCTGCATTTATTCTATATTTTCTTTACATGTGGCAGGTTCTCCATTGGGACTTCTCAAATACCTCATTAAGATTTTACTATTGCTGGCAAGCAATAACATTGCAGCTTCCCATCAAAGATAGACAGGAAAAATTACTAGAAAAGTTACAAACAAAAAAAGTCTGTTTCCTACATCCAACTTGCATGAAGAGAAAAAGGAGATGAAAGAAAGGGAAAAAATAGAACACTGATATCACTGTAATAAACCCAGTATGTTGTCCATAAACCTGACTACAGAAAAAAGAGGTTAAGACTATCCTTCCCTCTCCCATCCATATATGACTCGGTAGGGATATTTGAATGGGATTGAATGGAAATGTCGCTGCACAGCATAAAAGTTGCTAATACATTTATGTAGAATATTAGTGCCAGTATCATTAAATCAATCCATTTCGCCAAACCAAATTGCTTTGACCATGTTTTTTAAATGAAGAAAACAAGAGGATGCCAGCTAAATGCCAACATGTAATAATTTTAACCTGCAAAGAAGAGATGTTCCCAGACCAGCATGGAGATAAAACAAAAGCACAGTTCATGAAACAATGCAATGATGTCAAGTGAGGTGTAATATTTCCTCTTACTAGTAACATTGTGTGCTTTGAGAGTAATGCCTTTCAGCCTGAATCATCCTCCAAAACAAAATCTTTCCTTTCAACATTGGTCTCATCAATAGTTTACAACTGGAGTTTACTGGCTTTGGTTATAACGACCTCCCCAAAAAAATGTAGGGGGTAGAAAATCTTTAAAGATTATTTTTGTTTCTTATGAACATGCTTAAAAGGAATCCCTCAATTTCTTTTCTATCTTGGATGACATTTTATCATTTCCACATTTTTTCCAGAGAGTCTGGAGACTGACAAAATCTATACATTTACCCAGAGAGAACTCGGTATCCTCTTCTTTAACTGTGAAAAGGACCCTAGGTTTAATAAATGAAAATAAATAGCATTGAACTTACAGGATCAATTCTGAGATAAAAAAAAAATACATCCTAGTATTTGGAAAAGGGTAACCTATTCATAAACTGATAGAATAAATCGTTTCTAACACAATAAGTAATGAGATTCTGTAGCATCATCCAACTGTAACAGTTTCTTCCACAATATTATATTGCCATTCATTGAGTTTTCTGACTATTTAAAGATCGAATAATGAAGAGTGGCAAGAAGGGAAAACAGAAGCAGAGGCAGAAGTTTGCTGGGGGGGAAGAACACAAAATCAGAAAAAAATGGGAAAATGGAAATCAGGATGTTTGAGGAGAGCTGAGTCAGACCCCAAAGAACAGAGAGAGACGAGGACAATAGGCTGGGACACAAAGATACTGGTTTAATTCCAGATTCAGCCACAAACTCTGCAGCAAGCTGTATGATTTACTTTGAGCCCCAACAAGCTGGTGGTGAAAGGGGACAAAAACCTTTCACCTCAGGGAAGGAATAGTTGTGCCTATGAGGCACAAAGTGTGTGTATGACCACTGTGCTGTGAAATATGCCAGGGACATACCCCGTTTGGCTCTAAAGAATAGCTGAGGGACAAAATGCAGCATCTGCACAGTTCCGCATCAAAGTCAGCCAGCTCTCCTCAGCACCAGTGTTACCACCACAGTTATTGCCAGATAGGAATACTCACTGCAATTTCAGTGCAAACCTTGGGGTCACTATGTTTGTAGCTTCATAAATACACACAGTAAGGTTTGCCAAAGCTCAGGTTTTTCACTTCTGCTTCAGAACAACATTAAATTGTGATTCTCTTTCCGGGACTTGAGCTAATATATCTGCTCTGTGACATACTCTACCATGTAGAAGTAAAGCCACATAATGAACCATTCACTCAAAGGAGTTTAAAAGTAGAATGTACATTGTATTGTCTCTCAAAGGAAGAATTTATCACCCCAGTTCCTAAGGCACTAGTAAATATGTTGGACATTGTAAACGCACACTTTCCTTTGCTTTTGGCAGTAACTAAACAAAACTTATTTAAAATGTAGTCTACCTTCTGCTATTCCAGTCCTTTAGAGTTCATAATCCTCAATCTTCAGAAAAGTAGATTCAAAAGCTGCAGCTAGACAGCAGGACGCAGGAGGGCACCACAGTTCCCAGGGGAGGGCATGCCCTTTCACCACATCCTGACCGCATCCTCAGGTAGGACCAGTCTGAGCACCACTTTCCTCACCCGTCATACACTCCTACCTGGCTGTTCTCAGAAGAGATGTTTATGGTGGGAGCCATGGTGGTGTCGAACAGGCCCTGAACTGGACACAGGAACCAGGACCTGCTGAGCCGTAGCCCGGTGTGCTTCACTACTGCCCCTTTCACTGCCATGGTCTTAGTGCTGGGACGTTGGGTACAGCACAAGGTTTTGACATGGTTGGATAATGTCATCTGCATTTACTGAAATTATTAATGTAGGGCTTTCTATTTTAATTACAGAAATATTCTGTTGGCCCAAAAAGCGATTACAAAATTTAATTAGATTCTAAACTTGAGGAAACTACTTAAATGTTCACAGGCAGCCTCTCTTTTCTGATTGAGAATGAACTTGGGTCTTCCCAATGGTGTAGGAAAACTCTTTAAAAGAAAGATATCCCTCTCTATTGAGGTTGGGTTTTATTATATATATCTTTGTATTACAAGGCAATATTTCTAGACTAAGGATTATTGTTTACACAGTGATATAAATGTGTAGGGCTCTTCAAAAACTATAAAGCAGAGCAGCCCCAAAAGCTCTTTATTTATTGACATAGTGTTGCAAGGTGACAAGGGCCCTGAATTTCCACTGAAACTATTGTCTAATGGGAGTTCTCATCACCTTGTAGGAAATGAAAGATACACATACTCACTTAAATACACTGTGTTATATTGCTACAGGAGGTAATTTTATCTAGGTCAGGCAATAGAATAGTTTACAAAGTGATATGCAAAGTTGTAAGTCAAGAGGCAACAGGGTTTTTTTGACAGTTGGGGCGATTTTGCCTTAGATGCAGCCAAGATGCCAGCAGCTCTGTTACCTCCGTGTTTAGCAGAGGGCTGTTAGTGTGGCTCCACCACTACGTAGGAGGCATAGGTGAAGATCTTTGCCATGCAGTCAATCACAACACAAACTCCTCAAAATCAGACTGCTTAACATCTTCAGTGCACAGTCATAATGAACTCACGAAGTAGTATCTGACCAAGATCATTCAAGACTCGTTCTATCTTGGTAATAGCACCTGCTAAGACAAGTGTTGTTTTAACAACACTACCGTACAGCTCTAATTTCCACCAAAATTCCACCAGAGAAAGAAAGCAGAAAATATGTCTTTTATGAAACCAATGATGATATGATCTGAGAAGACACATAACACATAATCAGGTTATTCTTGAAGCATTATCATAAACACAAAATATATGGACTGTAGGACTGCAGAAAACTGCCTTTGGCAAGGTGCCTCTCTGGTCTTAAATTCCTAAGCAAATGTGTTTTCACATCTACATCTGTGCTAAGAGTTATGGGGTAAGGTGAGAAGGTTGGTTCCCAGAGCAATGTGAAAGTTGGATGCCTTGTGACACTGGAGTTTGGTGTAAGCTGATCCTCTTCGCAACTGGTCATAACACACGTTGCCAGGACAAGGCAATGACTGGCCTTTATGTGGTTTCACAACATTACCAAATTAGCAGGAATTACAGAGATTTCCACTGCCCAGTGCCTCTTATGTACAGGCCCTGGGCCTTTCTCCTTCTGGGCCTAAAGGAACAGATTTTCTCCCAAAGGGTGGGCAGGCACCAGCACCATCTCAAAGAGCAATTTGAACACCCTATGGAAAAGATGTTGTGTGTATGTAGCTTTTCAATACTCATAGAGCATTTCAAGAAATGGATACAGCAACCACAAAACATAAATCCATTCTATCCTTAGTAAGGCACAGTCTAGCCTCAGCCTGACTTAAAATCTTAAATGTTCTCTTTAGTTAGGTTTCTTTGTATGGAATGAAGTAATATGCCAAAAAAACAGAAGAGACAAATGTGGAAGGGAAAAAAACTGACAGTGGCATAGAAGTATATGTAAGACATAAATCTCACTTCAGCCTTGCACTTTCCTGCTAAGTATAAACCAGTTACCCTCCCTTCTGGAACAAACTGAAGGATTTCATAAAGTAGAAGTGTTTCAAATTACTTTTTCACCTATAATCAATTTTCCTTTTCTCTTTGGCAGTCACAAAATTCCATCTGGGCAAAGCACTTTAAAAATCGACTTGCTTCTCTATATTAATTTTAAAAGATTGACTTAATTACTTGTCAATTGTTCACATTGTGCAAACAATGTTTAGATCTGGATTCTGCTAGTACATAATGAAATGCAAAGGAAAAAAAGAAAAAATTCCAACAAAAAGAAAAATTCGCAAATGATATCTTAATTATAGTAACACCTACATCTGGGTATTTGGGGTATCAACTGGATCTAACTTGGAGTCCAAAGCTGGGTATTCTGCAGAAATGTGGTTAGATACCTTTTGTGTCAAAGACAAAATTATTTTTCCAATGTGTCAGAAGATCAGAAAGTTGCAGTTAGTTTTTTTTCACTCAGTTGTTCTACTATACATTTGATATTTAAAAGGCACATTTGGCCACACAGATTTAGGCCAAATTAAACATAGATTTTAGATTCTCCTATCACAGTTTGCAAATTAATTCAGCCTCACTAGGAAAAGAGCTTTGTAAAAACCAACGTAACCACTAAAACTGAAAGGAGACTGAAACCCACAACATCCAGAGGATGTTGCAGCTACCATTAGAAGACATCAGAAGAAGAACTGAAGAAACAGGTCCCCCTCTCTGCAACTTATGAGCACCTACTGCCTAGACTGATACAGCCTCATGCAGCTGAGGAGTTCTGGTGGCACAGTTCATCAGCAGGTTCACTGGGCAGCAATAACTGTATGGCCACAAGTCCTAGGTACCACCTGAAATAAATGAAAGTACAGGAACCATCCAGACTCTTATTCCTCTTCCTCGTTCTGCAAAATTGAGATAGAACCCTGTAGGTCACTTTTGTTGTTCTTCCCACTTATTGGTTCCTTGGGGACATGAAAGCACAATTGCATTATTTTTTTTTTGAGAGGAAGAGGCAAAAATCCAAACTAGCCAAGAAAAGAGATACAAAAATTACCCATGTACTTATATTCCTCCCCCCCCAAAAAAGTGTAAAATCCAGCAATTGCAAGAGTAGGTAAGCAGGACAGTTCTGGCCAAAACTCTTATTTACAATGCAGTTTTCACCACCTAAACACCCTAAGCTATCTCTGCTTGGATTCAGTGGCAGGTGACCCTTTTCCAGACTCCTCAGTCCACAGAAAGCTGTCATAAAAGTCCCCCCTAGATTTACAGGTACATGTGCAAAAAGAGCTCTGTGATCTTCTGCCTTTGGGGACCCTGTGAAGTGAGCACTACCCCATAGCCCCACGTACCCTGAGGCCAAACTATAACATCACCTTTGTTAAAACTGTTGATTCCAATTTATCAAATATTTGCATTTCACAGATGAGGAACCCAAAGCAAATCTGCACTTTTAGATACAGTCTCTTCATTTGTGGCAGCTAAGTCCTGTTCCTAAAAGAAAGCACATTCCCAGGGTGATGCATTCACTCCAGAGAACATCTTGTTGTAAGTAGGAAAATAGCATGGGAAGGAATATCTACAATCCCTGAGATAACATAGTTCACAGCTTCCTTTTTTCCCCAAAGAGAACAAACACATCCGTCCCTCTTCTGAATCCACGTAGTGCAAGACATATTACCTAATGTCTGATCATGGAAGTTGTGATTTTCTAATTTGTGCAGAGAAAAAACATAGCCTGGCAAAGTATTTAAAGTCCCATCATTTGTAATTACTGCGGACGGTAGGGAGTGAAATCCTGCAGAAGGTACAACTCCTGACTGCAAGCCAGAAAGAAAAGAAGTAAATATATATCTGCTAGGGAATAATCAATGCCTGCACCAGGACGTCTGAGAACTATTTTTTGGTTCAGTGAATCATACTTCTAAGGAAATGGCCACTACTTATTGAAGATCTGAACAAAAGAAATGCCATTTCAGTTTGCATGCACCAAATTCAGAGGCAGCAATGAAGCAATGACAGAGGCTCACTGTGCGGCGTGTAGCAAGTGTGCCACAGAGATCAAACCTCAGGTGCTGCTGGAACATGTTGTGCTCTTCAGCCTCTCATCACCTGCTGCTATTGGCTGACTCCAGGTATCAGATGGAAATATCACACCGCAGCTCAACCCAAAACTGCACCCACTCTTTCACGGCAACAGACATTTATGACTTGCAGTTTGCGTCATTTATGCCCCCTAACAACAAGAGCCTGCAAATCTGCCTGCATTTGCAAAGTAACCAAACTGCCTTATCTAAAAGCGTGTGCTTTCTTGTGGCTTTTTTAAGAAAATCTTTCTTCTAGCATCTTTTTTCTTTAAAAAAGGTTCTTGATTTCACAGCGATGATAATATTCTTTTGAGAGACATTTTGTTCATAAAATCCTCCTTTAAAAATCTTATTGCTAAAAGAACTGGCAACAGTAGGACAGTGTTATCCTCAGCATAGATGGCATTTTAATGGGTTGAGATAACTTGGACAGCTTGTTTTGGCAATATTTGCCTAAGTAGTGGAAAAATAAAACAGAAATCTGTAAATTCATTCCAAGTCTAGACATCTTTAAGTTCTTCTGCACATTTTCTTCCACAGGTTTTGGTCTTATTTGCATTCCCAAGAGACACCAGTTCAAAACTTTCCTCCACCTGAGAGGAGCTGGAATCCTTCTCTTCTGGGACAAATTACAAGTGTAAAGCCTATAATTTGTAAAGCCTGGCTTTGTAGAAACAACATAAATTAGGCAAGTCCTCCATAACTTGAAGCTTGCAACACTCACCTACTAGAGAGGGAACCTGTGCTCTAGTTTCTATGTTGATAGGATTTATGGTCACCGTGGCAGGGACTGGGACCTAGATCTTGCTTCTCCCTACTGTTATGCAATATTAAGGAAGAGGAAGTTGCCAGATGAATATAGTGGCAGAGGCAGTATGAAGAAATCACCTTCAAAAACAGTTTCAGGGTAGTTTTACATAGCATTCACTGGGGAGGATGCTTCTGAGAAGTGGAGTTATGTGCTGATATTGTCTCTACACACAGATTTTCAGTTACATATGAAGCTACTACTGAAAAATTTACATTTACTATAAGAATTACTAAGATCCAGACTCTGAAAATTTGCCAATAATAATAATGGGAGCTGATTACCTAAAATGCACTCATAAATTCTTGATGCCCACACTTTCATGAAAGATAAAGGCAGATACCTCCAGGTGGGAAAGAGATCCGAGCTGAATCAGTTTATTTCGAGTTACCCAGGCCTGTCATTCAGTTGCTAACCAGCTTTCATACAGCATCTTTCCACGTACTCTGCAGACATCAAATAAATAAGTATCAGGCAGTGTTAGCAATGTTTTGAGTTCTAAAAAATAAAGTATCAAAGCTCTACAGAGCCAATTACTATCACAGAATCAACTCCAAACTGTATTTCCAATTGAAATCAATATAATACGTTTTAAAACAATAAATATTTCTCTTATAACAGCTTTATATACAGAACAGTATTCTGAGTATGCTTGATTTACTGAAATATTTCCCATTAGCAATTATTTCAGTCTCACTTTTCACTAGTAAAGTATGCTACCTTTCCTAATTCTTCAGATTTGCAAGGTAACGGTCTTATTTCTGCTACTGGTCCAGATGTTCCTCCAGGCACTGGAATTCAATAAAGCAGATGGATTCAGAAAAAAATGGCTGCTGACTGAGGCCATACTACATTTGCAATGTTAGAAAGAGCCCCAGGAAACACTGTTGGGAGCAGTGTGCAGGATAGGCATTCAAAGGTGCAAAATATGTTACCGTATCTCTGGATGACAGAGACAGGATGTGCACACTGACCCAAGCCATTCTGGATGTAATGTACTTCCAGTACTAGTGGGAACTGCAGAGAGCGAGTTTGCTGGTTGGTGGAGCACCAGTGAGGCTTCTGCATGTTCTGCCTCAGAGCACCAGCAGATCACAGGCCTCACCATCTTCTAGAATGTTCTGACTGACCAGCTGCCACAGTCATGGCTCAGTCTTTGCCCTGCCATTGTCCCCCAGCTCTCTGTGGAGCGCTGTGCAAGACTCAGGAGTGGGAAGGCAAAGCTTTGGCTCCTCAGCAGTTCAGAGAAAGCCAGTCCTCCAGTGACACACTCAACCATTCCCAAATTCACATAAGCCTTTCCCTTCTTTCCCTCATGCCACAATGGAAAACCAAGGTTCCTTGCACCTTTGCCTCCTCATCCAGTGGCCTCACACGCTGCTGACCACGCTCATCAAATGCCTCTCTGCACTGTGTTTTGTGGAGTGATCCATTCATTCACAGTACGGACTAAAGCTATAAATACACAATGCCATAAAAGGCTTGTGTGTAGGCCTTTCTGCTGGAAAGAAAACATTTTAAAGATGGCTTGGCTGATAAAAGTTTGGCAATTTTATCTGCAACTCTAAGCAAACCACTGTTTGCTAAACCTAGAGAACAGCAAGATGGCAGTCCTTTGGAAGATACCAAGAATTACTCTTGATAAATGAGGAACAAAAGCAGATGCAATTTAAAAAATCTTTTTACCCAAGACATAAACATTTGTAAAAACCAGCAGTCTAAAAGTATCCCATAGATTTGATAGATAAGGCTGTGATCTGCAGTAGGCAACACCGTGCAGCACTTTATAGTTTGCTTCTAGGCTTTCTGAAAGCACTGTGTATCAGGAGGATACATTTATATATCCCTATTTAACAGCTTCATGTAACAGTTTTCTGCAGCTCTTTGGTAAAAAATTGAAGAAAATATATGGTATGGTGATGGTGTGCAGGACTAATATTGTAAGTTTAATATTTTGGTATTATACCATCCTCCTTATAAATCCATTCTTTAATTCGCCTCTGTGCTTTGAAACTGAACTTGTAGCGTTCATATGATTCTGTGAGGTGCTGAATATCTCCAGCAAAATGTTTGGTATTGTGGCAGGCATGACTTGAGGCATTCAGTAATATCACGATCCAATTTCTCCCCCCACTCTCCCATGCAGATGCATATTTAGGATAATGGGTCACTAACTACAGGGATTTGTTTCTGGTATATAGATACTCTCTTGATTTTTTTTTTTTAACAGAGGTATTTAAAGCATTCATCTTCTAGTATACAATCTGAACGCCTACCAGTAGTTCACTAAGAAATTTGAGTAACATACAACTTCTGTTCTCTGCCCTGAATTAAAAAGAATTAGAATGCCCCGTCTGGAGGTCTTGGAGGGCGTCTCCAAGCCTGTGTGTGCCACTAAAAGGCAGCTTGTTGGGTCATAAGACAAAGATGAAGCAGCCCATCTTCCACTGAGACTGGAACTAAGTCAGCTCTGTCACAGCATGCATTCCCTATGGATGTTTAGTCAGGACCTTTGGAATGACCTCTAGGAAAGCTCTGTCCCACCCTCCCCAAAGTGAAACTCACAGTATATGAGGGGTCAAACTGCAACCACCGTTGTCACCCCAGAACTTCAGTCAATCTTCCAGATACTGGGCTCTGGCCATTGTAGACAAGCAGCAGGCAGGCAGACAGACCCCCAGCTGACTTGCTGGAATCACTTGCCAAGCAGTGGATGAGCTAAATCTTCTGTAGTGTGGCTGAAACACAAGCTAACTCATGGGGAATTTGCATTTCTTTCCCTTTCTCTCATGCTGCAGCAAAAGTTGCCAAATACTCAGGATTTATATGCAAATAGCCCTGGTTGTTCTCTGGTTGCAGAGAAGAAGCAAGGGGAGTAAGGGCTGCATAACTGGAGCTCATTGCCCCTTTTATCGAGCACAGTTCAGGCGTGCTGATGGTTAGATACACATCAGACTTTCAAACTGTGGTTTATATAGCCGCCAAAACTCACTAAAACAGCACATGCAAATTTCCTTCTCTTCTCTCAAATCAAGAGCCCCTGACAAGAATCGGTGTTAATCCCAGGTTGTGAGATGGTTTTTATCCGCCCCAGAGACAGTTGACACTGCGGCCTAGCACTTTGTAAGCCTCAGAGACCTCTTATGTAAGGCCGCTCTCCCAGCACCGGCTGCGTTTGGCCTAGGCTTGCAGTGGGCATGGAAAAGCCTGGCAGGCTGGGACTCACAGGAGATACTGAGGGAAAAGAAAAAAAAAAAAGAAAAAAGAAAAAAGAAAAAAAAAAAAAGAGAGTATGGATTTTCCTTAGGAAAAAAAAGCTGCACGCCAGGCAGGAAGATTTCATACATGAGGAGAGAGAAGACGCTGTGTTCCACATTTTCATACACACCTTTGCAACAACACCACAGTATCTGCTTTAGATCTGCTTTAGAAAACATTCCCCCTTATTTATTTCCTACAGACCTGATAACTGCTAAAGACCCTCAAATACAGCTACTCTGCTTCTTTTCACAATGCAAAATACAGTATAGAATCAGAGCTGATCCAGCCCCGAGCACAGTTACAGAATCTAGAATTTGCAAATATTTGTTTCTGTAGGTAAACCCAGAGCTATTGCCACAGCAAATTAGCCTCTAGACCAAGTATAAATGAGGATTTGAGTGTATATGAAAATCCATTTGGTTTCTTGCTACCGGAGGCATGCTCCACCAGCACCACTTTCTTCTTCCAGCGGTCTGGAGACAGAACACACTTTTCACCTGAAAACAATTCCTGCATATTATTTTCGCTGTATTTTTGCGCAGAGGCCACCATTGCTTAGAGCCTTGGAAAAGAAAGTGCTAGAGCAGAAAACCTCTCAGGATCATTGTTAGAGCCCATGCAAAGGTAGCGACTGCATGTTGCTAAATTAAGAGTAGCTATATTCACTTGTGCCAACAGCATAGATGGGGGGAGGGAATGGGGAGACTCTCCAGAGCAGCTGAGTTTGGACATAGCAGTGAATACTAAGCCTTCAGTGCTGACTCACTTTTTCCATTTTTAAAATAAAAACATTAGCAAAGATATTTTTAAGTGGTTACTGTGCTTTTCTGCTGCAAGCAAAGCCTTTTCATAAGTTTTAACTATCCTCACCCCCCTCAGCAGTAACATACTTTAGTAATCACTCCTCTTTTATTAAATCCTTTTAGCCATAAAGCCCAAGATAGTTTTAAATGGAGCAGTCCTTAGTCCATAAGTTATTGGTTTCTAAGGGAAAACTATTGTCCAGAGAAAGCGTAGGAGCCTGGGAGCCAGGATCCCTTGGCTCTACCCTTCATGTTTCTGCTGACATGCTGTATTATGGAAAAACGAAACAGAGTCCTGGTTGCACAATTAGGGCCTGAGCTGTACAAGCAGATTTCTGTGCTCATTGAAGTTGACAGAGGCTCAAAAGTTCAGCCACACAGATCAAGATTCTTCAAATGCAGCAGGTTTACTTATGCTACATACCCAACTTTCTAGCATCAGTAACAGCGGTAGTTGCAAAAATCTTGAGTCAAATCACATTTTAAATTCACTTTAGGAAAATGGAAAAACAATACTCAAGCTCTTCCACGAGGACAAGGCTATTACAGGATAACACCATCAGACTTGGGCTGGTGACTTGTGGAGTACTCTCCAGCTAAACTAAAAGGATTTAATCAGCAGTACTCAGGAACTCACAGGTCAAGACCTCAGCAAACACAGCAAACCTGAAGATTAAGCAGCAATGAACTGCATCTGTGATGTACAGTCTCAGACAAAGCGGAACCTAGAGAATGCAAAAGAGGTTGAGTGGCATCTTTTTTGACATTTGGGGCAAAGAGCAATGCTCTACCACTCACAAGCGATGCTTAATTAGGCAGCTAAAGATGACTCAGCTTTTTGAAAGTGTTCAGTACCCAAAAGGTTACAGCCAGACACTTCAGGTCTGTCTTTTTTAAAAGGTACACTAAAAGATTTTAGTTATGGCATTGTAGGCTCAGAATTAGCTTTTTCCCTTGAAAATAACTGCAAGTACAAAACAACAGCCTTAAAAACAGAAATATGAAAAGGAAAAAAAAAAGATCTTATTTCAAGTTCAACTTAGGAAGTCCCCAGTTGGAAATCCCCATGGTTTAATGTTCCGTGATAGCAATTTTGGTAAAATTCTCTTCCATGTACTTTTTAATTAGACAGTATCAAGAAGACTTACAGATTAGAACGAGTATTTCTCCTGTAGTCTTGAAATTACCAGTACTATCCAGCTGATTTTCAGAATTCTCTTGCTCTCTCTTTTCCCCTCTTCACTTGTGTATTTGTCTCTGTATTCTTCAGCATCATATTTTTTGGTAATTTGAGAAATTCTCAGCTATTGTTTTAAATAATATCCATTTCACGGAGGGGAAGTCTATTTTTCCTATTCCTCTCTTCCCCTCCAACCCCCACCCCTCCAATTGTGCATTCCTCTGCACAAACAGATCCTGGAGTTTATTGCACGGCAGTCTGTCTCTCTCTATTTCCCCCACAGTTCCCACAAGAATATTGTATTCCTGTTTCCCATCCTGTCCCAGACTGTCTCTGTGGTTGCCATGTACTGTTTAACAGTTGCCACATTCCACCTAAAGAGTGGAAGAATTTCTCAAAACACACAGCAAGTGATCTCAGTTTGCTCAATACTTCCAGACCTTCCTTCCCATGTGATTGGTTTACAAATACATTAGATGTAGTTTTGTGGTCCTTCGAACGATCAAGGTGCAGAAAATATATATTTTCTTAAGCTCACTCACCTATTATGTGGCTAAAGACTCAAGTCCCACCCTGGGTGTAATCTGGCAGAAATTCAGGCACAAAAAGTAAAAATGAAAACAAAAATCCGGATTTAGGACTAATTTCTGTCAGGAGAGAAAAGCAATGGTTAAAAAAGAATTCAGAGTGCATAAATTCAGACTACCAGACTCATGAAAACTGTACTTTCTGAAAGGATTTAACTCTGTCCCTGCATTCTAGATTTCCACCCTTGAAGTAAACACAGAACAACAGCTAGGACTTGGTTCCCAGAAAATGGTGCATCCCCTCTCCAAAACTCACATCTCCTCAGCTTCATAGCTGTAAGATCAGCTCACCTAGTCAAAGGGTGCATAGACAAGCACGATGCTCCTCTCTGCTTCCAGCATGCCAGAGAGACTAAGAATAACA
This sequence comes from Calidris pugnax, assembly GCF_001431845.1. Lineage (NCBI taxonomy): Eukaryota > Metazoa > Chordata > Aves > Charadriiformes > Scolopacidae > Calidris > Calidris pugnax. The sequence goes on from NW_015090922.1 coordinate 10,346,391, forward strand.
CTGATGGCTGTATCCTCAGCTGCTAGGTCCTGAGTGGGGCAGCTCCATTGACTTGGGAAGAGCTGTGCCAAACTAGCTGAGGATTTGGGTCCGAGCATGCACAGGAAATGAGGCTGTATAGGCAGAGCAGACAGAAAATCACTTCATTCCTGGCACACCAGTGGACAAGTGCCCTGTAGATGGGAGGGAGAAAGGGAGAGGTTTCCCCTCCATCTCTCTGCTTTTATTAAGCTTTCCCTAGCCCCTTTGAGAGATGCTGTCTTCACAGTGTTTGCAGGAAACTCAGACCTTTGTCCGACAGCTGCAGAAGCAGAGGGTCCAAAGGACTGGGTTTTTTTCCTCTCTCAGTACTGATCCAGCAACAGTAATGGCATGGCAGACACAGCTGTCTTACTTGGGTTCAAAGCCAGTATCTTTTCCTTTTTTCCGAACACACACACACACATATTCACTGTATCTTTTGATAACAGAGAGGCTGACATCATCTCCTACCCAGTTGTATTTCCCCCTCTGTTTCAAGACCATAGATGTGCAAAACAAATATACTATGTGAACCAGTGCTGAGAAGGGGGAAGTGAGGGTTCAGATATACCCCAAGTTGCCAAACATCTTTTAGATCTTAAACTTTCTAATTCACAGTAGTCACTATTTGGAGAATTTGCTTAGCACACAGATAAATCCACATTTTCTTTATACACATTGAGAATTACATTTAATGTTAATGCTATGAAGCTCTGGTGAGTCCTTGCATAAAAAAAAAAAGTATTTGTGACACAAATTAACTGAGCCTCTGTTTTACAATTAATCATACAAAAGCCATTTCAACTGCACACCTCTATATGTGAAGTGAAGAAATGGCAAGAGTGTCTGCAGCATGAGCATGGATACATTTTAATAAATTAATCCCTATTATGTGATTGTATTTCTTTAGACTTTCTATTTACTAAAAAGATGCTTTCCTTGTGTCTCTGTTTTCTACTAAAAATCGTATCTGCTTGCTGCTCATAAATGCACCTCATCAGGGCAGTTCAAGTAAATGTGTACTTTCCCTCCTGGAAAACAAAACAAAATTCTCACTTACCAGGAAATCTCTTAACCCACAACATTGTATATTCTATACCCCACACGAATTCCACAGCTTTTCCAACTGAAGATAACTGTTAGCAAGAGCAGGAAGAAGGCAAGAGGAAATATAAAGACTGGATCACACTCTCCAAATGAGTTACACCTTGTGCAAGCTGAATATAAAACAATCCCAGATCCAGTCAGCAGCACCCTGTAATTAAACTGTACTCAGTATACAGTCACTAGAAAAGAGGAATGTATATAATGAATTTTTGACTGATTTGGTTGCAGATGCAGTGGGAAAGAGAGAAAAGCGAGTTCCTTATGGGAAATGCAGGCAGGGCAACAGCAGGAGTCCTAAAGCTCTAGAAAGACCAAGTTTTTGTCTCCTAGAGCTGCGTTAGCAGGAGACAGATTTTATTCCTCATTACATGGCAGTGGAACAAAAACTGAAATATGAACTTGGGGCCACACCACATGGAAATAGTCCCTATAATTGCAAGCCTGGAGTCTCGTTCTGATGGCATCTTATGGTGCAATTTTTTACTACAAAGTTTTGTCTTGAAGCTCTTCAACTTTTTTTTTTTTTTTTGGTGACTTTGTTCAGCTTAAATGAAGACACTACCACCTGTCTTTGTAAAAGCACTTTGACATCATAAAGTACGATATGAGCACAGGCATAATTTTAGATATTACGTGACACGACAGAGGTGAAATGATCTCTTAAAACCATCTGATCCACCTGCTTTCCCAGCCTTAAAGCTTGGCTCATTTCAGTAAGTTTTTCTGCTGCGCTGTGCACCCAGTCTCACAGCTCTGTAAACAGAACTCCTCTGCTTTTCACTCGTACTCTTACATGAGACTTTCTTATTTCCATTGTTATGGAGCTGAACATACCTGATTTTAGAAGCTTGACCTGCTGGAGAGAGGGTCACATAATAATTGATAATGCCAGGCCTAGTAAAAAAAAAAATCCAAAGAATCATAGGAGAACACCAAATTACGCTGAAAAATTGCTTAGTTAAGAAAGGGTCAGAAAAGTCTGTATGCCTTACACCTTTCCTATGCTACACACAGTAATGTTTCTTCCTGCTTAGAATCTTTAACCTTTAAAAATGTTTTTTGAGCTGCTACATTGTGTCTCAGCTGGTCTTTCTCTTCTACCCCATCATGATACTTGTAAGACCTGTGTTGTTCCTGTAAGGGTTCCCTTGAGGTTGACTGTTAACATGAGGCCCAGAATGGAACACAACATTCATGGTGAACTGTTTGGGTTTGGTTTCACTTAAAACCCTTTTTCATTTTTACTTTTCTTTTTAAAAGAGTGTTTAAAAGATTCTAGTTATATCAGAATGGGTTATCCAAATGAGCGGTTCCGGTCTGAAGTCAATAGCTGCATCTTTTTCATGGGGAAACTGGGCAGTTTGGCTTATTCTGTCTGAAGGACTGTCGCGCCTCTGGTTAAAAAGACCACTAACAGCCAAACAATTTGATTTTAGAAGACATGTGACTGCTGGGCAGGCAACTGCGACACAGTCAATTCACTATTCTGGACTCTGGTTTGTGGGTGGAGCAGATGGGCTATGGTGGACATTAGAGGTTGAAAAGTGCTAGTGCAACAAATAGATTTTATAATTAATAGGCATGTCACAGAAAATATTGAAACAGATGTAAGGGAAATTAATCTATACTATACCAAAATCACACTACGGTGTTTCCCTAGGATGAAAGCTTCTTCTAAATATGCTAACACTTTTTTTTTCTTTTTCTCAGCAACAGCAGAACTGTTTCACAGCTTGTAGAATAACCTTTCTCCTGACTTTTACCCCATCCCATATGTCAGTCTGATCTGACAGAAGAGTACATAGCACACAAACAATGTTTAGGATGTATGGAGAAAATCACCAGGAGTGAAAAGCAGTTACATGTTGCTCTGCCTTCTGTGTCTTTTCTCCCCATTCTCCTCTTATACTGTAGAGTTTTTGTGAGAACACTGGCGTTAGATTATGATTAAACTTCATCATAATTAATGGATTTTCACCCCCCAAAAATCACAGTGTTCATAAAATGCAATCACAGGTCCAACTCAGGCTGCTTGTTGTGATACTAAAACAAACGAGTTTGAAGGGATAAAATATATGTTAATGCACACAAGGTCTCTCTGTTGCTTTCTACCATGAAGAAGGAATTTCCTACATGTGGAGGCAAATATCAGCTTCTCAAAATGCGCTCCCAGCTTTGGACATGGCAACAGATAGCACTTTCCACTACAGGCCTTTCTTTTTTAGACCAGAAAAATGTGTTGTGTGTATGGGTATATATATTAAATATAGAGATGCAGATATCAGAACAGTCACATCAATTTCTATCAAAGGCTACTAAGGCATGGATAAACAGTCATGCAGTTTCTTAAAAGTGCATCACGTAGCTGCTAAAATCTCAGTGACTGCTGTTATTTTTGAACATCAAAAATAGATTCAGACATTTTTAATATCTATATTGATTTGACTGACAGTAACTGACTCTGAATTACTATGTCTATATTTAGAAATCTCTGTACACAAAGTTTACTGCACCAAGAGTCACTCAGCTTACATTGTTTCCATAAGTGATGGGTTGTACCAAGTGCTTGGATTCATCATATAAAGTCACCGATTAAGTTTTTCATTGTGCTTCTCATTGCCCTTAATAAGCAAGTCTCAGAACCCAAGATCCTTCTGATATTTTGGGAAGAAGAAATTAATACATATGCCGACTATATGCATATATATGCATACATGGATTATTTACTTTCCACGTTTCTAGACATGTAACTTTCAGCTTATTTTAATGATACTGAAGAGTAACTGCTGTTTCAAAATACATCTTCACATTCAAACAATAACTCAGGAGATCTGCAAGTACTTTCAACTCTTGAGAGCTGTCTTTGGAATCTCTTATATTTAAATCTAAAACTTCCAGAATAAAATCTTTTGCAGTTGGAAAGAAGATATTCACCGAGTGAAAACCAGGGGACAAGAAACAGTTACAGTGGGACTACAAAATCAGACAGAATCAATGCCCAGAAATACTTAAAGGGCAAGTGTCGAGAGGATAGAGCCAGTCTTTTTTCAGTGGTGCCCAGTGACAGGACAAGAGGTAACGGGCACAACATAAGAAGTTCCATCTAAACATGAGGAGGAACTTCTTTACTCTGAGGGTGGCTGAGCACTGGAACAGGCTGCCCAGGGAGGTGGTGGAGTCTCCATCTCTGGAGACATTCAAAACCCACCTGGACAAGTTCCTGTGCAACCTGCTCTGGGTGGACCTGCTTTGGCAGGGGGTTTGGACGAGATGATCTCCAGAGGTTCCTTCCAACCCCATATCATTCTGTGATTCTGTGAGAATTACACTCTACTCCTTATTTTAAGAATAGACCTTTATTTTGTTATTTTCTTGTCTGTCTTAAAGATCTTGTTTGTCTTTAAAGATCAAAATAAAATATACACACTAAGTAACCTTATTTTCAGTGTAGAATTTCACTGCACTTATGTATAACAACATAAAAATAAAAAAGTTCTTAAATCATCTGCATTAATATAGTAACTTGCATATCTGAAATACAACACAATTATCTAGTTTCATCATTCAAATTTTACTCTTTTATCTTAATGTTACCCCAGACTTCTATTTTTGTACATTTAGATACAGAAATTGCATATAAGGAGATAGAAAACTTCTGGAAATATTTCATTTCCCTCCCCTTCCAAAGAAATGGTGTCTGAAATTCATTCAAACATACTTGTTCTCCAAAAGAATAATTTACACTTTTGAAGTACCCTAAAACCTGATTATTCTAAATTGCTTTATGAACTCATTTTAAAAATGGCACTGAAATGCAAAAGAAAAGAAGGGAGAAATAAATATCTACAATAGCTCTAGTCTGCCTTCAAATTAGTTTATCCAGGATTTTCCTGTATGCTTAATCATTTAGTATTTGAAAATCTATCCTGCATACTTTTCTGTGGGAAAGATTCTGCATAGTGTCTAGAGTCTACTGGCCCAACACACTGAAAATACAGAGCAAAGAATTTTTAGCTTATTGCATTCCTTTCACAGATCACAGACATGTTAGTGACTCTAACGATTACATCCCACGGACATCCAATCCCTAAAAAGACAACTTGTTCTTTCCAGAGTGAGTTGGAAGATCATTTCACATAGCTCAATAAAGACAAATATTTGCCATAGGGCTGCAGTTTATGCAGAGGTTTCGCAGTTGTTCACAGTGGACTTTCCAGTACAAGTATCAGAACAAAGCCAGAAGAAAAATTAAAATCAGTATAGGCTCTAAAAACAACATTCTTCTCTTTTCAAAAATGTTAAATTATATGTAAGCTAAGTGCTACCACAGTTTAGTCTTAAATAATTCGTACAAACCACTTGATTGCAACAGTAAATGAAGTGATGTAATGCTCCAAGTTTCACCAGATTTTAAATTATATATCCTATTAGAAGAAAGGTTACTATTCTGGACATTGTATTAGCTCTTCTTTCAGCAGTGTAAATAAAAACTGAGGTCCACTCATGACAATTTCAGTGTCATTTTGAAAGCTGTTTGTTCATATGCATATGAAAGGGTCATAATTAATTTTCAATTTTGAACTTTTTCAGCCAATGGTGAACATAACTAAAAGTATTTGAAAATATAGCATAAATTAATATTCCATTTATTTCAACTTTGACAATGCAGCACCATTTATAGGTAGTTGTGTTACCAGTAGCAATTCCACTCTGCCTAGAAATTAACTGAAAATGAGCATAAATATTTCCTTTTGCTTAAATAGCCATCAAGGTGTATTATCAGATTTTAGACATTCTCAGACATTGAAAATACTAATGGCTTTATTTCCTTTCTGTAGCTCTTCCAAACACAGCTGATCTCCATGTTTTTCCCCCTAATGCAGTCCCTGAACTTCAACCTGTGATTATCCTCTTCACAGATTTTCTGAAATTTCTGGATTTCTTTGTGAGATCAGGCATTTCTTTAGACATCATCAGCGCCATTTATTGCACACCAAAGCTATAAAATTTACATAAAATATTTGATAAAAGAGGTCTTCTATTACTTAAATACCTATCCAAAAAGCAAACCAGAAAATTTAAAATTCAGATTTGAACTTTAGCAAACAACACTTCCACAGTCTGATTCAGCAATTCTCTCTAACAAAGCTGACTCTTCATCAAGTCACAAAACTATAGATGCAGGTTTGAAAATGAATAGACACAAATCACTCACATCAAGTCACGCACTAAGTAATTATGCAGTGTTCACCTTTAAACCTTTCTTCCTTCAGTTTCTTACCACTTGTGAAATGATTGATGTCTTCTCCCATCCAAATAGGACAGTGGAAAGAATATTTTCCTCATGTAAATAGATTTATGTAGATATTAGAAATGGAGTAAATGTTGTTTAGGTTAGGAGTCAGCTTGAAATTAAAATGAAATTCAGCTGTAACTGTAAAGAGTTCCACAGCACAAGTTAAAAGAGTAAAGATAAACTGACGTATTAAAATTGATGAGCGTTTTTTTAAAAAAGAAACTGGAACTAATAATAGCAAAATTGTGTATTTATCATGAATACTCATAGGCAAAAGACATCATATTTGCATAATGCAGTACTGAGACAACATTAAACAAAGGCCAATATATCTATTCTTCAGTGCATCCTATGTCCTTCATAGGAAATTACAAGCTAGTATAGAATACATAATAGCACCTCAATGTTCATCGCATCAGACCAGAGGAATGATGCCGTGCAGCTCTCCAACAAATCACAGCTAAGCAACACTGTTTAAAATTAGATTTTCCATGAGCAATCCACATAATAATTTTTTTTCACGCCATGAATCTATTGAAGAGATTTTAATCTCCACGCGGATACTCCACAATTCACAGTCACAAACTATGTCCTCAATGTTACCGATTAGAATAACAAAGAAACAGAAGGGTGAGGAAAAGACCCTTTCGCAGCTTGGGTCTGTGAGAATCCTGTACTCTCTTCCTCCCCTCCCAAATCTCCCCTCCTCCTCTCCAAAAAAATCCCTTTAGGTATCTGTTTGACTGAGTGCAAAAATTGTGAAAGCACAAGTAATTCACACCCTTCAGGTTTCAGGCCCAACCGTCAACTGAAACAGAGAGAGCACTGGGTTCAAGTGCCATCATTTCCCCATATCACAGAGGGGAGAGATATTAAAAAGCTGCCATGGTGCAGCACTCAATTTGAGATCATTTTCAGAAGCTACAAGATTTACCTCTCTGGAGGTACTTCAGGACTGCCAGAGCTGAAAAGCTTCAAAATTCAACTCCCAAGAAAACTCTTGTGCCTGTCACTGGTTGTCACCAGAAGGCCAGGCCCTGTGGGCACCTGCAGCCCTGCCTGACCCTGCCCGGCCTCCCCTGGGGCTTCCCCCACCATCCCCATGGTCCAGGACTCCTTTTAAGTTCAGTCTGGGGTCATCATCCCCTGCCTGGGCTCACTGGGACATGGGGAGCTGGAGACCATCCCTGCCACAGTCTCACTGGGGAAGGGGCTTACGGCCTGGGGGCTGACATGGGGTCCTGGGCCCTGGGCAGGGTGGGGGAGCCCTGGGAGCTGGGTCCTGTTGGTGGCCCCTGGGCCCTGAGATGGCAATCTTGAAAAAAAATGCTCAGTATTTGAGTGGTACAGTCACCTACCCAGGGCTTTAGAAACAAGCAGACTGGGTTTTTTTCAGCAATAATCCTGATTCCCTGGTCTTTTGGCCACTTAACTTTTTTTCTCACTCAGCTGTGCAATTTATAAAATGAGCATAACAGTATCTACTTTTGAAAGAATTAGACACCCCTGGTCATTGTCTTCTCAAAGCAGTAAATATTACTACATTGCAGAACTATGAATGAGGAGCCAAAAAGATAATTTAATTATATTCTGACTTGTTGCGTCATTCATCAGAGATGTACTGCAGATGGAGAAAGACAAAAAACATTTTGTTGTCTTTCCCTTCTCCCTCTCCCAAAATTAATACATTTACAGGTGCTGCTGAAATATAATTTACATTTTTAACCCCCATCTGTGTCATTTGCAGGAGTTATGATAACACTTCAGCAATCCTCTACTCCCATCCCCATGGAAACTGCCATCAAACTGCCAAAAATGGGACAGAATGCTTTAAACTAATCACTTTTCAATGGAGGAAGGCCTTTTTTTTTTTTTTTTCTAAAGCCGTTTCCATGGGATCAGAAGCCATTGCTGGTTGCCTAATTGTTTAAAATCTTGTCAAGTGCACAGGCAAGTGCTCAGCCTTTTTAAATGTGACTTTTCTGTTTTAACTAGGCTTCTAAAGGAGAAGTTGTGAGCCTGATTTTTTTCCTATCCCACTGGTTGTCAGACACCAAAAACTCCTGAACTCAGTAGAGTTTCACCAGTTTGTAACCATCATGGAAGTTCCATCATATAATTTTGGAAGAAAGCTTTCAGTGGGATAAATAAAAGAGATAACCTATATTATTTACCTTCCACAAGGTAGCTCAGCACTGTTGTGAAAAGAAGAACTCCTGGGCTGTTACTTTCAGCCAGCACAGGAAAAAGCTGTGTATTAGCAGACGGAGGCTGCAGTCACAAAGATCCAACAGACTTCCTTTGTAACTTTCTGTTCTCCCCCATGGCACCTTTATATTACTTTCCTAATCTACAAAGAATAAGAAAAATTAGAATATCAGCTTCCATTGAGAAGGAGCGAGAAGTAATATCAACAGGCAACTCTTCTGGCTGCTAAGAATTCAGAAGGCATATTTGCTATTTAGTTCTTTGAATAACTGCTGCAAGGCAAATCTCAGGTACTTCCAGGTTTACAGATTAGCACTGTACTAGGAAATCTCCTTTGGTGTAAACAAGAATTTTCATATGAATAACACCTTCTGAGTCCAGTTTATGTGTTAATGGTAAAGAGTCAGATTTCAAACAAATCTATTAAAATTATATGCCCATGAGAATTTATATGATGGGCTATGTCTCTGCTCTGGTCAGAACATCGAGTTCTGCAAAAATCCAATCATTTAAACTGCTAAAGGCACAGATTATAATTAATTTGGACAATGAGACTAGCCAAGCAGACGAGCATTTAAAAAATTCCAACTATACCCCAGTGTTTTACAAAGAAAATATTCTAGTAAAAGACGTGAATTATACAATAAAACTCCCAAAAGATTAAGTTATTTGGAATCTACAGTCTTCTACTCAGAATTATGACAAAGCAAGGCACTCTTATTAAAACATTTGATAACTTGTGAACAGGTCTGTAGGTATGCAGCAAACTGTATGGTTCCCCCTATCATGAGATTATACTGTCTTTTATTTCAAATGCATGAGAAATAGGATTTGCAAGTAATAAGTATGCAACTAAGTAAATGTCAAGAAAAAACAAAAAGAGGAGAAAAACATCTCATCTTCCCCTTCATGTTCCTGGAAGCATAAAGTAATTAGGTACTCAATTTTTCAGAGCTACTACATAACCCTTAGTGAGACCAGATGCAGTCATTAAAAACATCAGCATCTTACAAGGATGGAAAGAAGAATGAGACCAAAGTGTATAAAATGGTTCAGGTCAACAAATTTTTGAACTTAATGGATATGTGACAGTTTTGTTAAACAGAGTTTTAATTTTGTTTAAGGGCCAAGACCTCCTGAAGAGCAGAAATGGGGTAAAACTTTGCCAGGAGCTCCTTGTTTTGGATCCATTAGGCTTTACAATAGCACACTACTTTCTCCTCTGGATTTTCTGAAACCTTTGCATTGACCTTAAACTAGCAATTATTTCTGGCACAGGACAGGCACTATCCACACGTGAGAGACAAAGTCATTGGAAACAGCCAATTTTGAAAATGGTTTCTTCACATAGCTCAGCATATTCTTATTTATCCTGGTGACTTTAATTGGCAGAACAGTAACTGAGTTAAAACGCCTCTAACCTTGGATTGTTTAGCAACAAAAATCAAATCAACTTCCCCACTGACTCTTTTATAACAAGCTTTATATAGATTTTGTCTCCTGCAAAACCCAAAAACCCTGTTTTAGGAAATGATGGTTGAGAGCTTTTCAGATAAAAGTAAAAGAAAGCCAAAGAAAGCCAGCCATGCTTTCTTCAAATTGATGTTAAATGATCAGATCAATCTTTTCTGGAGATACATGACCACTGGCTATATCAGGCTCTTTATTTGCTTCTCTCAGGTCTTTTCTGGCCTTTCTTTTGAAGTCTTCATATCTTCATTCAGTCTCCTCCCAGACTCGAAATACCATGGCTGACTCTTTAAAAACTGGTCTTTTTTTTCTGGAAAGTGCACAGAAGCTGAGAGAAACTTACGTTCCTGACTTATACTTCAGCTTGCCTCCGGATATTGTTTGTTTAGCCTGTAAAATTCCACACATCCCAATTCTGATGTACAAACTGCACAACAAAAAGCAATGTATTCTTTTTGCTCTCACAACTTACCAGGAAAGGAAAAATAGAACAGCACTACAATCCCGTAGTCAGTATTAAAAGCTGGGTAAATACTACAATATTTACTTTTCAGTTATTTAATACTATTCCATGTTTCTGTGATTCTGGAGAAACTGTTATTGAAGTGAACTGTAAATTGAAATTTTACTCCAGGATTTAGTGTCAGAGGTTTTTCTCTTTATATTTCTTATTATTCATCCGTATTCTCCTAGCAAGAATGCTGGTATTGTTTGCAGAAGTCATTTTTCTGAGTCTCATCACTATGGGTCTTGATATTGTTTTTATTAATTAGTAATCATTATGTATCAGGATCTTGCTTATTTGTTCCATCTAGGAGATAATTCCTGTCCTCAGATGCCACTGGTTTGAATAGGAGTCTCTTGCATACATCCAATTTTTTGTTCTTCCTATTTGTAGGGTTTTGGTTTGGTTTAGTACTTGAAAAAAAAAAAAAAAAAAAAAAAAAAAAAAAATTAAAAAAAAAACCCACTGGGGAAAAAAAAATTGAATGAACGAAATGAAAAACTTTGT
>NW_015090922.1:10357657-10419444 GCF_001431845.1 Calidris pugnax
GGGTTTAATATTTTTCCTAGAACTTTTTTTTTTTTTTTTTTTTTTTTTTTTTTTTTTTTTTTTTTTTTTTTTAAAAAAAAAAAAAAAAAAAAAAAAAAGATAAAATTAAAAAAAAAACCCACTGTGGAAAAATGAATTGCATGTACGTAATGACAGACTCTGTCCGTGTCCCCCTCCCCGAAACTGGGTTATTTTGGGTCACATTTCATTTTCACATCAAGAAAAAACTGGATGAATAGTGAATGGGAAAGTATCATTATAATTGGAATCCTGCTGGTTTATGCAGGCCTGCACATCTGGAATAGGGTGGGAAAAGAGAAACAGAAGAGTGGGAAAGGCTGGATTCGTCTCACTAGACAAAACCAGGGAGTCTGGAAAGCACATGTAGTCTGGTTTCTTAAGTTACAGCAAAAGTTAGCACTCAGAAAATAAAATGTTTAGCAATAAGCCCTTCCTCCCCACATATCTCATGTTCAGAAGTACTCCTGTTCTCTCTTTGAGACTATACCTCGGCCACCTCTATTAGTTACTTTTGTGTGGGCTGCTCTCCTCTGCAGGCCACAGTGAAGGCTTCACCAAGGTGGCAAACTGATTCTTCTCCAGCCAGCCTCCTAGTTACAGATTAACAGGAACAGCCCTGGTACCATACAGCAATTTAGACAGGCAAACACGCTCATTCATGTGACTGATAAAATGTGTTTGCTTTGTGTTAAAGAATCTATAAAAGCCTTTTCTAACACTGCTATTGAAAAAGTCATGGAGGTTTCATTAGTGGTAAACAACTTCAGTGCCTTATCTGGGTCACTATGGTGTTACACACATGAGTCTGCACCCAGTGGCCTTTCCAGCGCTTTGGAGGCTTCGTCTTGGACTCCAGCTGAGCCCCCAGGCAGGGAAAGAGCAGAGGCATGGCTAGTCTCCCGAACTCACACAGATCTCACAGATCCCACCCAATCTCACAGACAGGAAGGGCAGTACATTGACCCCAAGGATGCAGGTCTGCAGTCACTCCACAGGGAGGACGAAAGGCTGCCTCATTCCCACCTTTCCAAAGAGCTCCAAAGCCTGTGGCCAAGCCATTTGTACACTAAAGAACCAAAGAGAGACAATGCAAGCCGTTTGCTAAAAGTATGCTACAGGAAGAAGTCACAAGGCTACATTAGTATTCAAAGACAGTGACAGTGTGGTGATGTACACTGTCAGGAAGTATCACATAACCCAAGCACTATTATTTTTATTACCATTATTTTGTCATCTCCATCTTATTTAGCTCTCCACTTATACTTCCCAATCCATCATACAGCATAATTACATTCAATGAATGAGCTCTCAAGTTACATTACAAAAAGAAACTCATTCTTAGAAGTTTCTCAACTGAGTCGTAAGCAATTAAAAACGTCTCTGAGTGCTTCATTTAATTTTCTTGAATGGGAGAAGTCTTAGAAGTAGGTAGAAGTAATTTCCTTTGCGGAAGGGCCATGAATTCATATTATGGCATATGAATAATGCATTGTTCCATTTAAAACATCTGAAGAGCCAGCACGGTTCTGCTGAAAGCTGGACCTACTGGCAATATAAAGCAGGGGACTGAAGTTCTGCAAGTCAGTCAAACACAAGTAATAGAACGTCGAGGAACCCTGGGGTCGCTTCATCTGTCAGATACAGGGGGCCTATAGAAGAGGGGACCTCACCTTATTCCAAGCACAAACTGGGCTGGAGAGATGTCAAAAAAAGCAACTTAATAGAACTAGTCTATTTTGTGTATTGTGTCTCTGGGCCACTTGACCATCAGCAAGGTTCAGATATTTCCCACTGAGAATAGAGATCTGGCGAAAAAAATACTTCCCTCAGTGCTAGTGTCGCTGAAGCAGCATATTCATCACAATCAGCACTGCAAGATTTTATAACTAGCCCTTTCTAATTCATTTTATAACTAACCACGAACTCATTTTATACCAAATCCTTTCAGATCTTCGAAGAGAGACCACATCAGGTGTATCAATTCCGCAGCTGCAATTCTGACTGCGTGGCTTTGCCACCCTTAATGTCACTTTGCCTTTGCAGGACTCAGTAATCCCTGGTTTACAGGCTCACCTTAAATACGCAGCCAAGAAACTGGGGAAATCGGTGCAAAAGTGTGTTTAGGACTGCAACTGAGCCTGGTGTCTTCTCGTATTTCTGAGAAACAGTGTACCTGTTAAAAAAAAATACAGCTATAAAAGCAAAATCTTTGTTCTGAATTAATGTTTGCATAATCAAGACTGACGCTTTGGTATTTTCCTGCTCTGGCTAATCTCACAGCCTTCTGCAGAAAATATAAAGTGATTCTCCATGATTTCTATTGGCTTTCTGGACAAAAGGTTCTTTGTGCACTGCAGGACCAAAACATTGCATACAGCAAATATTTGAGCTGAAGGTGTGCTACTGATAGGTTTGTACACACTATCATTATTTTATGTTGTTCATGTTGCTGGCTTGCATCCCACTTTGTGGCACAGTAAAGTAAATGACTGCTCAGAAAGCTGTTGAACAGGAATGAATCTGCTACATAATATACAAATTGCAACAGAAGATTGGCACTTTAGTCAATGAAAATATTATTTATAATAGCTGGGAGAATGTAGGTTTCCTCGAATACTTGAAGAAAAATAGCCTGTAATGACTCACAGGCTATTTTTGAATACTAGAATACCATTCTTAATGTACTTCATCTCCACCTTGAAAGATCAATATATATAAACACGACCACTTCTGCAAACAAAAGAAGAAATTCTATGATGCTTATAGTGGGGCTTATCTCATGTAGCATTAACTAACTACAATGTGAACAAAATTTAAGCTAGTCAACAAAATATTCCTATAATGGGATGAACAGCTCTGATAGAACACCTGTTGCTTGCCTTAATTTTGGAAGTAGCCAAAGCTACTTCTTCAGATAGGTGTAACTTTTAGACAACAAATCTATATGAGATTAATTCATTCCTTACTGGTGTTTGTGTTTCACTGCTAAATACGTTACTACAGCTGGAGTACATTACCATTGAGAATGAGAAAAAGAGACAGAAGATCGGCCTTTGTTAAAGAGGAATTTATTTCATGGTGTAGGGACAAACAAGTTGAATTTAAGTTACTTCTGCCACCATTACTTGTCTAAATCCTCCTTTATCAAATCAATAGCCCTACTGAGATATAAGTGATACTAGCTGAAGAGATAGGTAAGTAAAGTTTGCAGAGTTGACAGCACAATGTAACCCTATTCTTTTTTCAAATACCATCTGAATGTGATTCTTATCATGTTCTTCTTCCAGTTAAATACCAAAAACGATGCCAAAGATTTCAAAATTTTATCCTCTCACTAATGACTTGAATATATACCACCTTTGCATATGGTGAATAAAAACTGAGCCATGTGCATTAGATCATTTAAAGATTCAAGCAAAAAACATGCTTGAATTTCTAGCATGGATTTAGCTCAGAGAATTCCTAATAGATATCTTGGAACAATGTCATGCTATTTATTCTCCTCTTGTATTTTTTTGCAACTTCATTCCTGCAATATAATATAGCATTTCTAAGAATATAAAAGTATTTTCCTCTATGACTTTCGCAGACACAAAACAATTGGTTATGCTTGAGTATTAACTCCTAAAATGAGATGATGGGAACTTCCAGTTACCATTCCAATGTATGTCTGAAAAATTATGTGCCCTGCGTGGCCCACAATTTACTCTTATTGCCCCAGTGACTTAGCAGAACCTTCTTTGAATAAGAACAAAAGACATCATCCTAAATTTAAGGACACAAACTAAAAACACTAAAATGGAGCCAAAGATTGGACCAATAAATATTGTCCTCTATATTGATATTTCACCTAACAATCAGGGGATTTTTTTCAATTCTATTTGGGAACTTTTTCTGGAGAGGAAGAAGGAAAAGAAGAAAAGCACAAAAGAGGTAGGAGGTTTTTGGTTTTACTATGAGTTTTGGAATAAGTTGAGTTTTGAGATAAGATGTCATCCATTTTGTAAATGACAAGCATAATTAACAAAATAGTTATAACAGGATAGAATTCTTTAATCAAAGCTGAAGAATAATTTCTAAGAGATGTATGATTCCTCTAAAAAAAAAATGTATCAGCTTCCTCAAGAAAGTACATGGTAAAGTTCTGTGGTGTAAATTGTAATGGGATCAGAGGATACTTTAGTTTGGAAGGGACCTCAGGATATCTCTAGTTCAACCTGCTCCTCAAAGCAGGCTGAGTCGTGAGGTCAGACCAGAACTCTCAGGGCTGTGATCAACTGGGTCTTGAAAACCTCCAAGGACAGAGACCACACAACCCCTCTGGGCGCTTGCTCCACTGCCTGACTGCCCTCATGGAGAAAACATTCCTCCCTGTGTACAGTTTTCTCCTTTCTTGTTTTAATAAATGTCTGTTGGGTCTTATCTTCCCACCATGCGGTGCTGTGCACAGCCTCACACCACCTTCTTGAACACCCATTATTTATCGGCAGCAAATCCATGATCTGTAATACAAATCATCATAAATCCTCCTGCATTCAGCCCACAGGGAGCTTCAGCTGACATTGCCCATAAGAATGGCAATCAAGGAAAAGGCTTACCACTGACAGGTGGTCCAATCATTCTTTTTCCCTCAGATGGACTGCATGAGCCAAAAAATTACTCTAATTCCTAATTTCACTTTCTTCATTGCAGCCTCCAGCAGCACTTCAGGCATGCTGTGAGGACCAATGACTTTCTTGTGCTACATAAAGACGTGCTGCAACTATGAGGCGTTACTACAGCTATAAGAGTAGTGAACTGATTGTACATCACAAACTGTTGAGTACCAGATTGCATTACAGCTTCCCAATACCAAGAATATGCACACGATGAGAGAAAAGGTAACACAAAAAGTCTGCTCCAGTTCAGACAGGTACATTACCCATGCAAAAACGATCTTTTACTATGAGTGTAGCGTAATGCACAATTTCACACCTTTCAACCACTTCTAGAGAGACTTCAAAGATCTAAAAACTTTGAAATCCTTTGGAGGATATGAGGAAAGTAATGATGAGTTTTCTAATGAGTACATTTTTTTCTAACCTATTGTACAAGATCATAGCATATATTATAAGAGAAAAGGTCTCGGTGAATTCTTTTTGACTTGCTCCATCACAACATCAGCCTGCCACCCTCAGGTAACCAGTTCCCTGCTAACCCAGACACAGATGGCTTCTGCACAGATGCACTTTCTTGCATCCTGTTCCACCACCTGGTTCAGAAATATGGTAACAAGCAGCCAGGTATACAGTCACATCTGAATTTGCTACAGCCATTTTTTCTACCTTGAATATTTGATTATGATTCAAGTATAACTAAAATATGGATACACTCATGCACAAAGCAACAGTGAATCAAAAGTAGTGCACATTCTGCCAATAAGGTGCTGGCCTGAAATTTCAGTTTAAGCCCACATTTCACATTTTTTAGCCTACATTTTGATCGCATCTAAATAATTCAGTCTCTCTATGCATTTTATTCTTACCCACCAAAGTGATTTTAAAATATCCCTTTTGCTGTCCACTATTTGCTTGCCATTGTTACTTTATACTGTCAACCCTTTGGGGATAGTATCATTGCTTTCTCCTTGCAAGCATTATGCAGTATTCAAGAGTAAATCCAGTTCAAGTAGATGTTAATTTGGAAGGGCCTTAGACCCTAAACTTAGGCAGGATAACTGCAAAGCACTCAGCAGAAACCAACTGCCAGAGTTTCCATCCTGGTTTTTGGGCAGGGTCTTTAGTCTGCTCTGCACAACACTTCTCACTCTCCACAACACTCAGCTTTACACTCATACCTACATGAGCTGCAGTTACAGTTTAATTGGTGCTCTAGGCAATACAGTTGCACAAGGTCACAGTGCACGTTATACCTGAAGCAATGTGGAAACCTGAAGATGAATGTGGAAACACAGGATACAAACACTGTAGCAATGGCATAAATTATCTGGTAAGATTAACTCTACATTTATAGTCTGACAGCATTCCACTGGTCACTTAACAAGAAAGGACAATTTAAGAATGCTGTTGGCATTCTCAAAGCCATTTGTAGTTCTGGCCACAATTTTATTGGAGCTATGAAATAAAGTTACTCTGCAGCAATACTTCAAGAGAACATAATGAACAAATAAGGTGGCAGGATCAACAGGTTTTGGTGAAATATCACATTTAACACTCTTTTGATAGTCTGAGCACACATAAGGAAAACAGAACTTAGCCAAGAAAGCAATTAAAGCTTCAAACCAAATCCTCTGTGGGCATAAATCAGTTGCACTATTTTATACAAGGTGAAGAGCTGGCCCTGAAATGAGTTTACCCTGCTGCTATGTTATCAAAGAGCTTCTATTCCCCTCTCTTGCTCACCACCGCTTGAAAGGAAGCATCCCATGAAGTATATGCCAGAATCCACACGATATATCTCACTGCATTTCCTCATCATATCCCCTCTACTGATGACCTCTGGACCCTTTCTTTCAAATCCTCTGTGTTCTGATACCCCCACTGCACAAACATGGTTACCTATTTCCTACAGAAATAAACTTTGCTCAGTAACCATGGACATAGTTTATCCAGTCAGGAAAACACACAAAACAACTGTCCATTGTGAAAAAAATGAAAACGCTCCTGTTCCCACTCAGTGACCCCATCCCCACTGACACCAGAGCGGCAATTTTTCTTATCTGAGGAAACATGACCACATGGGAGAAGATTACGCGCTGGAATATTGCAGTCACATTGAGCAGTGTCTTTCTTTTTTCCTCTTCTGTAATCACTGTACTGAAGGATAGATGTGACAGGATTTTATTGACACAGACTTTTTATAGATCCAGTTAAAAGGTCCCCAGACACTCATTCAGCTTCCTGTACATATAGTACAAAAGCACTGCAGAATCATTGTTAGTGAAAATACATTTAGCTGTGAATAGGCGGTGGAGGAGAGGGGGGAATTCCAAAAAAACGTTAACAGACATCACTTCAGTATGGCAGACTACCTGTTTTAGTTTGCCATAACCAAACAGAAATACTTTCTCTTATCATTAAGAGAATTGTCAGACATGGTCTCAGTTCTTAGCCTTAATCTATCTGATCTTTGGCATATATCTCCTTCACCTCATTTCCCTATCTCAACAATAAAGACTGGTTTCTTCACTTCATCTATCTTGTCAAATTAGACATGTACACTAACCCTTTCACCCTACATAATGTGGTTGGAATAATGTAAGAGAACCCTAAAAGCATCCTATCCAGCCACAAAAAGATTCCTGCAGTGAAACACAGAAGCCACAAAGCGACTCACAGAAGTAACACTACATCACACAATAGCCCAGTCTCAGTTGAACCTCCAGAAACACATACACTAACTATATCTTTAATTTTATGTACTTTGAGATCCTTAGCTGAATAATTCAGCCAACTATCACAGGAATAGCACCAACACTCGTTAAAGTTGGAAAATAATTTATTCCTTAGCCTCTTGGTTTCACACATTTATCCACTTCTGAAGCTCTTTTTTTTTATGCTTTAGGGTAAAAACAAAACAAAACACAACACCAGTACATCTTGCTAAAATGGGAGCAAATTCCCAACAGCTTTTGTGCTATGGAACAGTGGGAAACAAATATACACACACACTTTTCCCATTGTAATGAAATTCTAACCATACTTGTTTTTGAATAGGGCAACAGCAAAAACAGCTGAAGTTTGAAATGTGACACTCAGCACACGTATTGTCCTTAATAAGAAGTACATGGTGTGCTGTGTTTGAGGAAGACATGGGTTTTGCTTTTTTCTTCAGTACTAATTGGCTGGAAAAAAAAATCCCTTCCCATTTTAACACAGCCTAATAAAGCTGTGCCTTTTTGACATCACAACAGTTACCTCTGCCCAGATTGACAAGCTCATGGGCTGCTGAAAAGATTTGTGTGAGGGAAATGTTCATAAATGGATAACATCATACTGTCTGATTCATAAAATGATAGAAACCTGAGTGAAACCGCCCAAAAGCGGTCACTGATCCATAATACAACAGACCAAAGACTGGCTTTGGCAGCTCAGCCTTAACTCATCCTAAATCTCAGATGAAGTCAGAACACCCATTTCTTCTGGAAAAAAAATGTGATCATCTGTGTACTTCACTGTGCCCTGAATTGCCTTTGCACCCAGCTGGAGGCCTTTGCTTCCACTTCTCCAGTCATGACAGATTTGGAAACGACGTTTCTGGATGTCCCGCTTCCTTTGTAAGTAAATTCAAGGCCCTTTTCCTACTATTCTGGGTGGAGAAAGAAATGCTGGTTTTCACTGGACACTGCTGCTATCACCTTCAAATACCTACATAGCACAACTCTCCTGCAAAACAGGCATCAACCTCTACAGTACTTGTAGCCTTTAACCTATTTATGACCACGTTTATGCCTTCATCTCTGTGACAACTATAAAGCCACAGCTGTAACGTACAAAGTCTGATCTGTCTTACTGCGAGAGTGATCCCAGGGGAATCTCATTTTTCTTTGGATCAAGGATTTGGATCAGAGCAGCATGGCTATATGGGCCATTTATGTGCAGTATACATCACGTGGACCATCAGCATCCCGGGTCATTATTGGACAAAACTACAGGCACTGAAGGTTGTATGCAAGATAGCAAGCCAAAACAATGCCTTAAATGATTTGGAGCTTGGTCATGCATAATCCAGGAACATGGTCATATAAATCTTACAATTTATGGGCACCTGCAGGAAGCAGGCTGGTATGGCAGATATCCAGGGACAGATATAGTTTTCAGATAAGAACAGGATAAATGCCCAGGGCATGGAGGGCCACAGGTCCAATATCTAGGATGTATGTGTCTCTGGAGAGATCAAGTACAACTCACATACAAAGGCAGATGAACATTCATTACAATCTAGATCGATCAGAGGAATCTGTCCAGGCAGAAACAGGAAAGGGGACATATTTACAGGGTTTTGAGTGTGTAGATCACTCTTATGTAATGTTGTCTTTTAGTCATGGAAGCTCCTCAAGCCTAGTGATGCTCCATAAATAGTTGTGACATCCCCCCCACCCTGCAACCAGTCTAACAACACATTGCAAACTCCTTGTTTTGCCCGCTCCATGCAGCACCATAGTGAAACCTTGGCGGCACATGGTCTTTCACACCCAGATCTTAGCTGGTTAAGTTTTCAGTTTAGCAGATTCAAAAGATTACTAATACTCATAATCTAACATTGCAACAAGCCAAAACCCAGGTTCTAACCACAAAAACAGACACCTCATGCGTGCTGTCCTAGCTTTCCAGCTCAAATAATTGTCTGTGACTGCCAACACAGGACACATGAGTAAGACACTGGCACTGAAGCAAGTACTGCAAGATCAGTTATCAGGGTTTGCAAGCTTTTCTCAGCAGCAGGGAAGGCAGCCATCATTTTCCATCTCTGCAGGATTTCAGCAGAAACAAGCCTCTGTAACTTCATGAAGAATTGATAGCTTTTCAGCCTTACACAAAGTGTCATGTATATCATTATAGTAATGCTACCTGAATACAATGAAAAAATGCAGAGATAAGGGTCCACTGCCTCTATTTCCCCATTACCCATCCTTTAGTCACAGAAAAATTTAGCTAATCATAGCTAGACTTTCTGCTCCCTCTTGATTACCTTTGAAACTGTTTCTAAGAAGGTCATGTCCAACACCATCATTTGGCCTACATCAGAATCCTAGCACCTCCTTGAAGCCCTCAGTCTTAGACACGTGGCATTGCTGTGAATTCAGGAAAACAGTCCAAGTCCTGATCCTTATACTGAAGTTTTCCAAATTAAGTACATTTAAGTATTTAAGTATGTTTTAGGTATTACCTGTAGACCTTCCCAAGCCTTAAAAATACTTGTGAGGACTGCATGTCAGAAAAGGATCAGGACTTGAATCTCTGAGGTATCCTAGGACATCCACATTCTTCATCTGCTGAAACATGTCATTCTAAAACATCAACTATGTCACAGACCTTAGCCAGACTACAGGTTTAAAGGCAAGAAGTGATGCCAGGAATGCTGAAAGAAGGTGTCCCAAGTGTGTCAGAGAACACAGCAATGGTGGCTTTGTGAGAGCACAGAGATGATCTTTGACATCTACCGTTCTCAGTCTTCAGCCAATACCAGATTTGAGGGCAACACATAACAAAAATCCTGGGGATGAAATACAGTGCTGTATCAAGAGTTCTGGTGGACAACAAGTTGACCATGAGCCAGCAATGTGCCCTTGTGGCCAAGAAAGCCAATGGCCTCCTGGGGTGCATTAAAAACAGTGTGGCCAGCAGGTCAAGGGAGGTCACCCTCCCCCTCTGCTCTGCCTTGGTGGGGCCACATCTGGAGTACTGTGTCCAGTTGCCTCCCAGTTCAAGAAGGACAGGAAACTATTGGAAACAGTCCAGTGGAGGGCTATGAAGATGACAAAGGGAGTGGAGCACGTTTCTTATGAGGAAAGGCTGAGAAACCTGGGTCTGTTTAGCCTGAAAAAGACTGAAAGGGGATCTTATCAATGCTTATAAAGGCCAGGTGTCAAGAGGATGGGGTCGGGCTCTTCTCAGTGTTGCTTGGTGACAGGACAAGGGGCAACAGACACAAGCCAGAACACAGGAAGTTCCACCTGAACATGCGAAAAAAATTCTTTAATTTGAGGGTGACAGAGCCCTGGAACAATCTGCCCAGAGAGATTGTGGAGTCTCCTTCTCTGGAGATATTCAAATCCCACCTGGATGCGTTCCTGTCCAGCCTGCTCTAGGTGACCGTGCTTTGGCAGGGGGGTTGGAGTAGGTGATCTCTGAAGTTCCCTTCCATCCCCTACAATTTTTTGATTCTGTGAAGTGCCACAACTATTGGCTGACATCTTGATTTTTGCCAGCAAAATGCACACTCCACCGCGATCCTACAGGTTGTGGCTGCACCAGAGATATAGAGGAAAAGAGTAGGCAAGGTCATCAAGGAGAAAGATGTAATCTACTCATTCCTGTGATCTCTACAAGGCCAGCCAGAAGGGATGTCTCCTCTATGCAACTTTACATAGCTACAAACAAGCTACTGAAGCTCAGACATCCTGCATTGTACCCGATGTGCCATCACTGAAGGAACTGTTTTGTGATGGCTCACAAATTGATGGAGAAAAACACTCTCCTGTTAATAGAAAACTTCACTAGAACTACATTAGAAAGAGTAGACACATGCATTCTTTCAGTTCCCTTTAAACAGACAAGGTAAGCCAGGCATGCCACTCCTGGCCTTAACATATCACTGTTTTGCTGATAGCTTAGGCAACTATCTTTTACAGTTTTACATATTTCTCAATAGGCTCCAGCTCTTGGCCTCAAGAAATCAAGTCTTGTCCATAGACAGTTAAAAGTCAGGAATTGATAGCTTCTGCTGCTGAGAGACAACTGCATGGTCACTGCCATGAACATAGGGCTTACCACCATAGCAGATACAGAGTAGGCTGTCATGCACATCTTTCAGTGTTCTCAGTAATTATTCCAGCCTTGAAACACAGAAGCAAACTTTAATAGCTAAAATTTTCTTTATATCTTCTCCCTTCATCTTCACCTGACATGGCTAAAAATTCAGAGTATAATAGATCCATACCTATGTTTTTATTCCCCGTTGGCAGAAAGCTTTATTTTCTGCAGACCTGGAGAGACACATAAGTGTTACAGAAACAGTAAGAAAGATCCTACAATTCTCAGGTATACTCCTGAGCAGATGATGGTTAGTACTTCTGTAACATAGACTGAAAGCGGGGAAGTCTCAATCCTAAAATACTGCATAATCTGCAGAAGGCATTATAATGGAATAATTAAGCATGATGGCAAATAGCAACTGATGGTCATCTAAAAGTTTTGTGGTTTCATCCCACTTACAAACTTTGTCCACAGAACTGAAGCTACTGTGTTATCTGGTAACCTGCCTATAGGCAAAGCCAAAGCAGAATGGGCAGAGGTGTTGATTGCCGGGTTTGCCGTGCTCATCTGAAAGGTGGGTTACGCTTAAACAAGGCTGATGCACATTGCTGAAGCGCTTTGAAATAGTTTCCACTGCTGCAGCTGTCTTCCATAAGGTTAGCCCAGTGAAAGACTTGAAGAGCGGCACCGGCGGCAGCAGCACCCGCGGCACCGGCGACGAGAACCAAGGTGAGGTGGCGGGGGTGATGGGATGGCATGGCGCCCTACCGAGGGGTTTCCCAGCTCAGGGACCCCCCACTCACGGCCCGGGCCCCAGCCGGAACCGGAAGTCCGCGGCAGCCAATCAGGCGCGGAGGGGACGACACAGACTGCGGCGCGCGGCAGGGGAGCGTGAGGGGAGAGAAACAGGCACACAAAGAAAAGAAACAAACACACAAAACGCCAGCCAAGTCACCGCTTGAAGAGATCGGATCTAGTCATGGTTGGAACTCGGTCAAAGGCTATTAAAAAAACTGTGGGTACCCAAACAGAGGCCCCACACAAACACGCAGGCACCCAGGGGGCTGGTTGCGGTGAGCGCCAGAACCTGGCAATGGCGGGTGGTAGAGACAACACCTGTGTTAGGGGTGAGCACAGCAATGATCTGCTCAACGTGGTGGCTGAACTGCGGGAAGAAGTGAATAGACTAAGGTCGATAAGGGAGTGTGAAAGGGAGTTAGATGTGTGGTACCAGGCTCTGCAGACCCCTGTAGCAGAGGGAGGTGACCCAAGGACAGGGAGGAATGGATAGAGGTGCCTGTTGGAAGAGACAAGGGAAACCCTTCACAGCCCCCCTCATCTTTCCATTTGCCCCTGCATAACAAGAATGGGGCATGGCAGGTTGAGGGTGCAACAAACGAGAAGGCAGAAGAAACACCACCTGGGGGGTTGTCTACAGCAAATCAGTCTCCCCCTTGCATCAAAATCAAAACCTCAACCCTAAAAAAAAAGAGGGTAATTGTTATTGGTGACTCACTTCTGAACAGAACAGAGAGCCCCATATGTCGGCCAGATACTTCCCACAGGGAAGTCTGCTGCCTCCCTGGAGCCCACGTCAGATATGTAACCAGAAGGCTGCCTAGTCTGGTACAGCACTTTGACTACTATCCCTTAGTAGTTATGCAGGTGGGAAGTGACAAGGTCAATACCAGAAATTTAAAACAATCAAAAAAGGACTTTAAGACACTGGGAAAACTGGTTGAGGGATCAGGGGCACAGAGGCCCCATCCCTGGAGGTATTCAAGGTGAGGCTCGTCGAGGCCCTAGATAACCTGGTCTAGTTGGGGGTGTCTCTGCTGACTGTGGGGAGGTCGGACTAGATGACCTTGAAGGTCCCTTCTGACCCAGATGATTCTATGATTCTATTAGTCTTGTCTCTTCGTGGTTTTTCTTCTTGGAAATAGAATATCAGACTGCAGAGTCAATCACTCACACTAATCAACCCTAAACTCATAAGGCAAAGGAACACTTCTTCCACCTAGCACCAATGAAGCTCAGATTCAGACATGTCTCAGTACGAACCCCTTGCTGCAGCACCAAGCCTCTTCAGTTCAGGAGCTGGACCTATGTCTTCCTTTTAATACCAAAAATTCCCATCAAACTATACATAGGTCCTTACATACAGCAGATTTCTCAGAGCCACGGAATCACCTGTGCTTTTGCAAATCAGCGTGGCATTGTGTATTATGTTTAAAATATAACACGCTCCCTCATTGCCAAAAGAGACCACTTTGATAAGGTCATCTTGATAATTCTGAATGGCAAGTTCTTAGAAAGAGATATTAAAGACTAATTAAACTCTGGTGCTTCTTCTTGAACTTAGCGGGGGATGAGGATGTTCATCACTTTGCAGATTTCCCCTTATTGTACAGACACAAAAAGAACAAAAGTGTGCTCACTAAACGATTGTAAAACTTCATTGTTCCTTACAGAGTTTTAGCATAGTTTTCTCAGAGGGGGATTGAGGGGAAGGGTGTTAGGTTTTGGCTGGAAAACTAACTGTATTTCAGAACAATGCTAATCAACCTACTAATGACTATCTCATGGATAAGTATGGCCAGCATTGTTCTTTGCAAAAAAAAAAAAAAAAAAAAAAAAAAAAGTGTGCTCACTAAACGATTGTAAAACTTCATTGTTCCTTACAGAGTTTTAGCATAGTTTTCTCAGAGGGGGATTGAGGGGAAGGGTGTTAGGTTTTGGCTGGAAAACTAACTGTATTTCAGAACAATGCTAATCAAACTACTAATGACTATCTCATGGATAAGTATGGCCAGCATTTTTTTTAAAAAAAAAAAAAAAAAAAAAAAAAAGTACCAGCATTGTTCAGAGATTCTTTTGGCTACAACTAACAGTGGAACATGTTCATATATAACACTATTCTGATGGAGAGGGCCTAATGCTCTTGATGTTCATCTGAACACTATTGGTGCCTCTTCACAGTTATTGGCAATGCTGCTTTGTGCCAGCCTTCCTTCCTCCCAAGCAAATAGGACAGATTGCAAGAACAACTTCTCAGTTCCAGCTAAATGAGCAACAGGTCAGCTCTAAGCATAATAACTATAAGCTCTAAGCATAATAATATAATAAGACATTTCTAAACATCCAAAAGATTGTGTTTCATGAATAAGCTGCTTTAAATGCTATTTAAACAAACTTATCCACCACTAATTCCAATGTTGACATTACCCTGGATTTATAATGCATTTTCAAAGGTCATTAATATTGTCGTCATCAGATATCCAACATTTCTTCTCTGAAAGGAGAGGATTTTTTTTCTTATATATTTGATCTGATAGTATCAAAGAGAAACATTTTGAATTTTTTTCTGCAAACACTTTTGACTCTCTGTTCTAATTCAAGACAAAAATAAACTACATATATGCTGAAACCTCAAACATCCCACAAGGCAGGAACTCAGCCTTTTAAACAATCTTCATCTATTGTAAAGACAAACTATTTTGAAGATTTCTAGGAAGATTTCTAAATGCAAGTTAGCTCATGCTACCAGAACATTTGGTGCTATGGGAAGAGAATACCAAATACAAAACACTTTTTCCTATATGCACCCTTTTCTCCCCTTCAAGATATGGCAAATGCTTCTACTCTCTCCACTATACTGACACCATAACTTCATTCTGGGACATATTCAGCCCTCCAGTATCATAGCTGAGCATCAAAGCAGTTGCTGGGCTCCCGTTTATTTGCTCCAGCTATAAAGGAAGGAAACATTATTTCTCCTATGGGGAGCCCATATTGATGTCCCTAATAAACACTCTGTAAGCCACCTGGAAGGATCACAGGGATGCTGGAAACGGAAGTGCAGAAGACCCGGAGTAGGTTCTAATGGTTCCTATTGTAGCAGGTCTAAGCACAAGTGGTGGCATCAGGTTCCTGCAGCTTTACAGCAGACTGTTGCTGAACACAGATGTATTTATGAAGGTGATATTACCTATTTTCACACCAGTTCTCACTCCCTAATCTAATTTCTCCAGTCTAAGAAGGGTGTTTCCATCTGGAGTCCTCTGAGACATCACAGCGTATCAGGGTAACATATTCATTTTAAGACTGAAATTCTACAATAAACCAGATGCACTGATGAGAGCTACCTCTGAGTGGGAGCATCCCAGGCCAGTAACTTGGCATAATTACCCTCAGTACTGTGGGTAGCGGCACTCTACCCGCACACATCTAGCACACATCTACCTCCATTCTGATCTCTACCTTGTTTACAACAGCTGATCTTACTACAATTTGAGAGGAGTGGCAGTAACATCCACAGAACATACATCCAAGAATAGTTGTATCAAACATTCACTTAAAAATCATTCTAAAATGCATTAAAATTGAGATGCACAAAAAGGTGAAAAAATCTGAATAGGACATTCTTACAAGACTTCAATAACTACTGAAAAAAAATCAGCGCTCTAGGAGATATAGTGTTAAAATTTGAAAATATAAGTTCTTTCACTGTGTTTTCAGGTTGTTGTAAAATCAAGTTTTTTAAAAAAAAAAATCTTCCTGATCATTTTGAATAGTTTAAACCAAAACATCATGGACATCCAAGACTCATGCACATCACCAGCTGAAGACTGGATTCATTTTCTGGTGTTTTCATTGGAACTAGGATGAAGTTGAAAATTAAATGCTTAACAGCTTTGTTCAGGAACAGAGAGGTCTGTGGGACTTAAAGCCTAATGTATTAGATGCTCAATAAAGAGTTGTAACTGAGATGCCCACTTGACCACAGACCTTTGGCTCACTCAACAGATAATGGAAAAGGTATTACAGAACTTGCAGACTGTTGCAGAAATTTTATTTTGGAAGGCAAATACCTCAGCCTCACAGAAGTTTAGAAAAATAAGTAGGCCAGTACAGAAGGATGTTTACTGTATTATATTTCCCTTTTAAATGTGAGCCTTATTTCTTTTACTAAAATAACAGTATGTATGTGCTTTATCTAGGTTAAGTTATTATTTCATCAACAAACAAGTACTGTACATCCCACACGCCCAACTTTGGAAATATCCCAAGTAATAGAAAATAGCAGCAGTAAAGGAACATCTCAGCTTTTGTGCAAACTCACATGATTTGCCCATAATACCCTTGGGAGCAGCCAGGGTGGCTACAAGAATCAGAGAATCTGTCTCATGCTCGCCTTCACCAATTTGGCTGTCTTATGGGCAATTCAAGACTTGACACACCAAGTATACTCACGTAAAGTCTAATAAGCTCAAAAGGGCATAGTCTGAAGTTTCTGAAGCTGCTGTTGTGGCTTACTTTCAGCACAGTATGTTAGTCAGGTTTTGATAGTATATAACACAGAAATATATGTTATGCGGGATACGAAGCTGTTCATGAAGAAGGAGAGGATGGTCACCCACACAGTACTTAGTCATTCATACTGCTAAGCTTTCTTTCTTGGGAAAGGTGTCACAAGGCAAAAGAACAGAAGACTGCAGGGCCATTTCAGCTAAAGCACAGAGATAATGGAAAACCTGAGGTAAAGCTTTAATCTAAAATAAATAAGTTGGTGTCTAAGGAGTATTATGTACATCCTATTGTACACTATCCCAGCTGGAATTTTCTTCATTCAGAAGGCTCTTGCTTAGTCACATGGCTCTACATTAATCGGGGAGGAACACATTCAAGTCAGAGGAACTCCATTGTGGCAATGGAGTTCCACCAGTTGAATTGTGGTGTGAAAGACACACTGACAACAGGGTCAAGCTTTGTGTTTAAATCAGTCCACCACATAAAACCTCGTGCATAGTAGCCAATGTCATAGCACATTAAAAAAACATTAAATTTTTTTCTCTTGTGAAAAGAGAAAAAAATGCCATGCTTTATTTTGTAGTTACCAAAACCTCCTTTTTCTCCTTTGCCATATGCTAGTCATTGCTATAAGAGCCTCTTTGTTCAGGCTAAGAAGGCTGGCATGAGGAAAAGGAGGTGTCTGGTCCCTAAACTTGAGATCCCTTTAATATTACTGATAGACTATTCTTTAAAGAGATCCATCTGTTTCTTATTTGGCATATTCAGAATAGTAGCTTGTTACATTTTTACAAGAATCTGTGTGATCCAAGAAAAGCAAAACTTCATGTAATGAAAGAAAAAGAGAGAATACTTATTAAAGAATCCCATCCATGCTGTACAACTTAAACATCCATCTCCAAAATGGCTTCAGCCTGTTCCATTCACAGCTGTCAAACTTCTTTGCTTCTGGGGTAAGAGGGTAGAAGGCTACTTATTTCCCTTCAATTCTCAAAAATATGCCTAAGAGTAACATCTCTGAAGTCCAGAATAAATCTTCTCTACTTCTGAGTCAGTATGAAATGCTGCCCTTCATAGCTGTATTAAAAACAACAGGTTCCTTCAGTCAAAGTCCTAAGCTGCTCCTGCAAGAATTTAAGCTGAAAGCAGGAGCTGAGGTATCATGAAGTCAGGTCAGGACCAATCTACGACAGTAGGTGTCTTTCTCTGGATGACAACAGTCACAAATACAATGAGCTGAATGTGAAAGTACGGAAGGTACTTTCTGCTGTCAAAGGTGGGAAAGAAAAAAATGTCCCAATGTAAAGACTGGGTCTTTCTTCAAGTATTAAGTAGACAGTTTCCTAACAACAGAAAGGGCTTGTATTCAGTTTGTAGTATATACATAAGCTTGCTCAATTGCCTGAAATAGTCTGGAGCATCATTTCTCAGTGAATGCAGCCAATATAAAGTTTTTTTGAATCCAGTGTTTCTGTTTTATCCTAACAAAGAATTAAATCTAACTATTCACACTATTTATCAGCACTGCCCATTCTTAAAGCTTATAGCTACTTCAACCAACATTACAAAATGTTATATGCCTCGAGGAGCTGGAGACTGTCCCTGCTGTGGCCTTGCTGGGGCAGGAGCTGGTGGCCCCAGGGGCTGACATGGGGTCCTGGGCTGTGGGCAGGGCGAGAGAGCCCCAGGAGCTAGGCAGGGACACTGGGGCCTGTTGGTTGGCCCTGATACTCTAAAGCTGTACTCATTAATTATGCCTATGGAAGCACAGCCGAGTAAACTGTGCAATTTTATGAATAAAATACATTTAAAACATTACCAAACAGCAGGATTACGAGTTATTGAAAATGCCACTGCTTTGTTCATATATAAGGTAACATACATTTACTAACTGGTAGACATTATACAGTAGTGCTCAGTTGGAGAAGGGAAGAGCCTGCTGAGTGCAAGATCTTTTTGGTTCACCAAGGAAGAAACCCCTTCTCTATTATTGGATAACTTCCATCTTCAACCCCTATGAACCAACCCCTCTTTTCAGAGTTCTGAACGCCTCAACTTGATTTCTCTTCTCAGGCAGGAGAGAAGCATAAGGACTTTCACTGGAATAATTTGGCAGTATTTGTGCAGACCTTACCTAGCCCTTGGTGCTTCCATTCCACCTTTCCTCCATCTCCAGCCGGCACAGTGGGTGGGTCCTCTGGCTACAGGGAAATTTGTGCCTTAATTTCCTCCTAGCAGAAGAGATGATCCATTCAGTCAAATCGCGAAAGGAATTTATTTCTAGGGTAATGCAAATATATACAAATATTGCCAACAAAAGTAAAAAATATCCAGTGTTTGCTTCTAGGAGTAACAGCCATCCAGACTTCTTAAAGCAGGGTTCATTAATAATCCTTCACTGAAGGCATCAGATTTTTGTCCCATCAGCACAACTGTGGTCATTAGTTATAGGAAAATATTCCTTCTTGACAGATGTAATGGAAAAAAAGCACTCAGTGTGTTAATGAAATTAATTCCTAGCATACATGTAACTCATATCTACTTGTTTACAAACTGTGAACCAATAATTGGCATGAACCAGTATGTATGGGAAACGCAGAAAGATGAAACACAGAACTATTACAATCTCTTGTACTTGTAGGGGAAGAAGAATCCCAAATTAAGACCATCACAACACTTTCAGTGTTGTCTTATTCCACCAGTGGATAAAGACTGTTGCCCAAAATCTAGGTCTCACTCTAATGCATCAGTAAGATAACTAAGGCAATCATACCGTAGACTTCTGGAAAGTATTGGAAGCTGTCGTTTAGAGTTGAGAGTGAGAACAGGGCTTTCATAGAGAAGAAGAGAGATGGTCACAACTGACAATTCATCAAATCTGAGATTATTCCCAGAAGAGCTTCCTGTCCTCAAAAAAAAAAAAAAAAAAAAGAAAACAGAAAGAAAAAAGACAGAGAGAGGGGAAAAAGGGGAAAAAAACACATATGGAAAAAAAATAGTTTAGCATAG
This sequence comes from Calidris pugnax, assembly GCF_001431845.1. Taxonomy (NCBI): domain Eukaryota; kingdom Metazoa; phylum Chordata; class Aves; order Charadriiformes; family Scolopacidae; genus Calidris; species Calidris pugnax. Next base: position 10,377,475 of record NW_015090922.1, read on the forward strand.
CCTACCACACATCCAACCACGCTTACAATCACATTGAGAGCAACCTGTCAGAACGTGACTTCTGCTGACAAAAAAAAAAAAAAAAAAAAAAAAGGAAAAACAGGTTTTGAAATTCTAGAAATGTGCCATTTCAACATTTTAAAAACAAAAAGTCTTGTCTTTGCGGTTAAAAGCATCTTCTCCTGTTGAAACTTAATTTAGTTTATATTAAAAGGTTAAAAAAGAAAAAAAAAAGGTCAGCATTAAAATGAAATATGTTTGTTTGTTTCTTAAGTCACTCATATATTCACTGATCCCCATGCCAGGCCTAAAATTTCAAAATCAACAGAATCCTTGCGGGACAAGAAAACTGTTTTCTGTATGTCCACATAACAAAGGGAACATTAGCAGTTCAAGCTCTTCCCAGCTTCCTTGCAATGTGGCTCAAAAATTACTTTTGAGAACCACCTTGATGAATGGAAACATAGCCTAGACCTCCAGTCTTTCAAATGTTTAGTAACCTCTTAATCCCCTCCCTTTATATATTTTATATTATATATTATATATTTTAGAAGAAAGCTACATAGATAGTCTTTAGGGGACTAAAACTAAGGAGTTCCTTCAACCAAATCAACCCAAAATCATTCTTGTAGACCCATGAAATCGAAGTATTAAACATACACACCTATATTTTACTATGACCTTTGTATGGCAAATAGATTAGTCACTGATGATGCTGGAATTGCTATTACAAACCGGACTGCTGTTTTTTTAAAGGTTAACATATTTGAAAAGCTTATGAGCAAAGGCCACTCCTCTTTTTCAGCATCCAGCTTTTCCAATAATTTTTTCTCAAGAGCACAAAACGCATTAGCAAGAGAAAGTTGAACTTATTTGAATCACCACAAATTATAAATTTATGGAACCTAGAACCAGAAGAGACTGTTTGATAAAGCAATCAGAATGCCTGTATGTGACAAGCATCTGTACATTTCCTCCAGATGCTTATCTTGTGCTCCCTTCATTGTATGTGCGTGACAGAAACAAGGGCAACTAGCCATTGACTACCATCTAAAAACTAAAAATCTGCCTCTGGAATTAGGCATATCCATTGTGGACACAAAACCATCAGCTTTCCCTGAAACAGTTTAAAAGCTTTACCATGATATTATTTTCACATCTTCAAGTGTTAGTTAGGACATCCCAACTACATTGTCCTAGCTATGCTGCCAAACCCGCCTCTGTGGGTGGAAAACATACTGGCACAGGAGTAATTCTGTCTTATGATTAAAGAGTCGGTTTAACCATACTGAAGGAATACCTTTTGTAACCATTGTGCTGATTGCTGATAACAGTGTATGCTATACATACACTCAAAGCCCTTTGTAGTGTAGGCTACAGTTTTTTTATCAGAGAAACAGTTCAGTGGGGTTATAAAGATGATGTCTGAGAGCCATCATGAAATGGCAAGGTCTTTCTTTCAAGCATGTGGTCACATAATTCCTTCTTCCTTTATAGCAAGAAAAATACATTTCAACATTGAAGAACTATTTCTTTTCATGTCTAGCTATTCAGCCAGGTACAGCTTTCCTAAACTTCCAACTGCTTGATTTAAGTTTCTGCATTGCCTAATGCCCCAAATGGTTTAGCTGTTCTCTACTGGAGGACCGATGCATGGGGACGGGAGGGAGCAGGGGCAGAATATCTTCTTTTAAGGTTCTCTTTTAAGCAGTGAGCCAGGTCACACTACAAGGGGGAGAAAATGAAAGTTTAGCTTAGAAATGGCCTACAAAAATGACAACTATCTTAGAATTTCCTTCCTGGATTGTGTTTTATTTCACTGAGTGAATCTAGCTTACTGATTTCAGATTTTAATGACCTGTAGGAAAGCAGCAGCATGCATGCTTACTTGTTTATACACGCTTTCATGAAGTGAAGTACATTTAGCTCTTTGGGGGAGAGGAAGAGTCTCTTTAGTCCTCCAAAAGAGATTTCCAATATTGTAAAATTATGCTAGTAATATGACTTGTAGTGACAGTACTACAGTCTGTAATATTTTTAAATACTTTGGAATAATCTACCCCAAATCAGAAGATGGACTCAGATTGGTGCTATGGTCCTCACTACTTCTAAGGAGTCTTTGTAAAGGTATTTGTGAGATTTTAGACCTATAGCTATTAAGGCTAGAAAGGACCACATAGAGTATCTCGTGTTGCCTTCTCTTTAGCAAAATCATATAATTTCACCCAGCTGTGTCTTCATTGTTTGCTAAAGCATACCATCCACTCTCAGTTTGAAGACTTCAAGAAATGGTAAGGTCACTGTTCCACTTAATAATTAGTTCCAGTGATTGATAACTTCGTTGTTAACTCTTCAGCAACTGAGTGTAACACTAATCTAGATGGCAACTGAAAAATACTGGGAATAGCTTTACCTGTTTAAAGAATGGTATACAAGATAATTAATATCCTTCACGCCAGGTCTGTTCATCATAAAAGCAATAGGGCTTTAAGAATTTTTTCTCTTAAGCAACCACTGCTTTTGTGAACTTTTCGCATTTGTTTCTCATCATTGGGGTTTCTAGAAGCTTATAAAATTTGGAGGAAAATCCACGTTCTGGTTTCCATCTCCATAGGCCACAATGCTTTCAAACAATGACTGATACTTTCTTCTGTAGCTTTCTGTGATTTCCATGCAGCCTTTTTTCCTGATAGAATGGAAGCCTTCTTCTCACAATGAAATTATTCCCATATGGACTCATTGCTGAAAATTCATGAGAACTCCTGCACATGGACAAAAAAGGAATAAGAAATGTGAATACTCTTTGGGATGCCACAAAACACATTTCCAGATCAAATAATAGTTTGCATTTTTGCAGACCTTTCCATCTTCAAAGCATTGGACATGCATTCATCATCAGAAAAGATTAGTGATATTAAATGTCATGAACGTTATTTTACTAAGGTTCTGCTTCACCATCACTGTCAGATTTAGCTGCTGCAGTTCAAGGGGTGATAAAACTATTCTGTATGACTGACAGACTTAGCCTCTGTAGTGCACCCAACTTTGACAAGTACTTTGCCAGCAGAGTTCTTGGAAATCTCACTTGCTAGAACAGGGTTAGGATATGGAAAGAGTGTGTCGCACAAAGGCTGACTGCTACCATATATTAAGACCAGGTGGTCTTAATGGGTGGGCTACAACCCTCTTATCTGCCCTCCCTCTGTAAATCTGTAGTTACTTTGAAGCCTTACCCTTACAACTTCTGAGTCCTTTATTAGAAGCTGAGGCTCAGCAGCACAGAGGATTAGCCTTTATTGTCTCGCTCACGGCCAGGCCTGTCTGAAGGCCCCTTTTTCTGTAAGAGGTGCTTATTGATGGCAGAAGTCCTGTGGAGGATAATTCCCAGAATACATCCATACATGGCAATGGACCACAGAGCAGAGAGTCCTGAGCAAACGTGACAGCTAAGATAGTCCTACAGCATACTGCAGCACCAAGCAGAGAAGCTGCTAAGGTCCCAAAAACAGCTCAGCCATGTTTTTATGGCCCTGCACCCAGCCAAGTCAGTCTTAGCTCTAGTTCAGAGTCACCTTGCTACAGCTCTACCAGGTCAGTGCCCATTTCTCCATGACTGCAGCACCTCTGTAACAGCAACACTTGGCCAGGAACTGGCCACTGCAGTGGATGGTTATAGCAGTCAGCACTTCAGAAATGAACACACAATAATGCTGAAAAGAAAGCAAGAAAGTACTTCAAAGTTTTACGTTTAGCATCTGTTACACTGGCAGAGAGGGAAGCCTAAGTTTGACTAATTTGATCAAACTAAGCAATTCAAGCATCTTCTACCTAATTTTAGGCCGAAGAAAGTTGCAGCAATGCAGAAGCAGATGATAAATCAAAAGCAGAAAAATAGGAATTAAAGCTCCGTTCAGGCCTTTCATCTTTATTACCCTTCTTTATGTGCATATGGTAGGTGTTCAACGCTCTCCAAGTCCTTATGATATTCCCTTGTGCTTCAGGAGCTGTAGGGCTGTAGTTGTCTATAAAAAGGCAACCTAACAGTTTCCTGTGACCAAGAGTTGAATGTGTTATTTGTTACCAGCTGGTTCATGCATAGATTGAGCCCAAGTCCTGGCTTTAAGTGAGCAGACTTACTTTAAGCCACTCACTCATGGGGTGAATTCATGTATAGAGAGAATTCTGGCGCAATATTTTATTTCTGACTTATGGCATGTGACTCTTTTTTTTCTAAACCAATATTAAAACCAGAACCTGTAATACACCAAATACAGACTACATTTTTTGGAAAGCTGATACCAAACGTAACAGTAAATGAACCCTTCTGAAAGGTTAAAGTTGCTTTCATATAAAACATTTTCTACCAGGAAATGGAAGTGGAATGTTGAACTAAACATTTAACTTGAAAGAACTGTGCACAGACTTAAATGGTTGCATTATCCTTTAAAATAAAAAAAGCAAAAGGTTTTTATGAGCATACACAGCTCTAGTTTCATAAAAAAGGTATTATGTTGACAAGGTAAAATGAATCCCAGTATTCTGGATGCTTCTTTTAACTTTCCAACAGGTCCCTCCCTGTGCACTAACTATTGTAGGGTGAGGTTTTGCATTATGGCTGAATTCATAGATTTGTCTAAGTTGAAAAAGACCTTTAAGATCATTGAGTCCAACCATTAACCTAACATTGCCAAGTCCACCATGTGACCATGTCCCCAGGTGACACATCTACACATCTTTTAAATACTTCCATGGATGGTGACTCAACCTCTTCCCTGGCCAGAAGTGCTCCAGTGCTTGATAACCCTTTCAGTGAAGAATTTTTTTTTAATATCCAATCTAAACTTTCCCTGGCACAACTTGAGGCCATTTCTTCTCATCGTAAATGTTCAATTCTATCCAAGAAAAAGGTCAGCTTTATGCAAAGAATGTAAAAAAAAGCTGTTGAGGATAAGATCTGCAAAGAAGCAGCTGACTGCAGCAAACAACAATACTGCCAAGAGACCACTGAGCACTAGCTAGGAGAGTGCACTGTTGGGGTCTCATCTTCCCCATGAACACAAATCTCACTCTTCAGCAGCTGTCTGTCATAGGAATACTCATTACAGAAGGCCAGCAAGTGATGTCCTTGATTAGGAGTTAAGATCATTTCTGCTTTAGTCCCACCTCTACAGTGGCACCACGAACAAGTTGCACTATGCCCTATGTATAAAATGAGGACAGTAACATTTGGTTTAATGGATAAAATATTTGAAAGCACATCCCATGACAGAGACTTCTATTTACAGTATTTCAAGTACACATTTTTTTCCTTCAGCTGTTGTAGACAGTTGCTGTGAGCAGGAACAGTCCTGCATTTAGCAGTCCTGCTCCCTTCAGTTCTCCCTGCATCCTTCCTTCCCTGGCATGCGGGCCTGTTCCTTCCCTTCCATTTTCTCTGGTTTTCACATGGCTCCTGGGTGAACACAATTGGATTACTAAACCAAGAAAAATCTATTCATATTTTTATTTTGCTGAGTTAGTTTCCGACCAGCTGGCAAGCTAAACCAGCTCTAGGGGTGATACAGAAATCAGAGCTGGTGCAGAAGACGCAAGGGCTGAGAACAGCACTCCTAGATTTTCTTGGAAGACCAACCCCAAACCCTTAAAGCACCCATTCTAAATAGTGTGATTGCCTCTTACAAATACGCTTACCATTTGAGATTATGGACCTGTTGCACTAGCTTCTGCAAAAAACTAATGAAAGAAAGTAATTGTACCAAGCAGATTTACCAGAGATAACAAAGATAAATGGCAAACAGATGTATCATGGGGCAGTTGCCCATTCTCAGGAAGAGACATTCTTACACGAGAGACCCATGTATCTTTATATTAAGTGATGAAAGAGTATCTCTTTACTGGATACAATCTTCTGCTTCAAGAAAAACAAACAAACAAACAAAAATCCCACCACCAAAACTCCCACCAACTTTACATAGTTTCCTTGACTTCTGATTTTGGTTCATCATTCAGGGTGTGGGGAAGCCATTCAAATGAGCTTGGCACATTAAGCTACTGCTGATTTGCCAGATTCCAGTGTCCTCAAGTGTGACGCAGCGTTATTATTCGGTGTCCTGTATGTAAAATCAGAAGTGATTTAATCTGGCTCTCTGCCATCCCACTTGCTGACATGTTGACACCATGTAAATAATGCATAGCTGTGTGACCACACTACTTTCATGCCACATGCTGAGAGAAACAGACAACACCTGCTATTATTATTAGCCACATCCTAGATACCTTGGAAATCTGCAAAATGAACACCAAAACTAATTCAAACATGTTGCAGTCTCCAGCTCCAGATTCTTTCATTAGGACTCAAAGGGAACCTATGCATCCGCTGTGATTAAAAACAGATTGCTGATTTACATCTCACATCCTTTAAAAGTCACCCTTCTAAGACTGTTGCTAAATAACTGAGTTTGTTAACTGACACAAGAACTTAAACCAGCAAGATTTTTCTCTGTAGAGTGTTGGCTGAAAAGGCCAGCATTTTAGAAGACAGCTCAAAGAGCAACATAACCCAGTTCTAGACTGCAAAATTCTAACTACCTAATTTATATCAGATACTTCTCCCAACATTAGCCAGTCTACTTCTACTGTTATGCTCATGTCAAAATATAAACCTACCAATGTCATCAGGGTGTGCTTATTAAACCAAAGTGAAATTGTAGTTTTCACTGGAAAACATTATAAAGCAAAGATAGCACATCTAATATGTCACCTACCTCTTACATGACCATCTTTTATCATTTAAATGTCATACAATCGCAGTCATATTGAGAGCAGACAGCAATATATACTGCTTTTCACAGGGCATTTACCAAGGCTGAACTTTATTATTGCCAACTACCGCTACATACACCCTCTTTTCCAATCTTGTGATGGCCAAGCAGAGAAAGCAACTGATTATATTTGTACCTTTCCATGGTGTACAACAGCAGAAAACTCACTTGTCTGCATTTCACTGGGCCTATGCTGTCAGAGCAGGACCATGATACACATTCTTCCTATGAAGACACACAGGAGTAACTGTTAAGTCAGGAGAGACAAGAAAATACAATAAACAATGAAAAATAAAAATGAAGTCTTTATAGTATAGAAGTTACGATGGCTGTGTTGTTGTGGAGAACTCACTCAGTCCTCACTCCACGGCCAGCAATAGGGAATTACACCTACTTAGATACGTAGTTCCCTACTGACTTTCAATTCCCAAAGCCTAAAAAAAAAACCATATGTGGCTCCCAACCACTGAACTGTGCAACTAGATCCTAATTTCTCAGGGAAAATCAGATATACAACTCAAAATGCCTTGCCCAAATAAATTCCTTCAGAAACTTTGGAAACTAGCAAACATAAAAAAGAAAGGGAGGGTTTGGAGGGGGTATTTGAGCTCCTATGAGACAGTCAGAGCACAGAGAAATTTGGTTTATTTCTGCTCAAGGATGAATACATTAGACAATATTCTGTACTTGTCCACATTGTTCAAAAGGATCAGCATTTGAGTGTCCCAGACTGAGACCAATTCTTTCTGTTTTCTCCATTAAGAAGACCAGGAATCTTGTGGTCTTTTTTCAAAGGAATGTCTTTGTCCAGAATCTTGCCTCAGAGATTTATTTGCACTATGTTATTTAGAACAGAAAAGAACACTGGAATGACTTCCTAATTTCTTTAGTAAATCTGTTTTCAATCTATTTTATTCCAAGCATTTTTATAGACAGTTTCTTACATGATGTTCTACTCTGAAGCTCTGTAATTACACACACACACTGGTCAAACTTTCTCTTGACTGGAACAGACTTGTAGTAACTCCAGTAAATTGAGAGGAAAAGTTTGGGGGAAAGATTAGGTTGGTTGAGATGATAACTTACTGCTCAAGATGTGATTTCTATTCTGACAGTTGCTATTGGTAATGTAGATGACCCTCACACAGAAGTGAGAAAGCCTGTCTTATGGAGGTTTTGTACAGTTTTTGTTTTGCCTGGGGTTTGGATTTCACAAGGCTAACTAGATTGCCCTTGTCTAGGAAACCCCGGGGGTAAAGCCAGATGGTGTCTGTGTGCAAGCTGGAAAGAGTGAAAACTGGAAAAGGGTAGTGAAAAAAACAGGGAATAAAACCCACTGAACTAGACAAGCAGGTAAAATATAAAAAGTTAACAAGAAGTTATGAAGTGGCATGACAAGGGTAATGAAGTGTGCTCGCCACAGGCAAAAACGTGAGTATTTTGAGAGGAATGTCAAGTGTATTTGGACGTTTTTTCTGAAGTTCATTCAAAGCTTCTTTCAGTAAGGTTTTCTCTCTCCTTCCTCAATGGAAGTCTTGTGAGACTACTATTAGCTTCAGAAAGTTCTTCTGAATTCTTATTGCTAGATACATACCTGTATACGCAAGAGTAAATGAATTATTACAAACAAGTCCAGTGCTAGACAAGTAGCAAGTAAAAATAGCACAACTCGCACATTCTTAGTACGAGCTAGCTCAGCAGTCAGCAGCACTGCCTGAACGGTTAACTATAAAAGCTCCCGTTTATGTGGTAACCTAATTTAACTGTTCCCTCTACCAAAATGTCCTATTTAAGTGACTTAAAATGTACAGCTAAGTCTCAGAGTTTGTGCAGCTGAAAGCGCGTCAACACTGAAAGAGAAAAATCTGGGTAAATGCGAATTACTGACAGCAGTAATGAGTCTCTTCAAGAGGAAATGGTGCGTTTTTCCTGTCACTGTGGTTTCTCTCTCGATGGCGGAGGGGGAAGGAACAAGGGGAATAGAGACTCTGCCACATTCAAAGGCAAGATCTTCCGATGGTGAGGCTTTCTTGCATTTTATCTGATGTCCATATTTACAAACTTGAGCACATGTGGTTTCACAGAAACGTTCAGAAGGGAAGATAGAGGCGGGCGATGAGCAGCACATGCATGACCCATTTCCTGTGGTGGCTAAGAAGGGTGTGCTGGATGCCAGGCCGGGCTGGCAGGGCAGCAGCGAGAGCTGTGGCATGCAGATGGTGACACCATCAAAGTTGTGGCAAGAAGCCGTGTGTGGGGGCACAGGATGGACATATGTACACGAGCCCAGTGGCAGTTAATTTCCTTGCTTTTAAAGTTATGCTGTTTGCAGACCAGTTTCAAGTGACAAAAAGTAGCATTTTTTTTATATACATAAACGATTATCGCCCCATCCATATAGCATTTTGAAGATTTTCTGTGATAAACAGTGCTAGATTTTTATATTTTTTCTACTATCAACACTTTAGTTCTCACATCTAAAAAGCATGCACAGTTCCACACAGAGGTGTAATCTCTGCTTGATTGTTTACAATTCCAGTGTTATACCCTTTCTTATCTGTTCACTTTGGCTAATGTGGCTTGATGATTTCACTCTGTGTTTTCCCTTTTCAATTGTATATATCAGATAGCAGATATTCATACTTCCCTTCTATCATGTGACACATTTTCATAATGCAGAGTGACAACGTGGCAGACTTTTGCAAAGAATTAGCCTGGACCTACTTTGCAGCATTTTTTAGAAACTAGCACTAATTTTTACAGTATAAATTAGAGAATGCAAGGTATGGACAGTACTGTTCTTGCAAATATTAAATTCTATGTGTTACATTTCTGCAGAAAATCAGTACTCACTGAATTAGCCTGAAGATTCATTTGTTATTTAAGGCTAATTCTATTTCTGAAACTGCCTCTTCTAAACCATATTATCTGCTTCATCTCTGTGCTAGCCTGCTATCTCTCATATGACTGAGGCTTTGGAAGACATTTCTGCGAACAGAGACTACGCTTGCAGCAAAGCACTTAAAAGCTAACGAACTGTCATCCATCTTCTCTCCTACAGTATGTGCTGGGATAAACAATGTGGAAATCAGGGGCTTATTGAGGCTACATTGAAAAGTGATGATACAGCGTTTCAATGAAAATTTGTTGAGGGTGCTAGGCTGTAATTGTAAATCTGGTCATTGTTACAGATAAATGTGTATTTAGCTTCCTGTAAAGAGCCTAGGTGCCTTAACTCCACTTAACTTCAGCTCAAGGTGAAGGCATTCAAACTCCTTAAAACTGCAGTAGGCAACTACTTGAAAGCTAAATGCCTAGATACCCTTAAAAATCTGCACCCCAGCTCTTGGTCACCAGTAGTTTTAGCCTGCCAGCTCAATTCAGTCTTGAACACTATACTACAGTACAGAGTGCTGCCTTCCTACTCACTAGAACTAGGTCATTACCACCCATCTGAACAGTAGCTCAGAAGTAACGAATGAGAAATATTTCTCTTGGTCTGGGTTTGAAGTCGTGACGTAGAGGTAAAAAGCTAACCATACCATTAAAACCATCCTAGCCCTCCAGTCTTACCATCCTTCATACCTCTAATTAAGCTATGCTCTGATTAAGCATGCAAAGAATAACAGTCTTCCTGACAGTCTTTCCTCAGGCTTGGCATGAGGGATCTGACAATGTCCACAAAATTGCTATGAAAAGATGTCGCGAAATAATTTTTCTTCTAAAAGCTATTTTTTTATTCTAAAAAGAACTTTTTTTAATTTCAAGAAAATGTAGCAACACTGTAAGGTAGGCTCAACATGTCTGAAATGTAGGCAAAGCCTACACACTCCAGTTACAATAAACAATTTTTTTTTCAAAGTTACTAGCAATAATTTTTTAAAAAGACAGAAGAATTTGTGTTTTTAAGATTATATCAGTGAAAGATCTAGCAAGTCAAAGTGCTTTCCTTTTCCATTCCAACTAAATCATACACTATTTGGGGTAAAAATTTGGCAGGGAACTCTGTTGGATTATCCCTACATTGTAACTGGACTGATTTATTTATCTTTTTTTTTTTGATAGATGGACATCTAGCTGAGCCGTGAATATCTTCAGTGGTGCTGATTCCAAAGCTTCATTTGGCAGCTGGTTTCCTTGGCTATGAAGTCTTATGTTTATAAACATTTCCCTGATATATTATTCTAATTTTTTCCTCACAATGCTTAGGGCCACTTTTTTCTTTCTTTCTTTCTTGTTAACTAATGAGCATAATCAAATATAATCTCTTTTTATTTTCTGTTGTGGACAGTAAGAGAGGTCACTTTAAACTTCCTGGAATTAACGTGATTAATTCTCTCAACATCATACCATGGGTCTTATTTTGCAAGCCTACCGTCACTTTTCTTACATAGCTCAAGATTTAGCAAACTTTTTTTAAAACAAAATATCTAAAACCAGTTACAGTACTTCAGCATATGACCATAAATGACCATAAATAAGACTGAAGCTTTCCCATCTTGTTACGTATATTTCCATGGATATAAATGGTTACACTTAGCTGATTATGTGGACCTTTCATCGGGCTACACAATGTAAGAGTTTGTAGAGCTGAGAAATATCAGTGGTGCAAAAATAATGATGCTGATCGCTGAGACAACAGTTGGAGAGACTAATTCTAATCAGCAGAGAAATGAAATAGTAGATCAGTATCAGTGTTAATCCCACTGAATTGGGAGGCTGGTGTTTCCGTAGCCACTACAAGACTACAAGTTAAATAGGGTCAGGGAAGGAGAGATTTATTTTAGAGGGAGTAAAGACAATGTGAGAAAAGGAGCAGTGGGCTGAAAATTAGCACTTTGAAAAGCTGCTGAAAAGGAGACTCTCTTAGGAGCTGAAAAAGGGCCTAAAACTGTCTAAAGAGTTTTGGGGAGCTGTTTCTACATTAGGAAGCTACAGAAGATTATGTTAGCCATGCAGTGCCAAGCTGTGTCACTCAACAACAGTTTATGGCTGAGAAACCTGGAAGGAAGGAGGCTGAAATGCATCCTGAGTGCAAAGAAAAGTGAAGTAAACTAAGTCCTGTCTTTCTTCCAAACAGTCCCTACCTGCTAGCAGTTTCTTCCTTGGAATGCACAAAGTATTGTGCATTCCCTCCCAAGGTGCTCAGGCATGCTCCTCAGCACAGTATAGTATATGTTTTCTGGATGAATTCCATTAGGTGCATTAAAACACAGAAGCTCTTTGGTGGACCTAGCCCTGGGTTGGATTTTCACAGAAACATCATTAAATGAACACAGAAGCTCTTTGGTGGACCTATCCAACCTAGGGTTGGATTTTCACAGAAACATCATTAAATCAAAAGTAGTAAGCATCTGGTAGCTTCTGGTAATTCCACTGAACACCTGTTTGCCCTAAGTGTCTTTGAACAACTGACTGCAAGTGCCCTAACTGGTCATTGCAGCTTCTTGGATAAGACAACAGGATGTGTAAACACACACAGAAAGATGGATCATGATGGTATGACTCTGGGAGTCTCTTCTATTAACAGGATGAGCACTTGGTTCAGACTATGTTTGCTCAAGCTTCCGGACATTCTCATCAAACATGCTCATATGACTAACGGGAGCTTTACCAGAGTGTCTCCCATGCAGTCATTAATCTAATTTGCCAAGACATTCTCACACTACTAACCTGGCATGTATCTTTCTAGTTACCATGAAATCATTTACATTTTTGTCAGTAGTTACACAATGCCAAACGTGCCAAGACCATTCAAATATTTTTGACCATTTCTGTAGCTCAGTTCCAACCATGAAAAGTAACTCAGCCAATTCCAAATATAAAAGAACTGCTTCATCTGGCCATTAATCACTTTTAGTGACAATTAAATAAGTTGTTTTAGAGTAGGAATGTTATGACCACTGAGTAGAAAACTCACAATAGTCTCAGAGCTGACCTTGTTTGCCAGGTAGCTTTTAGCCACTACACCATTTTCTCTGAGCTGTGAACCCTTTAACCCCTGCATGTGCATCTGGGTCAATGTGTTCAAGGAGCACTTATTTCTGCATCTCATTGACCCCTGCCATCAAGCTGAGGATTACCAAGTTCTTTTCAATATAGGACTGTCGCTTTTAGGACGTGGGAAATGTGGTTCCTTTTTTAAATAAAGGAAGTCTGAGTAATTCTGTAAAGCCACGAAGACCGAACTCTGCATACACATTTATTCCAACACCTTACATCATTTCAGCTTTTTAAAGTTCTGATGTCCAAAATAACATTATTAAAATCACAGAGCTTTTAAGCTACAAAGTCCATCAAGGGGAATTGTTTTCCTGACACTGAGGACAAAATTCCCTAAATCGGAATACTGCACTTGAAAGTTTTCTTGAGACTAAAGAACTATTTGTTATGTCTCCATCTGTCTGCTCAATAATTTGCTGCTAAGCTTTACTACTGTATACAAACCATTCCAGGTTGAAGAGCCACTAGATTCAGTCAGACACTGAAAAAAGTTCTGCCTTGCTGGAATTCCTGTTTTTGCATTAAGATTTGCATCTTTCACTGGTTTGCTGTAGGATGCCAGATATCTAGTTCATTATCTGTAGCCTGCAACTGCAGTCTTTGATAGAAGTAGACACAAAGGCTTGCTCCCTGGTGGAGCTGTTCTCATTGACGTGCAGTCTATCAAAAGTAGTAAGCATCTGGTAGCTTCTGGTAATTCCACTGAACACCTGTTTGCCCTAAGTGTCTTTGAACAACTGACTGCAAGTGCCCTAACTGGTCATTGCAGCTTCTTGGATAAGACAACAGGATGTGTAAACACACACAGAAAGATGGATCATGATGGTATGACTCTGGGAGTCTCTTCTATTAACAGGATGAGCACTTGGTTCAGACTATGTTTGCTCAAGCTTCCGGACATTCTCATCAAACATGCTCATATGACTAACGGGAGCTTTACCAGAGTGTCTCCCATGCAGTCATTAATCTAATTTGCCAAGACATTCTCACACTACTAACCTGGCATGTATCTTTCTAGTTACCATGAAATCATTTACATTTTTGTCAGTAGTTACACAATGCCAAACGTGCCAAGACCATTCAAATATTTTTGACCATTTCTGTAGCTCAGTTCCAACCATGAAAAGTAACTCAGCCAATTCCAAATATAAAAGAACTGCTTCATCTGGCCATTAATCACTTTTAGTGACAATTAAATAAGTTGTTTTAGAGTAGGAATGTTATGACCACTGAGTAGAAAACTCACAATAGTCTCAGAGCTGACCTTGTTTGCCAGGTAGCTTTTAGCCACTATACCATTTTCTCTGAGCTGTGAACCCTTTAACCCCTGCATGTGCATCTGGGTCAATGTGTTCAAGGAGCACTTATTTCTGCATCTCATTGACCCCTGCCATCAAGCTGAGGATTACCAAGTTCTTTTCAATATAGGACTGTCGCTTTTAGGACGTGGGAAATGTGGTTCCTTTTTTAAATAAAGGAAGTCTGAGTAATTCTGTAAAGCCACGAAGACCGAACTCTGCATACACATTTATTCCAACACCTTACATCATTTCAGCTTTTTAAAGTTCTGATGTCCAAAATAACATTATTAAAATCACAGAGCTTTTAAGCTACAAAGTCCATCAAGGGGAATTGTTTTCCTGACACTGAGGACAAAATTCCCTAAATCGGAATACTGCACTTGAAAGTTTTCTTGAGACTAAAGAACTATTTGTTATGTCTCCATCTGTCTGCTCAATAATTTGCTGCTAAGCTTTACTACTGTATACAAACCATTCCAGGTTGAAGAGCCACTAGATTCAGTCAGACACTGAAAAAAGTTCTGCCTTGCTGGAATTCCTGTTTTTGCATTAAGATTTGCATCTTTCACTGGTTTGCTGTAGGATGCCAGATATCTAGTTCATTATCTGTAGCCTGCAACTGCAGTCTTTGATAGAAGTAGACACAAAGGCTTGCTCCCTGGTGGAGCTGTTCTCATTGACGTGCAGTCTAGAGGAATGCCACTTTGAAATCACTGCTGCATAAAATGTTTGCACGCCCATTAGGACAGCCAGCAAAGCAGCAGGAAACCTCATACTCTTGGGCTGCTGTGGATGCATGTTATCATTCAGGTACTACCTGCTTCGGCCAGTACCAAAACATTGAAGCACGGGCCAGAGCAGGCTCACTGGAGCTCAATGAAAACAAAAGTTGAGGGCAGCTACCTTGAGGAAGCACCTGGAGACTATCTACACAGCTGTGGCCAACCTTCTCATATGTGGCCATATTAACTACCCACTTGAGCCTTCCAAAGCAGTAAGGTACCTACCATACACCTTAGGAAGCCTACAGGTGTCTGGAAGATCAAGGATCAATTAGCAGGAGGAGACAATCAGCTCACCACTGCTGATATGATATAGACAGATATGTAGATGCTGAACCTGTCCCTTGCCCTGGGACAACCTGGTAGTATCAATCTTAGCAGCAGACATGAGTGCTAGTACACCATGCTGTTCCTTGAATACTGACTAGGACACCTTGCTGGGAGGCTTACAGTGCTCTTGACCTGGGATAGCCAATCCTCTGGTCCCACTGAGTCACTTACAGCCTATGGTCTGGTATCTGAACAGCACTTGCTCCTACTTCCATATCACATTTAAGGGCAGTGAGGGTTTTAAAGGACAAATCCCTTATTAAACAAAGGGAATAACGTCACTGCTTTTTGAGGTTCAGGGACATTGGACCTTGCCATCTCCAAATCAAACCAGTTAAATATGGTGATATTTCAGGCATGAGCTGCTTTTTTGATATGTCTTTAAGGATTATGGAAGGTTTGTTTTTAGGTGGGTGAAAGGAGAAGAATCAGGCCAACTAAATTAATTGCCTGAATACTTGCTAAAATCCAGCTCAGGAGAATTAAGTTCTAATCTGAATAAAGTGTCAGGGAAACTAGAAACCTTGTTAATATGAATACCCACATAAAGTCACTAATTTAAAGCAATTGCTGACAACAATACTTCAAATTTACAAACCTCTTTGTAGCTGGAGTTTTAACAGAATTCAGTCTAAACCTAAGTCTGACCATTAAAGTCTATGGTAAAACTTCCACTGACAACTGCAGAAGCAGCTTGGCCTCACAGAAACTTTTTCAAAATATTTGTAAACTTTTGCCTCACTGCTTTAAAGCATGTTGCAAGCACATACACCTCTGAGGTTTTATATAGCTGGTGAGTAAGCTAAAACATATGAGGAAGAAATAATTTGCTCTAAGCCACAAAAGAAATCTGTGTCAGAGCTAGAAATTGGACTCAGAACTGTTGATATCCTGTTCTTCTCTGTAGCATGGGAAAGTCTTCTCATTGAGCTTTCAAGTCCACAGGACAGAATTTATACCGTCAGTAAGTTACAGCTGTTTGAGATTTTTATGATGAAAAGTGGCCATGACGATACTTGTAGCTCTACAGTTTTTGTTTCCTTATTACAAAATGGAAGACAATTCTTATTTTAAAGCATCCATTCAAGCTTAGTTAGACCTTAACTGCTTAATGCACTTTAAGTAGAGACCATAGAAACTGTAAAAAACCTAATGTGTTTCAACAGATCCTTTCAGCTGTAATGGTCAAATATTTAAGGCAAAAAATACTTTTTAAAAAAATCAATAGGCATGACAGAAGCATGCAGAAAACATTTCAAATTTCCTTACCATTTTATGTTACAGAAATCAGGAAGGCAAATAGATTCTTCTCCCTGAAATGCTTAACTTTCTCTCTGAAAAAAAAAATTAAGCATGTATATACACAGCTGATTTTCAGTGTGTGACCTCTGATAAACATCAGTTCTTCCGAAAAATGAAGAAATAGTATAAAAAATAATAATCTTTTTAATAACAAAGAAAAAACCCAAGAAAAACAGAAATTAGACAGTGACAAAATGGTATTGAGGCAGATTTCAGGAAATATATTTTCTTTTCCAGTTTTACATTCCAAGATATTTTTAAATCACAGATATTGAAAACAGATTCCCATACAATTCTTAATCAGTTACAGTAGCCACCAGGGTTAGTGGTTCCTAACATGTGGCAAAAAATATAATATTTCTAACTCAAGCCATGTCATGCTGGTATTTTACCAGCATTCCTTATGCTATTGTTACAATTCCTCTAGTTTCACAGCGTTTGATTCTTTCCGAATGTAAGAATCTCCCTTCATGATTATACTCCTTGCTGTTAATATCAGAATAACCCTGGTTCTTTTCATCCCACTGTCTCAAGATACTTTGATCCTCATGCCTGATTTTGTAGATGGAGAAACTGCTACTCAGAATCACGAGGTGATTCTCTGCAGTCAGCCAGCGGTAAGCTTGCTGTAGGGCCTGGAGTGCAAAAAGCAGCACTCCCCAAACTTTATAGAGCCTATCTGGTCTCACACAAACAAGACTTACACTTCTAGTCACCTACTCCTATTCTGCATGGCAACGATGCTGCTCTCGTGCATCTCCAGGGCAGCATTGCTTCCTCACCCTGTCGCCAGGATCCCAACCCGCCAGACACAGCCATTACACAGCTCTGTAATCCCCTCAGAGGCAACTGCCTCTGCAGGGATCCCTCAACAGGATCCCTCAGAGGGCAGGGAGAGGGATGCTGCACTGGAAAGCTGGCACTGTGGTCCTTCCATGGCCACTTAAGACTGATTCTGGAGAGAAAGGACCGTGGCAAGGCACAACTTGACATGAGAGCTCCCACAACCAAGCCATGACCCACCCACCACGTCTGACACGTGGCACGTGCCAGTCCTTACCCCGTGAACAGATTCAGATGTTAGGAGTCCACATGCATTGGGGCAGCACATTGTCTTATAAAAAAATACCCTAAAAAAAGTATTATTCATCTATGAGATACTCATAATGATTTAGTGAAACTTACTCTTTATACAAAACACATTTAAATAAATCACATTAACAAAACCTACCTGATTTCATAAGGAACTTGTCTTTAATATTTTAAAAACAATTAAACACTCCATTTAACAATGGAGTAAATAGAAAATTCTGAGATAAAAGCTATAAAAAGAGACTTGAACTACTCATTGAATGGTGACAGAAAGAGATTCTCAAAGAGATCTTGAAAAGCTTGCTGCAAAGCTCTATCAATGTTTTTAAGAGAAACCATTCCTAGTTAGCTATTATATAACAAAACAGAGCTACATATAAAACTTCAAAACAAGAGTCACTGTCTTCTATTTCAGAATACTGAAGAGGTGTCATTTACAAGACTGGATAGGCTTTCTGTTCTCCATCAACAGTGCTAAGAGCACAAAGTGGCAAATCACACATTTCCACAAAAATTCAGCTTGGGGATGACCAAAAATGTTTATAAAACAGTACCGGAAAGATGGTGATGGGTGAAAGATGAAATCTGGAAGAGCTGGATAATTATGTTTCAAAATCAATATAGTATTTTTAGACATACAAGAAAAAAATACTTGAGTTTTTAAATTTCAAATCAACCTGATCTGTTCAGGTTTTTTTCAACAACATGACTTTTCCCTACATTCCCTGAGGTTAGAGGCATGAAAAAACAAAACTACCACCTGACCAACATTAGGGAAAGGCTCATTCCAGGACACACAGGGATGGTTATCTGTCTCCTACATAAAATACAGTACAACAGTGACTAGCAAAGTACTGCTGACTTATCTGATGCAAATGCTGCCGACAAGTTAAATATTTTGAATTAACCTTCTTCTGTTACAACAGCTATTAATGCACTTCAAATGCAAATTTCACTTTTCTTTATCCAGAAGTTCCTGGAGAGTATGTTGTGTACCTGGACTGAAAGCTGTCAGTTTCATTTATATTAAATGTATAATTTAAAACTTAAATGCTAGATTTAAAATTAAGCATTTTATTAAGGTGATCTGATATTTGCCAAACTTAATCACCACAGTCACAGATGCAATTACAAGAATTTGGCCTCTCTTTTTCACATATCATCTAGGCAATTTACAGAAATGAAAATAACCCTAAACAACCGGTGCCTGTTGCCCTTCCAGCGACACGGATGTCCAAGCGCAGTGCATTTGTTTTCTTGCAAGGACGTCAGCAGTATATTTAGCACCAGGGTGAAAATGGGGGAGGTTAGACTAAAAGACTCATATTACATATTGCAGGTCTCATACTCCCACTCTTGTGTTGCTCCTGGGTTTATGGCCTGCTCGTTTCTTGGGTTTTTTGAGGCATTTTGACAGGCAATTTCTTCTCAGCCTAAAACTCAATAACAGCTTTAGTATGATCTACTAGATGCACAGAGGAAGCCTTCCCCAGAAAGCGATATTATTTTTCCAAAATGAAGTGGTGGGGGTATTTTTGTTCAATGGTTTTGTTTTGAAGTCATAACAAGTAGATGAAACAGCAAATGAAAGGGGAATTAACTGTATATACAATAAATGTGATCATTTCTGCTACATATATTCAACTTAATTGTAATATAGAGTTAGTCTGTATGAGAGCAGGTGAGGCCTTAAACACATACAGAGTTAAATATAGAGACACTGTTGAGATACTAAAAGCTGAGATATTGCTGCTGACCACAGAGAGCAAATTACAATTAAGTCCACATCTTTCTGGGAAGTTTGCCAAGGGAAAACCAGGGAGAGGCAGTCACCACTGCTGCTTTGCCTGCACTAGGGAAAAATGGAGATCTAGTTGCTGTAAACTCCTACCAACAGAGCAATTGCACTCAGAATACAAAGCAAATCAGTGCTAAGGAGACGAGGCAGGAAACCATCTCCAACAAGGAGTTCAAAGCACAAAAGTAAAAGTCCTTCAGCACTGTCTGCATTATCAGCTTACCACTGGGGCAACTGCACGACTGTTGGCTGTTGCTGTAGCACGATATTTTTTGCACAAAACCAATGTCACAGACTAAAGACAGAAAAGCAGGGAAAAAAAACCTCCAGATGTAGAGTTACAGCAGGAGAAACTGGGGATACTGTAGAAGCAAAAAAGTTTTGAGTAACGCTTTTGGCTTTGGTAAAAGGGAAAAGAGAAGAACTGAAACCATGGAGGTACAGCAGTAACAGCAGGACAAAATCAAGAATACTCATACAGAACTGAATTTCTTCAGTAGGCAAAGGAGAAGGAAAGGTAACAACACTGGCCACAGTGTAGCCCATAACAAGATTAAAAGGATCCCATCTTACCACTCCCTTCCTGTGTTAGACTCAAAAATGAGATTTATTCTACTAGAGGACACAAATTGAGAGGAAGGACAATGGTAAATACTACTGGGAGCAGGAAGATGTCATGTCCTACATGATTTCAGTATTTCTTTGTTTCCTTACAGAGAAACTGCCTAAACCAACAAGAAACAGCCTGCTCTGACTTTTCAGTGAAGTTAAAATAGGTTTAGAAATTTTCTACTAGTCGTTGCTGGTAATACATGGTACTAGTACTTCTGAGCTTGAGATTCAGAGAAGTGGCTGTCACTTGCAGTCTGAGCACGGCCAGCAGCATTGATGTATTTCTGCCATTCTCACTGTGGCCACATCTAAACAGAGGGGGACTCTTCAGCGCCAATCTCTCTTGAACCCTAGTAAGCAATTTACCTCTGCAAATACTTTCCTGGCTGGCTAGTTTTGTTCTGGATTCACAGTTAGCTCCAATTCTCCTCTCTACCATCCTGGTTGTTAACCAAATCTCTCCTCTGTGATTTCTCATCTTTTTAATGTGCAAAGTTATCATTTACTAAACATTGTAAGTTAGACTCCCCTCTGCCCAATACTTAAGTGTATCTTTGTATCTACGACTGGATCAAGGAGCCTTTACTTTCTTTTCTGCATGAGAAAAATCCCTTTTGGAGTGAAAAGAAAATACTGGGAGTTTCATCTTGCGTGATTTCCTGAGATCCTCAGTAAGCAAAGAGCATTTGTACTAATGTCTCTCACCATCTCTCAGCCTCTCACAGGGCTGGGCATCCAGGCTGTACCCAACCATGGCTAATATGAAAAAATTTCACAAGGAACAAAACAATACAGATGCAAAAGCCTGATTTCAAGCATCGTATTTCTATATAAGTTAATAATTCTCTCCTTTGTCATTTTGGAGGTGATGAGTGGGACCTATGGGTCTTCTCTTGGGAGATTTCTCTTTCATATTCCAGCTTCTACCAAAATGCTGGTGGCGGCACTTCAAAGGGGTCTGTGGTGCAAAGAAAGCAATGTCACAGGCATGCTGCAGAAGCCAAACTCATTCATTAGTCCAAGGGCTCCTTTTAACTCAAATACTATTTGATAATGAAAAAAGATCCCTGGGACCCAGAATTTACTTAACAACAAAAAACAATATTTCCATGTGGTTTCTATAAACTCTCGATCCAGGAACAACATTCAAGGGTTTAATTGCACAAAAGGCAACATCACCAACCTCTCACTCTTGATGACCTGTATTAACACTGAGTCTCAAATCACCTGCAAAAACAATACTACAGTGAAAAAGTAATCGGTCCTGACCTTTGTGCACATTTGTCTTCATGGTATTATCACAGAGTTCAGAAATTTGAACCATCTCATAAAATAAAGAAGGCATTTAAAGCCATTTGGAAGCACCTGAAGTACACGAGGAAGCATGTGCTTTGCTGCTCTCTGGCAGTAACCTTTTCCATGAGTCCTTTGCCAGTCTGACCATGCAAAATGCTGCAGGATTGAAGCAGAAACTGATTAAAATATGCTTGGGCACGTGTGTGTGCACGCATTTATATGCATACACACATATTTCTAAGTATGTGCTAAGGAAAGAAAGGATGCAGGGAGGACTTTAAAAACCTTTTAAGCAGACAAGCTTAAGGAAGTCAGGGACAAATGCTCTTGGTAAACGTATCTGAGATAAAGAAAAAAGGAAATGGTCCCCTTTGATGAAGGAGTTTAGAATAGGTACAGCTGCATTGTGCAGGAACAGGAACTTGATAATAAAAACACTCTGATGTGGCATTTACCCCAAAACATCAGTAAGTAAAAATAAATACACATCCACAGAGCTTAGGCTATTCTGGTGCTGCTTAAATCATTTTAGAGCATCACAAGAAGATTGGGGACTTGCTGGAAATCAGGCTCCTAGAGAGCATTTTGGGTTGCTGCAACCAGTTGCTGGACATTTGTGTCTTTTAGGTAGTCACATAAAACATGAGTGTGAGGCAGCATCTGTGGGCAACAAAGTTCTGGATTAGGAACTAGTTAAGGAAAAATAGTGCCCTCATCCAGGGTCTATATCACACACATTCTTTGTTGGGTTCATCTCTTTTGCTTATTGAGGTTGTTTGCATGGATTGCTACTGTCCTAAAGTCGCACAAACTGAAGTCCTCTTGTTCTTACTCATTTGGGCTACTTTTTTCCAGTCCAGTACAGCTGTCAGTCAGGGTGCGATCTCTTTGAGAGCAACAAATGAGCCAGATGCATAGTTCAATGGCCAGACACTTCAAGTCATAACAAGCTAGTGAAGCGAGCTAATTTTGCTTGCAAAAGAATTAGCCTTTATTAGGCACTAATTCCACTTTTTGCCCTGCGTAGCCCTTTAACCAGCTGCAGCTCCATTGACATCACATTTTGGAAAGATTACTAGTGGCACGTCTGGTTACAGAAAGCTTAGAGGGCTTTCTAGAGCAGCTACCACTTACTAGGACAGCAGAGGAACGAACTTAAATTACCACACTGTAGGCATTCATATGGGATAAATCTTCTCATTCGGACCACAAATTCTGCAAGGCATTTTTGCCTGGTCTAGTTTTTATGATCATATGTTTATCACATGTATATGTAGTATAAGGCATGAATATTAGTAACTTAATGAATTGAGGCCAGAGCCAATGCAGAACATGTACAGGATTGCATACATATGTACATACATTATATATGTGTGTGCATATAGTTATATATATATATTTGTGTTTATCTCATCATGATTAGTTCTGGAGACAGTGATGGAATCATTGATACTTAGTACTTTTCCATCTTCTCTATTTCTGTAGAATTGAAGACAGTCAATAGCCTAACTGCACCCATAGCCTCATACTTCAGATGTATTTTATCTGAATCACTATGGTTCACAAACCCTGGCTAAACCCAGTGGAATTACTTTTTTTCCTATGGAGGTGTCAGACTGCAGTGATACCTCACAACTTTGTGATCCTGCTATAGATCAAAAATCACAAATTAACCTGCCGATCTAGATGATTAGACACAAGATCAAATCTACTTTAATCAACTATGGTACTTCCTACACAGGAAAACAGTAGAAGCTCTTGGGATCCTAATAAGCTGAATACAGGCAAACTCACTTGATTTTATTTCAAAGGGTTCAAACTCCAAGCAAGGAGCAAAATTGTTTTTGAATCTGAATAACGTTTAAAGAACCAAAGTACAAGGAAGCTTCATGGGCTGCAATGCTGAGAGAAAGGAAAAATAATTCTCAAAAAAATAATAGTATCTTAAACAAATCACTTGCAAGTTTTCAGTAATCATAGTCTAGCTTTGAAGAAAAGGGAGAACAGCAAGTATCATAGGTTCTCAGTCAAGCTATTTAGGTGGGGAACCCAAACCAGTTGATTTTTTAATAACTATTATCATAAAAAACACCCATGAAGGTAACTGATGCCTAAAACTAGTAAAAAGGCCAGTAAATGAAAGGCAGGGAGATTGCCTTACTTTCAGAGTTGCCTACCTTAGAAAAATTAGGGTAGGGGTGCCCACACACTGGGAACATGCCTCGGTCACTGGAAGTAATAGTCCTGCTGTTTCAAGAAGCACGGCATCGCCATGCCTCTCCTGTATCAGCAAGAAGTCTCCCAACAAATGGGCTACAGTTTCAGCCTCATGTTACATCTTTTATATATATATTTTATATACATTTTTTTCCTAATCTAATAAAAAAGGAGTAGGTCCTGAAAGGATGTGTTCACCTGGAATATAACAGTAATAACGTACAGCAGCCATTAACATGTGCTTGGTATAGCTAGAATGGCCAACACACTTTAAATCCAAACTGAGTAAAAAGAACAAGGGAGGTTGAAATATTTCCTTTAACATAAGTGATATTTTCTGTGGATCAGATGCATGGCTAGCAGCATTTCTAACCTCAACTTTTCATCATTTAGGAAACTGTAACAAAGGCCTCCCTGGGACTAAACTGGAAATTCTGATGGACGTGTATCAATATGGAGCTACTGAAACATGGACCCAAACCATGATTTAGCATTTTTGGGTAGAATGTATGAAAGAAAGGGAGCCCTTTCTCACCAAAAGCATACCTAAGCAGAGGGAGCCAATCAGACCAGACAATAAGAAATAATAAATATATATCTCATTGGGCAGAATGAGGAGTGGTGTTCTCCCCTCTTCCATCACATGCTAGCATGGCTTAGATTCACCTTATCAGTGGCTGCAACAAAAAGCGTTTGCCTTGGTCTTTCCTTCTAATCATGTTCTACAAAGTCTGCTATAACGGATTTTCAGCTAGGAAGTTATTAATTAATGCAGTTGCAATCACCCCCTTTTTATCACTGGGCTGAACAAGTTCCTACACATTATATAAAAGGGTAGCCCTTTAAACATTCCTCTTGCACAGTATGCGAAAAGAACCCAGCAGACAAAATCTGAAACATCTCATGGGAATGCAATTCCTCTCCCATTTTAGCAACACAAATTCTCCTCAGCACTGCCACAGGTAATATCTACTGTTGCATTTTTACTTTGCTTATAACCATAGAAACACCAGCTTGAACACAGGGTTGGTCCTCTAACTAGCTAATTGCTTATGGCATCCAAAGCAAATCTGAACATCATGGCAGCTCCTCTCTCCTCACACTTCCTCTGCTGCTCCCGGTACTGGCGCTACCCAGAGAGGACAACAAGGACGGGTAAAAAGCGTGCAGGAAAAGCTGCAAGGAAATACCTGCCTTGAAATTCCACTTGCAAACAAACAGTAGCTGTTAAAGGGTACACCTGCTTTGTACTGCATACAAAAAGAAACCAAATATTTTAGAAAGGACATCTGCTGCAGAGTAGCAGAAGCAGAGATTCCCATTGACTCCAGTGAAGTTGGCTAAGATCACTGACAAAAAAGAAAAACAACCTTCTTAGGAAAAGCAAAACAACAAACAAACAAACCTGATAAGATGGTTAAAACAAAGCTGAAAACAAACAACACTTCCTATCAGTGCAACACACCTACAACAGAGGGAAGCAGGAGCAAAGCAGGGAAGCCACCCTGACACCATGCCCACAGCAAAGACTGGCCCTGAGAATACATTTGCCATGTACCACAGTCAAAATAAGTGTCATCTGCACTGTGTGATGCTGCCAGGGATACTGACAGTCTCAGCAAGTTTCCGGATTTGATGCATCAGGCATTGAGTTACCATTGACCCACATGGAAAGGACAAACCTGAAAGGAGGGATTACAATTGGCACAGGCAACTTGGATTAAATCTGTATGATGGTAAAAATCAGGCTTAGATTTTTGCTTATATTTCCTCTCCCTTGCCCCCCAGAGCTTTCGTGATTAAAGAGTGGAGAACAATGTCAAATCTCACACAGAGTCAGCGTGGCATGAGACAGGGAGTCTGTTCTAAAGCAATTTTATGGATATATGCTTTCAAATGAAATCAAAACTTTCCTAGCACTGCAGCTCTTCTGCCCCCAAGGCTTTCCCAAATTCTGGGGGTTATTGGCAGTTACCTAAGGACTTATTTTAAGGAACAACTGGGAAATTGCAGTAGTCTGGATCTGTCAAAACCAACCAGTCACAGCCTAATGTGGGACACCGCACTGCTGGGCATCCAGGTCATCTGGAAGCACAGAGGTCCTGCAGCTGGGGCTGGAGTGATGAGGGGAATTTTGCAGTCCCCATTATTTCCCATGAAGTTTCTGGCCACAGAAATCAGGTAGTTGTGTTTAAACTACACTGTGGGGATTTAATCTGGGGGGACTGCAGTTATATGAAATCTCCATGGAGAAGGATCTTCCCTGCTGCTTCCCCCAGGAAATGGATGCAGAATATCTTGTCCCAGATACTAGCAGACCACCTTGACTACCAGTTGCAAGGCTGTTTGGGGGATTTATCAGATTATAAAATACTGAAGTGTGAAGATTATTCAGCAAGTGCCCTTTCCAGTCACCACAACCATCACCTGTGGCTTACCAGCCAGAAACTTCCAGTCATGAAAACAGAGGCTGTTGGACTAGCAAGCCACAGCTGCTCATCTCCAGCCCACCAAACTATCCACCACAGCAGAGCCAGAGTGCAGCACTGGTGCACCTTAACATTCAGTGAGGCATACTGGTCTGAGGCTGTTATATCGCGTTCATTGTGTATTATCTTGATAGTTATGCAATGCAGGCTCTTTCATAAATTGTTCACTAAGGGTGTTTGGCAATGGTTTCATTTTACAAGGCTCCTTTTTATATCTCCTGCCTCCTCTTTCAGGCCCTATCCACCCATTCCTTGCAACTATTAATAAAGTATGCCTTCCTCCAGCTGTGAGAACAGGCTTTGCAGCCTGTTTTTAAGCTATTGTTGCACTTTTAACAATTAAGACTTCACAGCTTAGCCTTCATTATTTTCTTTCCTTGAATCCAGAGTGCATTTTTAAAGGACTTATGTCAGCTGACATCTAGGACTAAAAATAGGCATTCAAAAAACTAAAATCTATAGAAATGCTTCCAGGACTACTATTTTTTTTTTTTTAAACTCAACACCAGCATTTCTTTTAAATATATTTTATTCTACAACCCAAACAGTATAATGCTCTGTATTAGCAAGAAAGAATTTGAGGGAAAAATGAACTATAAGCCAACTATCCTGACAGCATTCATGCTCATGCTGTCCTTTTAAAAAGCCTGTCCTCTTGCTACCCCTGCATTGGCTAGTTTCACCCACACAATGGACAGAAAGATGGAATACACAGATTATGTATACATTACAATATATATTCTGTAGCTACTACATATATTCCCCATGAGGCACAGTCAGCACTGATTTCAACACCATCTTTGCAGAAGACCACATCTAAATCATAGATAAAGCCCTAGAGCAATTAAGAGGTTAAGAAAGAGAATTGCAGAGTCAGGGTGCTGTCACGCTGCTCAGCTTTGCTTCCTTTAGCCTGGACCATGGCAGGGTACACATACTGAGTTCCAGCACAGCAGTACCCAAATCTGGTCACCTCAGTTCAGCAAACCAAAGATCAGACACTGAAACGATGAAGAGTGAATAAGGATTTTGATTGCTTCCTTTTTTAATTCTACTGTTTTTCTGTGCCATACTGACACATCCAAATTTTAGAAGATGCATGCTCTGCACTCCCTTAAAGCCACCCTTCTCTAAAATTCCTTACTTTTGGACCCTTAAAAAAATGGAGGCACTCAAAATAAACAATCACTTTGAAAATCTTGGCCTATGTCCCAGTAGGGAGTGAATCCAGTCACGTACACAACAACCTCCAAACTACACAAAAATTAAGCATTAGAACAGTAAAACCACAAGCAGCAATATGGAAAAAAGCTCAGTATGATGAAGCAGGTAAAATCATGTAGCTCCCACTTATCTATTTAAATCATAATTGATCGATACTTGGTTTGTTAGTCCCTACCAAGAGCAAAAACCCCATTGACTTTCTGTTCCTTCAGGAGCAATGCAAAACAGTTCCTATGCCATCAAGTTTAAAATAGATGCAGCCAGAGCGAATGCTGTGTTTTGTTTTACCTGTGCTGTTTCCTCTTCCTTATTAAATGCCTGACGTGAAGATGTCCCAGACTTCTCTTACTCACTGCTGCCTTTTTTCAGCTGACCCCATCTTTCAGAGGAGTTGTTACCTTTGCAGTTCTGATGATATTTTTAATTTGTTGCGAATGTAAAGCTGGACAAAAGGTATATACTTCATTAGTATTCTTTCTCTTTTGTCTAAGCTTACTCATTCACAAAATCAAAATGCATGGCCAGAAGTAACAGGAAGCATCAGTTCTTGAACAATAAAACCACTGAAAGAAAAAGTTTTACAAGCCAGCTCTGGTGCGCAGACCACAATGTAAAAGCTGTTAGATTAAATTATTTTCATTGTCTAGGGTGGAAAAGGGAAGGAGAGAAGAAGGAGAGAAGAAGGAGAAAAGAAGGAGAAAAGAAGGAGAGAAGGAAAGAAGGAGAGAAGAAGGAAAGAAGGAGAGAAGAAGAGAAAATCCTTGTACATCATTATCATAATTAGAGCTGAAAAAAATACAGCAATTTAATCCTATAAAATACTTTGGTATTCAACATTTTTTCCCAAACTGGGACAAGTAAGCAAATATCAATTTTTTTCTTTTTTTTGTAAAAAAAAAATTTCCAATAAGAAATAAAACCTTTGGATTATTTTGGGAAGAAATTCCAATTTTTAGTATTCAATTTTGTTTCAATTTGCTGACTCTTTTGCTATTGCATTAGTCATGAGAGCTATAGGTAGGAGTGACTGTCTGTGTTCCTCATCCTCTTCTATGGGATAATGACTGCCATAGTGTACCAAGCTGCTCAAAGAGAACTCTGCTGCTCAGTGGCAAATACCAGTTGGCAAGCAAGCTCAGACCAGCGCAAAGACTGGGAGCAGTAGGCATGCAAACTATAAATTGACTAAAAAAAAACACACCACAAAAGGGAAGCATAGCATTTACTCAAAACTAAATAGTTTCTAAATAGTAGGCTCAATTTTCTTTTGAAACAAAAATACATCAGCACAAAGTTCAAAAATTAAAAGGTTTTTTTTTTTCTCATAACACATTAATTTTTCGGAAGTTGTATTAAAATGTCATCACAATAGCTGATTCCTGCCCTGTCAGGATTTGCCTATTTGAATCCCCAGTGTTTCATATTCCCTAATAGATAATTCTGTTATCAAAATCACCTTTGAATATGAGGCAAAAAGCAGGTTTGGGTGCAAGTGGTAGAGAAGATATAGTAATATTTTCTTCATGTCTATTCAGGAAGCTTTCTGTGTTAGGGGAAAAAGCAAAGCTTAGGCTTCTGAACATACAGGTATCACGATGTGATTGTAATGCAGGAAATAAGGTCAGTTTGCAAACTAAAATACACAGAACTGGCCAACACACCTCCTAACTTCTTTTCCAAGCTCTGCCTCTGACGCACCATAGCCTTAAGAAGTCATTTTGCCTGTATTTGAAAGGTCTAATAGATATCTCTTGTCTTCCACAAGACGCGTAAGACATAACTCATGTCTACGCAACACTACAGAACCCCACAGTCAGAAACAGACTAGGGAAACAGAAAGCGGAAAGAAATATAACAAATGCATATTTGATGCTGTTCTCTAAATCCCTGTTTGATTAAATAACATGCCCTTCCTCCTGTAGCTGTATTGAGTGGTTCTTGCTGCACACTGTAGGAGTTCTGTCACACTGGAATTGCTTTTCTCAAGCATGATTTAACATTATTTTATTTTTTAAGCAATTTTTTAAATAGATAAAACAAATTCATGAGAGAAGCTTTCAAAAATAAATATTCCTCTTGGGTTTTCTCAGGTATTTCCTTCATACAGACCAGATTGCTGCACTCTCCCACTTAACACAGGGAGGGAAGAGAAGGACAAGAGAGGAGACAGCTCACACTCTTGACATGCCCACAGTTGTCTCGGACAACCTGGAGGCCTGTCTAGGCGCAGGGCTGCTTTATTTTATACTTGGGTGAAAATGCTGCTTGAAGCTGGGCAGGAAACAAGCTTCATGAGCCCAAACCACAGATGGCACGCTTGCATTCACCATACGATTCACCAGGGGTTGAAATCTGGGAGACGCCATTTGGAAGAGCCCACAATGTCACTTCCGAAGCACACGCTGTGATGTCCACGGGCAAAAGGCAGGCAGGGTCTCTGGGTGCCAGTGTACACAAGGTGTCTGTATGCATGAGAGCCCTTATCACTGGCAGGCTCTAGGACTCACAAAGTCAGAGCAAGGAAGCCCAAAATACATATATATATGCAGAACGAGCAACAAACTTTCCACCCTGATGAAAGCACAATGAGGAAAATCTTTCCGACAGATTCACAGCTGGTTTCAATCTACAGCCTAAGCATATCTAATGGGCCGCCTTTATCAGAGAAGCTCTCATAGGGTTCTGGCTGCTACTGAGGGCAGTTTGCCACTGTGCAGACCCCTCAACAAAAGTCAGAGAGGACACTGTGTACTCCACTACACAAACTGAGGCATGGGGTAATAGAGACCATCTGCTACAAATTCTGGCCCTACTTGCACCTTTATTAAACCGTTCCAGCTCGTAAGAGCTTACTGCAGTTAATGTATCTGCCATATTAAAGTATCAGAAAAACGCAAGACGTACCTCTCAAGAATCTTATTTCCTCTTATATCGCTCTCAGAGGTAAATCATAGGATTCTACTCATGTGAATACAGAAAGTAACACCTGGTCTCAAATGCTCCTGGGTGAAACTCTGGCTTCTCTAGACACAGGAGAAGTTTTTCTGTCAGAAGAAGTTAACAGAAGTTACCACGTTCCGTAAAAGCAGGACCTTTACCTTCTTATAGAGCAAATGCTACTTACTGAAAGAGAAAAAAATTTAAACCCCCATATCCATTTATGAAAATTTGCACGCTAGGGACTTGTTGAGAAGTTATTGTGTGCATGTCATGTAGTAAGTAAAAAGCACTTCAAACATACATGACTTTTTTTTTCACCCCAGTGATTTACAGATTTGTCCTGGGACAATAGAAGTTTACAGGGAAGGGGGAGATGTCTGCGATTAAGGCAGCTTTCGGCTCTTCTTCCTACAGATACCCCGTGGATATTACTGTATTCTCCAGAATCTAAGCTTCCACTTAAAAAACAATGAAGTTTCTAGCCCATCTGGGTTTGCGGAAGCAGAATGTAAACAGATGTACTGTTGTCTTATTTTAGAAGCTATAGCAAGCCAGACTGAAACAATAGCACTAAGAAATGTCAACTGCTCCCATTCATCTCAGTGGGGTGGGGTGTTAACTTTGAAGCCTAATTGTGACCACTTTAAAGCCAACCTTTTAACCATTTCACTGCTCTTGCCACACCAGAAACTCCAAAGTAATGAACTTACCCAGCCTCTGTATTTGTATGCATTACTTTGAGATCTCCCATTCACTTGAAAAGGACACCGCATTACAATCGAGCTAGTTTGAATATTCTTTCACTTAAGAAGTTAGCTAAATTGTTTGCTACTGTCTTTCAAAACTAGGGTTAAAAGAAAGTCAAGGGTGAAAGGTTAGCTTCATTGTTGATGCTCTCAAAAGTGCAACACGTGGGATTTCATGCCCTTTGCTTTGATCAGGGTGTGCGGATGGCAGTTCATTTCAATAAACTGACAAACAGCTACGTACAAAACTGAAAATAATTACTATTCAAATAACACAGCACCATCAATTACGAGTAAAAAAAAAAAATCTTAATGAAACGGTAACAAGTACTGGCAACAACAAAAGAGGGGAAAGAGGGGAAAAGGGTCTTCATTTTCAGGAACTTGTGACTCTCCTTACCTTAAATTAAAGGTGCATTGGGCCTGGTTCTAAGCGTGCAGAAAAAACACCTTTCTGAAGATGTTTTACATCCAGTTTCCAATAAATTGAAGCATTCTTCATCAGTAGTCACTCCTACATCAACACATGACTTTTCTTCTGGGACAGTTGAAGACTGGTAGCTTTATGTACACATTTTTGTAAACATAACTTCAGATGCTGTGGGAACTCACAGTTGAAAATTATTAGGGCAAATTACTCTAGTTCGTGTTTCTGAGCATCCAGAAGCCCATTGGAGTGCAGCTGGGCACCAGAAGCAGTGGTGCTGCAGGGCACGATGGAGATGGACACGTCGGTTTGGTGAGGTTGTTTGCAGCCTGCCCAACTCTCTCTGCTCAGCCAGGCCTCTCACCCATCTTCACCACAGGACCTTTCTGCAGTGTCTGCCATCGTATCTACCATCGTGTCTTCCCCAGGTCGTAGGTGGCAAAGGACTGCTGCAGAACAAGACATGCACTATGTTAGTAACTCTTCCCAGCTCCTTTTTCTACAGTTGCATCTGCACTGATGATCCAGCCACAAGCCTTTTTACTTGTAATTTGCTTCCTAACAGCCCACATACTAGGTTGAGAAGTCAGTATTAACACCGCCACAGCATTACACCGGCCATCATTAGTACATCCACGTTAGGTACCTTATACAGATAATCCTGACATGTCTCAAGATGCCCTTAATGCAGCTCCAGCCACCATTTCAGTGGGAGTGAAACAGGACAGAGAGCATTGTCCAAGTCAGCTACATGGCAGAGCTAAGAGATTGGTATCACCCAGCAAAGGATCTTGAACAAGCAGCTAAGACAAGAGTAACCTCTCTAGCTCACAGAGCAGCAACTGGAAGAGAGCAAGGTGGAAGCATCTGCATAACCCACACTACATTTGCAGCAAGATAACTTCCTGAGCTCACATTCTCATTCCTGAATAAAACTGTCTTCACTTGGGAAGGTCTTGAACTGGTAGGAGTGCCTACGTGTGGTAAGGAATGAGGTTATTTTGGTAGAAGGGGGAAACTTTCCTGTCTACACAATGCCTAGGTGTTCATGGAAACAAAGCCCCAATTCATGCAGTTCAGGTTCTTTCCCCTGCTGCAACAGACAATACTCTAACGTTGTTATTAGCACGTTATGAATGCACAATCTTTCCATGTGTAAACTTCCACTGCAAGCTGGGCATTAGGCTGCTTGCCCTAATAAAAACACCAAATCCAAAAACCTCTATTATCAAGTACCCGTGTTTCCTAAATCTTGATCTCTAAACCACAACAGAATATTTGTAAAATGCTCATGATAGAAAACTGAAAATAAAACTCCTTTCACTTAAAAGCCGGCAAACACTGATTTCACATGCGAAAGGCCTGGTATGGAAAGACAGACAGACACCTTCATTTCCTATTGACTTCAATCAGGGTGATCAGTTCTCTGCAGAAGGTGCTGTATAAGATCACACATTATTTCACAGAAGTGTTTGGGTGCTGTTGAACACGTTTTCTGCAGATGCTTAGAGGTACAGAACAAAGGCAGCTGAAAACAGACTTGGTAAGTTTACAGTTTTACTTTATCGCTGTATTAAATTCCCATTCAACATCAATAGGGCACCACACACTTGTTATAGAAAGAAAAAACAGCCTCATAAAAACTAGACTCGCCACTCTGCTTTGCCTTGCGTCCCTCTCCTTTTCAACTGCTAACAAGTAAAACAACCCCCCGACAGCTGGATGTGCAGAAGCCTGTGCCGGCGGTGTCCCGGTCCGGAGCGACGCTGCGGGCTGGAATGCTGATGCTGGCAGGGCTGCCACCGCGTTTACTTAACACTCATTTCTCTCAGTCTGCTTCAGACCAGAAATGCAGGCAATGAAAACCTATTCAACCTTTGAGAACCTCGGCCGTAGCGGTTAGTAGAGCGGGGTCTTTGCAGGTACATGAAAGAGGCTTTCAGAAGACGCTCCCATTCAAGGGAGGTAGAAAGAGAGCCCCCAGCTGTCTCTGGTTACCTTTTATTGGCATGAAAAAGGGGAGACAGGAGGGGCAAGGTTTCAGGACAAATGAAAAACAAGCTTTCTAAGATTCACTGTTCAACCTCCAAACAAAAGCTCGGTGAATTTAAGCTAAAGGAGCTTAGTTCCATTTCTTTCAGTTTGATAATTTATTATAGTGAAGAGAATGAAAAAGCTGTTTTGAGTAGCAGATTAAGCATTACCCTGAAACAGAAGCAGAGTGGAAAAAATATATGTTACGAATTCGGCAAGTTTCTCGGGCGAATAAATAGCAATTAACAAACACATGAGAAAGCGTACCACATTAGTAAGTATCCAAGGATCTTTGGGTGAAAACATTTACATCACTATGATAGCTGGACAAAACAGCTGCCACAGAAACATTATGAAGTAGAGGGTGCAATCTGTAAGCACTTGCTGCCCAAATTAAACCAAGGTCTGTTGAGATGGAGGAGAAAGGCCTCGTTGTAGGAGGCAGGCACGATGGCTGCAGATAGCCCAGTGCAACCTTCCTGAGAAAGGTGCGGGCAGCAGAGTGTGACAGGCAGGAGTGTCACTTCACCAGGAGAGGAGGCACGCTGGCCAGCAGACACTCACCCCATGGGGGCAGGCAGTCCGCAGAACTCTGCACCATCCCAACCTTGCTACAAGCCTGAACAAAACCCAATGTTGTAAGCCTTGCATGATGTGGCAGACTCTCCCCCAGACATGGTGGATGCCCAGATTAATTCTGAGTTCACTGCATGCAGTGCCTTAGGAGAGAAGATGGATGGGCTAAAGCTCCCCCATAAGTATTAGAAATACCATTGTCCCTCATGTGACCATGAGCAGTTTGTCTGTCACCCAGCCATGCTGCATGGTGGGACACAGTGCAGGGACCCCGGGACTTCTCCAGGCACCTGTCCTGCACCCCATAGCACAGCATGGTGCCACACGAGGGTCAGCACGCACACTTGCTCATGTAGGGTGAAGAGCTACGGCTCTTTTAAAGGATCTTTTAAAGAAATGTGAGCTCCTCAGACACTGTGGAAGAGGGGACCCCACAAGTCAGGAATGCCTGTTAAATACATATAACAGTGAATTTAACAGATTCCCTCAGTCAGCAAAACATAATTAATAATAAATACATATAACAGTGAATTTAATGGATTCCCTCAGTCGACAAAACATAATTAATAACCATAATAGCTAATATTTACATAGTTCTCTATAAAAACCTGTTATTTTTCTGTAGAGGTGTACAAATATTACCTAATCGGTCACCTGAGGACACATGGTCAAAGCCTTGGCTTCTTGATAAACTGCAGAAGTCTTAAATTGTGACCACACACTCCAAGGTTTGTTGCACTGAATCTAGGCAACGCAAGTTTAGCTGCACTTGCATAAATACCTTGAGATAACTCAGAGCCCTTTATAGATTTAGGTGGCCTTCATGCCACCTAAATTTAGGTTGGTTTGTGAGATCTGAAAAACGACACAGAATAATATATTAGCAACTTTCATAATTTTTCAAAGACCAATGTTTAGCATCTATGTTACTGTTCCCATTTCATGCCAGCACGTGTCTTGGAGGTAAGCTAGCCAGAGAGCAACCCGGTTGAAGCAATGATCTGGATCATTGCATGCTAGCTATCACCACGATACACAATGAAATACAGAAAACCAGGAAGGATTCATTTGGAATTCATTTGGCAGTACTGTAGGATTTTGCTGTAAGGGAAAATATCTAGGAGTCTATGTAATTTCTTAAATATTTGAAGAGATGAAATGGATAATTTAGACAAAGTTCTTAGAAACACTTAAGAAGAAAAATATTTTACTCATTACAGTAACTTTTTTTCTAGATCATTCTTTTAGTCTCTTAACATATCTTCAAGCAAACATGGCCTGCCAAATATTTTAATCAGACTACTTCTGATCTGCAATCTCTCTGATATGGATCATATCTTAATAAATCATTTCACAGTCTAGAGGAACCTTGAGGAGAAAACTACAGCATCTGCAGATGGCGTATGCAGTAGTCACTCAGCGTTACTATAAGTGATATGGCAAGACAGAAACAACGGTCAAAATTCAGTGTTGATACCTGAATATTTAAAAAGTGGTGGATAAGGCCTTGATTCCTGTTATTTGTCAAGCAATGCTACTGAAACTGACTTTAAAAGCTACCATTAAATGTTGTGAGAGAATATGATGAGGTGCATTCCTATAATAAGCTTACTCAAGTCAACAGAAGTCATCCCACTGACGTGAATAGAATTTAGTCAAAACCTGGTGTTCAGTGGTGTAAAATGCACACTGAGGAGCAAAAAAAGTTCAGAAGCAACAGGATTTTAGTCTCTTAACGATCAAAAGCTGGATTTATTATTTTCTGTCAGACCTTATTGCAAGAGACCAAATGCATTTTAGATACTATGTAGAGGTAAATAAGTCAGTATTGGCCTTATTTTCCTAAAAAGAGCACTTACTGGCACCATACTTTAATCTCTTCTCAGAATTTACATTGGTGGCTAATCTTGCAGGTGGTAGGATAAATAGTACAACAGACATCTGCTAAACACAACACAGTTGTATTCTGTTATTAAAACTGCACTCTTTCTGGTGTTTTTGGCAGCATTCACTGTTCTATATAACATTCTGCTTTACTGGTGTCCCAACACGTATGTCCCAGTCAATAACCAGCCTGTTTTTCATCCAGGTCATCCTTGCCCATGTGACTCCTCACTTGCAGAGTTCTTTTAGCACTTATTTGGGCAAGCTACACTTCCCTTTCTGTTTTAACTACTACAGGCAAATATATACTAGCCCCTCATAGAGAATGGACACTGCCTGCACTCAAGCTCCCACCCACATAAACAACATTGGCAGGATAGTCTTCTGGTTCACAGTTCTGTTACTGGGCCAAGTTCAGTTCTGTCATGTGCTAATTGACGACTCCTGGTTTCTCCACTATCCCAAGCCCTTTCCTTCTTCTCCTCATCGCCATCACCCCTACCCCGAGCAGAAAAAGGAGCTGGTCCCACTAAAACCAGCAAGAACCTGTCCAGAGGCTGCTAGGAATCTGGTCCCACGTTATCACGATAGCCCTACCATTACCTTGGAAGCCCTAACCCATTTCTGGGGAAAGTCTACTGCTCATGCAACACATCAGTTCAGCAGATAAGTAGCAGCCTTTAAGGGGCTTTAGCTTTATTCAAAATGATATTTTTTTTTGCCTATTTAAACATACAGACAGCTGCACCCCTGTTTTAGCATCCCCACTAGCCAGTGTAGGAGAACAAACAGAAAACTTTCCAGGAATGGCTTTCAACGAAGAAAACAAAAGTGACTTAAGAGTCTCAAAGCCACATGAGAGACTCTTCCCATCCAAGAACCGGAATAATGAAAAAGAGCAGTCCTTGTGGCAATATTATTTGCTAGTGAATAGATCCAAGCTCCGTGCAACTCCTGACGTAGGACTAAATGCAAGAAGAGATAGTGTCTTACTTGCAGGAAAAAAACAACTGAAAAATTTAGTATTAAATATGATTAGGAAACAGTAAAGAACTTAAAAGCTTTTCTTCAGATACCATCACCATTCATTTCTGATTGCACAGGGAACTCAAATGAAGAGCTTGTAAGAAAGATTTTACCATTTGATTCCCGAGGAATTGCAACAACAGGCCAAGAAAAAGATTTGAAATAATGAAATAAAGCAAGTTACATTGCATGGACATTGAGCAATAGTATTTACGGAACATGAAATAGTGGGCATTTAGCGGTGTTTTGGTAAATATTTTACTGACTCACTTCCTAAGGGCATTTCTGTTAGATGGAGCTCTTGAAAAGGAGACAGTAGACATGTTTTAGAAGAGCATGCAAAGGTAGTTGCAGTAGAGGTACAGAAACAGATATTAATGAACAACGTTAATGAAACTTTAGATATCATCAGTTGTTTATCCAAATGTCTGCAGTTTACTTTGGTTCAGAAATTAGGCTTATAAGAACACGTGGTATCCGTCAAACCAGACATAACCACCAAACTCTCTCGCTGCTCCTCCTCTTTTCCGTATTTGAATGCCAGGCTGTACATGAATACAGAACTATCACTGCGTTTTTAGAAATTTTGGGAAAAAATGTCTCCCAGTTTGAGGAAATTCTTTTCCTATCTGGACACATTTACACAGCATTACTAAAATCCAGTATGAATACACTACTGATATTTTATGCTGCTACCACTGTCTCACAGAACAGACTGAGACCAGCCTTGTACACAGCCTTAACTCCTATGAAGTAAATATGGGTTACCAATTGCACAGTGCGTGAAATCAGAACACAACTCTTTGGAAGAGGAAGCAACAGTTACAGAATAACTATTTGGTGCTGCAGGGGGAAGAAGGCATAATTTAATTTGTTCACAGCATCTGGGTGGAACACTTTATTCTTATCACTTATTCCATGCAACAGAACTCAGCCAATTAATCTTTATTTGGATAAGTAACTTCGATAACCTCCAACTCATTAAAGTGTTTCCGTCTTCTATCTACCGTTATGCAGACTGGGGAGTGCAAAGTTTTGTGAAGTTCTTGGAAAGGGGTTTTCCTAACAAGTTTTAAAAACAGCCAAAGTATTTTGTTTTCAAAGAAGGCACAGTGCACTTTCATGAGAGACTTTTGTCTCCTTTCAAGTACTGTGGCTTTTTTTTCCTGCAAGGTGACACTAGTAGGATTAGTCTCTGGAAAAACACCTGAAAATGCTATGAATACATAATATAAAGTAGGTTACATGGAGGAACTTAGAAGATCCAGCTGCACACAGAATTCTGTGCCACTTTACAGATTTTGCTAGGTTACAACTAGCAACTATAGATGGAGGTCTGTATGGTTTCTATTTGTGGTTGTCCAAAACCACACTGGAAAATAAAAGACACATCTGTGAGGTACAGTGGGATGGGGTTTCAGAAAAATAACGCCACTTTCATATCTCATTTGGGTCATGCTTACACAACAGGAACAAACGGTTTGTAATTGAATCAGCTGAACTGGACTTGTATAAACAAGACCTGCTGAAGTTTAAATTTTGTCCTACAATTTCCAATATTCATCTGCAGCTTTTTCTTAGAATTTCCTCTTCCTGGGAATAATGAATCTTTCATGAGGCCTCTGATGAACTGTGAACACATAATGGGAAATTAGGTGATTGAAATTAATTCCTGTGTCCAGTCTGGCACTTAACTAGCTTGGTTTCAAAAGCTGAATTGGCTATTAAATGTGCTAAAGGTAAGCTACTCTAAACACTAATTAAACTATTTGTAAATTGCTCTAGGATGTTTTAATGTGTTTATATGCCTTGTTCACAAATGTTTCCAGGATTTTAAGTAGTTTAATTTAATATCCCCAGTAAAGACTAAGCCTAGAGGTAATTCATGATGATGTGATCAAAGTCTCTCTCTTCCTGAATGAATATACAACCCAGTGCAACATAACTAACACAATGAAATAAGTTCTGTCAAGTGATATAAGCCAACAAATCACAAACTCAGGAGGTCTACAGGTAGAAGACCCTGCCATTCTTCTCAGTATCATCCCACGCTTCACTAGAATTTCCAAAACTAAAGAAAAAAAAAAATAATTCCTAATCCCTCTTTTGTCCAAACACTGAAAAAAATGAGTCAAAATAAAGGATTACATGAATGCAGTCATCCATCTGTCAGTAACACACCTACCAAACTATCTAAGTAGAACCTCACTTTGTATGAAGTGTCTGGGGTTTTTTTTTGTCCACAGTAGCATTACTAACACAAGTATTATTAATTAATTTTTCTACACAAACAAGCAAATGTCAAAAGTATTTCAATATTGAAAGTAAGCAATCTCAATACTTATCTTAATATAGTCTAGGCTATATTCTCTCATGTTTCCCTGGAAAAAATATGCATATCTAAAGTCCCGGGGGTGAGGAAAAGGTAGAGGTTGGACAACCATTGGAAATAGAAACAGACTTTGCCCTAAAGGTAAGAAGAGGAAGAGTGAGGGTGTATCCCAGAGGCTCTTCCATTTCCTGTCGCCACTATAGGAAAGGACAAGAATTAAGACTGTTCCTGTCTGCTGCTGGCTTACTTTGTATATTCACGGGTGTTTCACTGTTTCAGCAAAGGGCTCAGTCAGAGCTTTCTCACGCAGGAGTCTGTATCAGTTATTACAAGCAACCCCGCAGAGAGGTAAATCATCAGAAGCAACATGGCTCTTTCAGCAGTACAGGTGAGGAACTATGGCAAAGAATCTCATTCTTTTCCAGAATATCAGAAAATATCAAGCCCTCTGTCCATCCACAGCAGGGGAAAAAAAATAAATAAAATTCTATGTGGGGCATAAGCAGCCATATTCCCCGTAATAGAATAAACAGGATGTTTTCTAAATTGAAACATTTCTGACAGCATCATATTTGATATTGCTGCTTTGAAAGAATTAGACCATGAAATCTGTCTGTGGACTTTGCTGACAACTGTAGCCAACTGTCCTGCAAATGGCCCATGTCTATGTTAGCAACCTCTCTTAGCCTGTGAAAGTGGGTGGCTGTGTGCAACCTGCCTATTGGGATGGTCTCTGGGATGCCCTGATGCCCTGTCTCCAGGGAATGCTCTAATGGGTCACAGAGATGACCTTGTCCTGTGCATTAGGAACATTCCCAGGCACAGCTTAACTAATTACTGGTACTTATGCTGCACATGTCTTTTTAAACCACCATACAATACCTTCCTCTTTCAGGAGGCAGTCACAAGTGACCAGCAATCTTCTGTTTTTAACAAGCGGTGTTTGCAAGGAAAATGATTTGTGTCCTCTCTGTTGAGGCCAGGGACAAGTTGCTGTTTTTGGGGGGGTACCTGAGAAGCAGGTACACCTCCACATCATCAAAACACACATCGTAGAACGGACTCCCTATATAGCATCTTCTAATATGTGTTACAGGGCTCTGTAGTAACAATCCTTATAAATTTTAAAGCTCTAACACACGCGCGTGCATTACAAACAGTCTCTCACCAGCTAGATTTGCATTCATTGTTACTCCTTAACCTGAAACCTCAGGTTTAAATAACTGCCAGCTGATATTATCAATGTTTGGCTTATGAGTCATCCAGCTAGCATGAGGGGCCAAGGAAGAAAACAGCACTTTGCAAACATGTCCTAATTTTTCTGCTGCTATGGGGAGTGAGAGAAGCAGGGAGAGGGCACAGGAAGGAATTGCAGCCTGAACCAAAATATACATCCCATGTCAGGGTTATACCTGTCAGGCACACGTAAACTCATAAATCAGGTCATGAAGAGAACAGCAGGAAAACAGCTCTGGGACATTAGACCTTATGTTTCAGTACAGTTTCAAGTTTCAGCAAGAAACTTTTCGCTAACTTGCTTCCGATTTAAATTTGTTCCTTCACATAAACACCAGATTTCTGTAGGTATTTATTTTTTCCTCAGTGAGGCTCCAGAAATTTGAAAAGAGGGAAAAGAGAAAAATCACTGCTCTGGATTTGGCTTGACACAAAGTAAGGTCATCTAAAAAGGAATTGTCTGCCCTCCCACACACATGTGCTAAAGACAGTTTTGCTAAAAATCAGCAGAGAATCTACTTAGGGAGAGGCACAGAACTGTCTCATGAATCTTTCTCTTCTCAGCAGAATTCTGCACCGCCCTGGGACCCAGTGGACTCAGCCTTGCTGGGTGCTGAGCACCTCGGCTGGCCGCTGGCTCCAACAAAAGCAGCAGAGAGCAAGACGCAGTTGCCGGCCTCACTCAGATTGCACAGATACACGATATGCCCTGACTGGAATCATCTGGGATGCATTAGGCTGGGAAATCTCTCATCTCTGCTGGCATACCTGCTTTTTATTCAGGGCGAGTGTCGTTGCAACAAGAATTATACATTAGACCGCACTGATAAAATCATCTATCAGAATCTGGGATGGTCACTCTTATCTCAGTACTAAAATTAAGTATTTCTATGAAAATTAGCCTTGACTTTTGTTGCGCAAAGTAAATCAAAACCCATTTGTTTTGTTTAAACTGGTGGATTGCAGATATCAGAATAGAACATAAGGAGGGTAGTGGAAAATTTTGCAGTATGACACTAGGTGATTCATTATGTTTTATCTGTACAGCAAAATAATTTTCAAGGGTATCTTATTCTGTGTGAATTATTATAGCTTCTAAACCTGATCACAACTTCTACAGTAACAGAAAAAAACCAGCATGCAAATATTGACTTCATGTCTTCTGCTAGCAATTGTTCAAGTCCAAGCATATTTAAATTGCAGGCGTTTTTCTTGTCTGCATCCTCTATTCAAAGGTGTGGACCCTCACACTTTTGGGCTGCCTGGTGAAGGTTTGGGTCTTCAGCCTGAGAACAGCAAGGTAACAGCTTCTTCCATGGAACTACCAGTACCTCCTTGCTTCAGCCAAATCAAAAACATAGGCAGTACTGCATTAACTCAGGCTTTTGCTGTGGACAAAAAACAGCCCCAGAAAGTTGCCTGGGCTCCCTCTGTGGTCAGCTGGAGCAGGCAGGCCCTTCCCAGGGGCGCTAATTTCCACCATCACCACCCACCCCCCCCCC
>NW_015090922.1:10419458-10471150 GCF_001431845.1 Calidris pugnax
GGTTACCACGGCAATTACGGCCAGCCGAGCATGCGCAGTAACCAATTCGGAGTCGCGCGGTCGCCACCGCCATTACGGGCACCCGCGCATGCGCAGTAACCAATTCGAAGCCGCGCGGTCGCCATGGCAAGTATGGGCAGCCCGGCGGCGCCGCTCCCGCTCATTAGGCGTGTGCTGGCAACCAGGAACAATTTTTACGACCCCCCCCTCCAAGTTTTGGGGCTCCCCACGCGCCTCTCTCCTATCTGCCCCTCGGAAAATCGCCTTCCCCACCTTAGGAAACCCCCCGGGCACCTGG
The DNA here is from genome assembly GCF_001431845.1 of Calidris pugnax. Classification (NCBI taxonomy): domain Eukaryota; kingdom Metazoa; phylum Chordata; class Aves; order Charadriiformes; family Scolopacidae; genus Calidris; species Calidris pugnax. The sequence continues at coordinate 10,419,757 of NW_015090922.1, forward strand.
GACCCCCCGGGACATCCGGGAAACAGCGCCGTATTTTTCCAGACCCTCCCGAGTCGCACGCGGCTATGGGGGGGGCATTTGTGGGGGGGGGGCAGCCGTGAATGCTTTCGTTTCTCCCCCCGTGATTTTTTTAGACACCCTCACCGAAGTTTTGGGGCCCAGGGCCGCTAATTTCCCCCCTCCCCACCCCCCCCCCCCCCCAAATTACCACAGGTGGGATGAATTGCCCTCTGGACATGCTTATTTAGCCTCACTGAGTATAAACAGGGCTGAATCGACTAGATGCATTGTTCAAGATAGGCAAGATGAATCTGTTATGGGAACCTAAGCCTCGAGAAAAAAGAAAACAAAAAAATCACGTTCAGTAAGAATGCAAGTGCCTTTTCCTTTAAAAGCAGTAGCCCTACCCTGCAGATGTCTCAGACTGGGATCATGCAGCCACTGGGAACTCTGGAACCACCCTGGCTTCCAGCTATTTCTGGCGCAGGTCTTGGTGTTGATTTTTGACCTTTTGGAGACCTCTTTGTGTAAGGTAACACTGCTCGCACTCTCTCTCTCCCAAAAACGCACAGAAAATTGAGCAAAGCAGGAAAGTGAAAGCAATAACAGCATTCCATCAGGCAGGGAAAGAGTTAAAGATATGAGGATCAGGAAAGCTGACTTTCTTTAGGAACTCCTACAGTTTCAGTCACTTATTAAAAAAGGATTTATATTTCTGAAGAAAGGATCTGTACTTCCTCCCTCTTCTGAAGCTATACATTTTTCTGCCAGACTGTGATGAAAAGGGCCCTCCCTTGCCCACCACAAGCCAATGCTGACGTCATCCTGTTATTCTTTTTCACCTTGCACACATGTTGAGGCTTCTCTGTGGAAGTCTTGCTGAGACACACATCCCTCATTGTCTCTTGTTCCTCTTCGCTCACAAGGCCTTTCTAGAAGAAATCCCAGATTTCTTCTGCACCTTGTTCAAGCAAGAGTGTTTCTGGGATTTCAATGAAGGAGGATCCATACACGGAGACAATGCTGTTTTCTAACTGCACATGATAATCTGTTAAAACCAGAAGTCATTTCTATGAAGAGGGTATTGTAAAGAGCTCTTGCTAGAAGGTCTTGCTCACCTCTTGCTTGAAAGCTCACCTGCTGTGCCTAACTACAACAGATCAAAGCAGTAAGGTTGGGAAGATAGGTCCCTTTTGAACCACAGCAGGGTTTGGTAGGTTGCAGCTTTTGGCAGGTTGAGGTAGAACCAGGCACAGGGTGATTTGGCTGCAAGAGATCCCCTCTCTCACCTGCATGGTTAGATAAAGGCCCAGCATCACTCACAGTACTTCGTCCTCTTGGAAATGAGAGAAGCAGAGGCTACTTCTGCTCTCTATTTTAGGTAATGCTCATCCCTGAGGTTGAACTTAAGCACGTAGTTAGGGACTGTCTATATTTTTTACCTGCTGGTATGCATTCTGGGCTGATCTGTGCATGTCAAGGCACTGAAGGACATACATGGCTGCAGAGGGACTCCAGTAGCCACCTCCCCTTGCCTGACCAGGCCACTTCCACGTATCCAGTCTGTCCTCCCAGCAATGAAAGTGTCTTTCATAAATGGGCACCACCATCATTTGCTGAAGGAGGCAGAACTTGGGCAACCTGAACTCTGTACAGCAAAGACAACGAGCACTGCAGGCTTCAGACCACTCCCAAGATGAGTTCAGATATGATGCAGGTGTAGCCACAGGCTTTCCTTGTGGGAAGGAGAGAAAATTGGATAGCTATGTGTTATGTATCTTTGGGGTTGTTAGAATGATGAGAATAAAGTGAAGCAAGATTAAGAGGTGTATTAGGCTGTCTCTCACGGATCTTTTCCACTCGTCAGGAAGAGTTTCCCACTGAGCTCATGGGAGGTGCTGAGCCCCTGTGAGGACTCCATGCAGAGGCTGGAATTTGCAACCACAAATGGCCCTGTTTTTCTGTGCAAGGCAGAACTATCAGGGAAGGTATCAGTGCAGCCTGTTGCTACTGATACTGTAAGCAGAAGACAGGAACAGTGGATCTTTTGTTTATCAGCTCTCTGCAGTGTCCAGCCCCTTTGTGAATAATAAACCACCTTTCTGCAGCTCTTGTATAGTGCAATGCAACATTTTCAGGTCAGCTCAGCTAAACTGAATCTGCAATCACTTGATATCAGTGAGTTAAAGTACCGCTGATAAGAAAAACGTAGGTACAAGAAAATTCTGAGGAGCACAGCACAAGGGTAAGTTAAACCAGAAAGAACGTGTTCTTTCTAATAAATGGAAGTTACTTTTGGCTCGTCTTTGTATCTCAGATTTGCTACTGGTACTATGGGAATCCTTGTATTGCCTCATGACTGGGCTTATATGAAGCTGTGCTTACTCATGCTTGCAATGCACTTCAAGCTCAGAGAAAGGAGGATACTGTAAAACCATAAAGGATACTTCCTTACCATTATTATTTGACCACAGCAATAGGGAAATCTGCTTTAAAAATGCTTGTTTATTAGTTCATTACTATCTTTTAGTAGCTCTAAGTTTAGCTGAGAACCTAAAAACAAAAACCAGCAAGCTGCAAGGTAGCAGCTTCAGACTTCGTACACCTCAATTTAGGCTTTTTTTTTTTTTGCTTATTTTTAATACCTTCTTTAATCCAAAGATAACAAGTAGATGCAGAGGTAAAGTAAAAAGCAAATGAATCCGGGACTCACCCTAAAACATCTGTCTCCCAAAATGTTACCCTCTGGCCCACATCCCGAGTTGCTATCCTTCTCCCTGCATAAGCTTTTGGGGTCTCATTAACGCAGCGGGCAAGTCTACACAGCAAAAGGCTGTTAGAGATCCTGAGGTAGCTTTGAGGAAACTGGCTTGTCTACATGGTAGGTTGCAATGCCATGCACAGAGGCTAGCCTACATCCCAGAGGCAATATAGCTGTGTCTGTATAGCAAAGCATGCACGCTAATTAGCCCTGCCCCTGAGGATGCTGCAGAAATGGATCTAATTAGGTATGCTGAGAGGCACCCCTGTTAATTAGCCCAGGGAGAACACAACACCACTAACAGAGTTTCCGATCGTGGCATTAGCTCAGGGATCTCTATAGTGTACTTGGCTGTGTAGCATAACTGAGCCCATAGGCTCTTTTGAACATCATCCTAACAACCTAAATATCTTCTTTCAGTCCAGTCTCAGTATCTGACCCTGCTTTTGCAAGTATTCATAGTTGAGTTTTTTTTCTTGATGGTAGGAAAATTAAGTAAATAAATAGATTCAAAAGACTGAAGAAAAAAGCCAGTATAAACCACACTACAATAATCTAGTATTATTAAATTCAGCTACAGGTAGCGACATGCCTGTAGGGAAGCACTGGATATTCCTAACCCATCTTGATAAAAGGCATGCTTTGGCTAGTGGTGCATGTTTTGCAAGCAGTGTATCTCTAAAGGCACTGTTAACTCAAGCCAACTCAGCCATAAATACAGACTATGGTATATTAAGTTGTAATCATGCAAGATTTTCCATTACATGTTCAGGGCTGAATGAAATCATCTAAGCACAGGCCCACACCTAGAAAAGATGCAGCTCCAAGGAGAGCAGTTTTATCCCCTTCCTTCTCCCCTGGTTGCACCACGTGGGAGAAAGGGTCTGTTCTGGCAAGTCCTGCTGCCTCCTCTCTCCATCAGAGCCCCAGCTCAGCAGCATCACTGCCCGCAGCTCTGCGTGGGGTACCTAAGGCTCTCCCCACCACTTGCTGCCATCCAGCCTGGCTGCCAATGCTAAGCAACGCACGCAGTTATTCCTCTAACCTTCCCAGGTTGCTATACAACAGGACAGGGGTAAATAACAGCCTGTCTCCCCTACAGCCAGCACAGATACGAGGACGGCCACTATTGTTAAGGAGTGCTTCCAAATGCCATTCCAACCACCATATCATAGGTACGCATAAAAACACTAAGTTAATGCCTTTTAAAAAGAAAATGCACGGGTTTCATTGTCATTCCAGGGGTGGTTATTTTTTTTTTCCTTTGGTTCTTATTTTTTAAGAACAGATCACAGCGATTTCCAGTTAACTTCCAGGCACATACATAAGAGTACCCAGTTCTTTCCCATACATTGAAGAAAGCTGTTTTTGCACATGGGTAACTTATGAATAGGACCTAGGACCTTAAGTCCTGGCTCAAGTTCTTTATCACACTGCAAAAAAAAAAAAAAAGCACGGTGAAATTTTAAATCAGCCTCAAGAGCTTATGACGTGGAGCTGCTGGAATATTTGAGACAAGCAAAATTTAAGAAAGCAAATATTATGAAATTATAAATACCACAGAAGACAGAGGTTTCTTGTGAATTAATGTTGTTCCAGTAGATAAAATACTTAGGCTTCTGTTAAAGATGGCTACATTTTACGTGAATAAAAAGCAAAAAAATTCAGACTCTTAGCTTTTAGGCTCCCAAGAATTTACTATTTTGGATATGGATGTTTTGGGGGGAGGGGGGTATAATATATCTTAAAATCAAAGTTCAGTATTTAATCTTCACTTCATATCCTTTAGGAAAAAAAAAAAAAATCTTAAAAGCATGGTTTCTGTTTGTATATCTTTACGATACTTGTCAAAATAATATAGTGTGCTATAGCATTTACTAATGCAAACTGGGATATCTCATGCAACCTTGACTTTACAACAGGGGTTCTGGATGTATACCAGACGCACAAAATGGTCATTAACTTGATATGATATGAGAAAGGTGTTGAAGTGAATAACTTATATAGTAGTAATAGTGGTTCTGTCTATGGACGTTTTATCATGCTCTTGAACGGCAAAAAAAAATACTTTAACATGCTTGTCTCCAGGCAAGTTTAGAGTGACCTAGAGACTTCTCTAGTTTCAGAGTTCAAAATCTGCCCCTCCATTTATACTTGGCCAGCGCTCAGACCAAAGCTGCGATACATCACATCATCTCACAGAGACCTAAAAAATAGGAGACTGAAATTCTAGGCAGGCACATCTCCTGACTCTTTAAAAGCCAATACTCTGTGCCAAAATAATGAAAATACCCCAGCTCCTTTTCCAACTGTATAAATAGCTCCGATTTTCAGATTTACTGCCAGAGCTTGGCTAATACCCTTCAGTTTGTCTGAGCAGTTTTACATTTATCAATAACTATTTTCTCCTCTTCTATCTATTCAAAACAAAACCTGAAGCACAAAGGTTATCAGCTTCCAAAACCTCTTGCTTATAGGCAGACCCATAAGGTCTCTGTCGATGAACAACAGCTCGTCATTCATTCTCATTATACTGGCACATAAATCTTCTGAGTGACCAGGGAAACGGGAAGCTTGCTACCCTCATAACATTCCTTGCGTGCCTGCTGAAGGCGTTATGTCTATACATTGCCTGCAATTCCCGAAAACACAGAGTTAAGAATAATTCAAGATACATAACAAGGAATAATAGGGAAGGGTGACCTGCATTAAACTTTGTCAAAAGTCCTCAAAACTAATTGCTTGAGGTGGTTATCAGTCTTATTTCTCAAAGGTTGATTGGCCTGAGTTTTGCATGCTATCCCTCCCCAGTCTACCCCCCCCGCGATACATAGATAGATAGATATGTAACATTGTGGTGAACATTAGAGCCAAGGCTCATAGTTTTATTCAATCTGGAAGCCCTTAAAACATTTCTAATGAAGGTGCTACGTGGACAAATTCACATTTCTTGAATTACCCTGCACTGACCTCTTCCAACAGTCCACAGAAGTGAGAGGTCCAGCAGAAAATGGGCTGACTGCCACCGAGCTACAAAGTCATCTGTGAGACAGAAAGGCTGAGCGGGTGAGCGGCAGAGCGTCCAGGGTGCAAACATGGCATTTCCCAAAAACAGCACACTCCAGATCTGCCTGACGTATCCATACAGACATATCCCATTTCTTTGGTACAAAGGAAGAGCTTCCATTTCATATTAAAAAAAAAAAAAACAAAAACAAAAAAAATTGTCTGCCCTCCAAACTCTTAGAATTATAAATAGTTTGAGTGACAAATACTTCTGTCACAGTGTTCAAGATACCTTCAAAAGATATCTCTAGCACTGTATATGATTAACCATCGCCTGGCAGAGTTCACCCTTATAAATATATTCTGGATAAGCCTGTTGGTTTGAACAAGGATTTATGTATCTGTGTCTAAAGGAAGACGAAAAGAAGGAGGAAGGTAGGTTGTGGCAGTCACTTGTACACTTCTCAAGCTGACTAGTATAGCTTGCTATCTGTGCTTTGACAGTAATAAGAGCATTAAATTCCTAAACCTTGTGTACTATGTAGCTCAACAGGTTTCATCACAGAAAAACTGAGAAGTCTTGAATGAAGTTTCATATAGGATAAAGTTTAAAGAAAGAAATTTAGACATTATTTGCATAGATTGCATTAAGTTGCTTGTTTCCCACCCCTCCCAAGTATCTCAGTACCTTAGAAATGAATAATAGTCAGAGAGTTATTAAAATAAAATTTAAAACAAAACCCAAAAACCTGAAGTCAATTTCAAACCACAAGACAAAGCAAAGAGTACCGTATTCTATTTTCAGACCTCCTCAAAGTCAATTATATTCTAGTTGTCAAACAACCATGCATCTCCCAGCTGTCTGTCTTCCTGAAATTCTGCTATGGTACCTTCCACAGACACATTAAATTATTTCCTCTTCAATATGTTAAGGCAAAAAAAAGCAAAAGGCAAACCACCCTAAAGTCACATGTGTTTCTCTTTAAGGAAAAGGGTCTCCCCAGTTCAACTTAATAAGAAGAATAGTCCTTTCTTAATGAAGTCATGCTGCAATTTCAGAAATACCTAGACTAGAAAAGCAGTGGTATCAGTAGTAATGTCATTGTCACATAAGGTAGAAATATTCCTTCCAACCCTTTTTTAATTCCAGCCTTCCTGGGACAGTGCTTCAACCTGTACAAATCAGATTCTTTGCTAAATTTATAACTATGTTGAGAAACACATCACTTGAGAGAAGCACAAGGAAAGCTGTGTGAAATGCTAAGGTTTAAATGCTCTTTTAAAAATATTGCCATTCTGACCCAATGGGAAGAAAAAGGGAGATGAAAAGTTTGCAATAGCAGCTTGCCTCTCCTGATAGAGCCTCAATATGAGATTTTGCCTGGTTTATTTTAAGTGCAAGCAGCTAGCAGCTGGAGTATGTCCCACATGCTAACACTTGGAATTCCCCCAGGAGAAGGTTTGTTTCAAATGTAACATCAGCCCTCCAAAGCTGGGCATCTTTCTGCTTTATTAAGTTTAGGTACTCCATCGCTGCCTCAAATCTTGACGATAATGCACCTATTCTGAGCGATCGATCCTCCTTGCCAGTGTCATATGAACTGTTTTTGATTTAAATAAAATCTATTAACAATATCTGCTTGCAGACACATACACACCCAGGCCAGATACTGAACAGACGCAGTCTTGCAGACTTACACAGCAGCTGTGACAACAACTGATGTCACCTCCTTTGCAGAAATTTCCACAAGTGTCTTCCAAAGGCCAAGTTAAACGAGATAGAGCTTATCAGTTTCTTTAAAGTGCTCTGGATGAGACGGGTCCATGTGACCCCCTTCCCAGCCACGGGGGTGTGGTATGTCACAGCTCCCCTATCAGCTGGCACATGGTGGTGGGAGATATGAGACAGCAGAAAAGTAGTAGTAACAACATCACCCCAAGCGCCGAAGACGGAACAAATACGCTGAGTAACTTCAGTGTGTGCGCACTTACTTTCCCAAAACAGGTGGAGGGTTTTCAGCCCTGACTTCTGCTTGCACATCCCACTCGGCACAGATGGGTGGTCATGTTGCCAGCTACGCACTGGGAAGGCTATGGCTCGTTAGCGTTGTATTAACGCCTTTAGCAGTGAGATTCAATTCTTTTTTTTTTTTCCTTCCTAAAGTTTTACCCTCTTTTGGGTATTCCATAAATAAAAAAGAAATTACTAGCAGGGATATTTTTCCAAAAGCAATTCCTTGAAATAAATCCCCTGCCTCTGGTTCTTGCATTAAAACATTAGAGAATTTCAGCAGATACCCTCCTCAGTTTTACTGCAGAAAATACCCGATGTTTCAGGTTTCCTTCACTGCCTTTAGTTATGATTAAATGATCAGCTGCAAAGAGTTAATTTTTAAGCTTTCACAATGACTAATTTTACTCAAAATATTAACTAGGCAATAACATATTAACAAAAGCATATATTTAAACATTTGCAAAACGTCTCATTTAACGCTTCATCCTTGCTAGGACAAAAAGGCACCTTACTTCCAGCAGTTCAAATGCATAGCTATAGTATTGAGCATTGCGTTTAGACAGCTTGCAATTTTCACCCCTGGGCTCTCCCAGTTGCCCTATATGGGCTTGTTAGCAAAGAGAACAGCCTTAAACTCTTACCTTCAGCTAGTTATCATATTTAAGTTAACAGATGGTAGTGCACTTTTTTCTTTGTGAATGTACATCTTCAATTCCTGAATATATACGCACTTACCCCTCCTGTCACCATTCCACTGTGCTTCATTAATAGCTTCCCCACAGTAAACTTTTCTGATTTTAAAAAGCTGGAAATATGCTGGGGGGTAGAAATAAAATTTAAAAAAAATCTAATCTGCTGAGCAAAGACACCTTTCAGACTGGTGTTTTGGTGTTCTTTTTTTACATTTCAGAAGTTAGAGGCTTGCCTTCCTCTTTACAGCACAGCCATTTGCTTTTTGCAGTGCTGTACCACTACAGCTATTCCATCAACACATTCTCCTTTGGGTTTTTTGTTTTGGGTTGGTTGTTGGGTTTTTTTCCCCTTTGGATTGTCATGCTACTCTGCTTTTACAGATCCATACTTTGCAAGCTAAGAATTCACCTTACATGGGGACTTCTTGCACCAGCATAGTTACAGTCACTCTAGTTCACTTGGGCATGTCCCTCGTAAATTGTGCTATTGGTGCAAGATTAACACATTCTAGCATACAGTAGTGCAAGGTGTAAATTCCGTATCTAGCAGAGTCGTGAACAGGTTTTTATACAGGTACACAAGAATTTAGTGGCAAAGACAGCAAGAGAAGCTGAAATTCAGTCTTACCCTTCATTCCTGAGGTCCTTCTCCTAGCCCTGCTACTGAGTGTGGGTTGTCACAATTTTTGGGGGGTTGGTTGGGTTTTTTTTCCCCCCCGTCAAATTTTCTGCAGTAAGATTGGAGCAATCTGGCAATCTCACACCTGTTAAGAATTTCATTGACTGGTTTAGCCCGCTCATATTGGATGAAAAAAATCTAGATCACCTTTACCCATTTCCTCTTTCAAACTTCAGTGTCTGCAGATAGAAAATAAGCTTTCTAGGGCACAGACAGCCTCTCATATTTCAACTATTTTATGCCCGGCACAAAATTGGGCTGGAACCTAGATGTTAATGCCATCTTAAATAATAATATTTTTTCAGGTGCTGGCAAGACTTTTAAGAGATAGTTCCAGCAATGAGCATATTGGAGTAGCCAAGAAACAGCTGCTCAAAACAGCAACATGCAGCAGTTATATATGCAATGAAAAAAAAGGATCTCCTTCAAGAAAGCTGTTGAGGACAGCTGCAGATCAGTCCTCCTCAGGGTTCATTAGCTTTTTTCATCTCCTGTAAGCCAACACTGGGCATGACTTTAGAAGATGATTAAACCAAAGGTTTGTGTGTCATTGCACTCTCTCCAACTCCAGCTGCAACATTTTATCCATAAAAGCCTCAGGATTCATGATCCAGGATGGAATCTTTCCTATCTCTGAGATTTCCTTGGCATGCTGGTAACAATCACTTCTCCCACCATCACCTATTTCTGTCTTTGGTTAAAAATCCTTAATCCTTGCTGGAACTGCATAAACAGAAGCATGGATCACCAGCCACCTAAAATCACTTATGAGCCCTAGGCTATGGCAGAGAAAAGGCCTTTCAATATTCTCCCCAGCAAGTCTTCCACAGAGGTATAATGACTTTTGTGCCCAAGTTCACTTTGCCTTTATGCTATAGGGATGCTCTAAATAAAGGCAAAGTTCACTTTGCCTTTATGCTATAGGGATGCTCTAAATAGTCCTGTTATGTACAGGACATATATATTTATATGTAATCCTGTCCATATAGGTGGTGAGATGCCAGCTATGAATCAACAGAATTTGTAAAGCTTTGCCAAAAGTACTTGTAGCTGTGAGCTGCACACATGGGTGCTTTAAGTGCTAAAAAAGGCCCTGTATTCTTCACACCTGCAATACAGGCCCATAGCCCCTACACCTACAGAATTCACAAGCCAGTGAATGATAGCCCGCGCACAGTGAATTTCAAATGCAGACACATGATCTCAGATTCCACTCATAAAGGGTGATCTGTACTGGGATGTTTGAGACGTACAAGTGCAAACAGAGCAGAGGCACTATAGGGCTTATGTGAAAAAAATAATTACTCCATGTAGAAAGGAAGTTGGCTTGCTTTGAGAGCTGAGGTGTTAATAGACTAACCTTTTTCCCCAAGACCAGCCTGCTTACCTGAGAATATGAAAACATCTACTGACGCAGTGTTGTATTTATTTGAGATGGGTATCATATCCCACACATGTTAAATGTCTTGCTGCATTTCAGACTATGATGGTAGTTAATCTGAATGCCAGTTATAAGAGTCATTTACTAAAAAATAAGCCTTGGACAACTGTGCTGCAATTTTAGTAATTTGGGGGCAGAGAGGCATGCAGATCATAGTATACAAATAGGGCTGAATTTAAAAGAGCAGCTTCAGAATAGACACTTTACCCCCTTCTACCAGGTTGTAGATAGTTAATAAGGGCTGGATCTTGAATGACAGTAACAAGACAGAGTTGGCACAGAGAAGACTTACTTCATCACGGAGATCCACCACGGTAAGAAAAAAAAAACAGCAGCAGTGGGAGCAGGGAAAAGGGGGAAGGATTATGACAATCTGTGGTAGAAAACGTATTTGGGTCCCCCTCAAAGGAAGCCTAATTTTCTTTCCTAAACAAGGTTTTCTTCTACTCCTCATGTCTCCAATATGTTTCCATTTCAGTCAATGGTAATCCTCTAGCAGCGGCAAAAATGAGAAGGCTTGGGCAGACATGGCACTAGCAAATTAAGCACTGGGCCATCAGCTGTTCTGACTGCACCTGGGTAAGTCCCCCAGTCTCCTGTCTTCCTACATCAGCAGCAAATTCATTTCCTCTGCCAGCATAAGCAGAGCATGAGCATGCAAATAGTAAGCCCTATCAAATGAGTCAGGCCTGAAAATGGGGAAGACAAAAACCTATACAAAATGTTTAAACTAAGTCAGACGCTACTGAGAGAACCAAGCAGTTGTGTAGCTATGCCAGAAGGCTGGGTGGGATCCCAATGACCCTAAGGGAGTGGGACAACCTTCTCACTTGCTTTCCTTTCAGCCAAAACTGCAATAGGAGTAAGCCAGAAAACACCTCACCAGCAGTGAAGCTCTGTTGATGCAAAGGAGGCAGCAGTGACCAAAGGCACTTGTTTGCCCAGAAAATCCCTCGTACCTCAGGGCAAGACATAAAAGTTTGCATCTCCTACCTTACAGTTTAAGTATGTAGCTACTCCTGCTTGGTTCTGAAGTTCTTTTTGATAGGCTTTGAATAAGGATAGGAAAGGATAAACTTTGTTGTCTCAGGTTGTATACACCCTCCCTTACATTTTATTTCCAGCCTAAAGAGGTTTAGAAGAGGGGCATTGTCTAAGGTCATACACTTGTCTCCTGAAGTAGGAAAGTAGACAAAGTTTTTAGGACACTCAGTGGAAGATGCTGCTGGTCAGCTGCTAATCTGTGAGGTAGGGGCTCCCTTGACGTCAACACCTCACTGAAACTCCTCCCATGACTGCTTCCCTCAGGACTCTGTTGTGGCTTGTTTTAGCATCTCTGCAGTAACACATAGTTAGAAGAGAAAAGGCAAAAAATAGCACTTGCATCATGTGTTCCTATCTATGTAACTCTTACGTCTGCTTCCATTAATTGGTCCATCTACTTTGCTCCTCCCAGAACTGAGACTGTCTTTGCTCGAGGGAGGACTTTGCTTTTGCTCTGTTTGTGGAAATGGGTGTGTATATTTGGGTGTGTTTGCGTTTTTAGTGTTGGTTTTATATGCTCTAGAACAAGTTGCAAGGCTGCTTGCTTTATGCAGCTATACACATAAAGAAGTAATTTCTCGCCAACAGCCCAAGGCAAATCATGCAAGGTCATTTGCTAAGAGGTTGGAGTCCTAATATATGGTATGCATGGGCACTTCTTGCATCTATCGCACACACCTACTTGCCTAGAAGCAAATCAATAACTCCTTACACCAAAGGTTGCATTTGTCTGTTCTTATTAGAGGTGGGATGGTGCCTTAGGGAGGGCCCACAGGCATTCCATTACTTAGGATCAGTGCCCGAGTAAAATGGAAAGGCTGCTAAAAATAAGCAACATTTGCTCATTGGTATAAATAACAAAAGCAAGAGAGAAAGAAAAACAGAAAGAGAACAAGACGAAAATGAAAACTGGCCCCAGACCAGGCCCTACAGAATGACTAGTCACCTCCTCATTGCCAACTCTGTCACTATCTCCAGTATGGGTGAGATACTTTCCACTGCCAAGTGCCCTCAGCTTCTTTCCTGAGAGGACCATTACTCGCAGATTTGCAGTGGGCCTTAGCATGAGAGGTAGCTCCCACAGCACACGTGTCTATCCCTGGACATTTCAGGGCTTGGGCATATTGAAACAAGGATGCAGCACTTCACAAGCCAGGACACAATGCCAATGTGATCCCTGCAGTAGCTTGTGAAGTAAGTATCTAGTTTATCTCTGTTTATAAAGGGAATTATTCAAGGGAGGAGGAGGGAAGGGTTGCACTTCCATAAAGCTATCATCATTAAAAACTTTATCCTCTCTTTATTAAAATAGAAATAACTTTTGGATCCCCATTTTTCGAACAGACTTCCCTAGCAAATAGTTCCCAGAGCACACTTGGCTGCCTATTCTCAAGTACTAAAGTTGAGAAAACTAAGAAGTGCCTGTCTATATTTGGAGGAAAATAAGAAGACTAAGCTAATTAAAAATTCACCCTTGCCCTGTATTCCTAAAAGCACTGTACACCCCCATGGCACCAGACGTTTCAGAGTGGGCTGCCTTTATATACAACTGGGAAGTTTAAAGTCAAGTATGCTTCTCGTTACTTTTAATATTAGGCTGTCGTCAATAAAAAGGAATAATAATTGGGAACCATCTCCCAAGTAGCACACTCAAATTTTCCTCTGCTTTTATTTCAAGTATTCTATTGTAATAAAGCACACACACACACACAAAAAAAAATCTATTAGCCCTGCAATTAAACAAATAATGGTATTAACAACTCCCACTCACCACCTTAAGCAGGTTTAGCTGAGAGAGCTGAAGCAGCTGTCTCTGTCCTGTGTCTCTGCCAGAGGTCACCATCCTGCAGTGGGATCAGCTGATCCTCCTGGATAAACTCCTGAGCAAGTGCAGTCTACAGGCTGCAGCATTAACATAAACCACCTCCAATTTCAGTTTACTCTGGCAGTAACCTCCTAGAAAAATAAAAGGGAGGAAACCTAAGGCTGGTAACTGTTTCATCTCTTAGTATCAGATAAATCCACCTTTGATTACATTTCAAAGCCCTAAAAAACGGAACAGTCAAGAGGTTTATAATAATGTTCTGGCTTGCCATGAATTAACATGAATTCTTGTAATGAAAAAGGTCACTAGCATAACCATTGACGCTCTTATTTTAGCAGTGTGTTAAGAAAGGTCCTCTAAAGTTTATCCAGGTATACATAGAGTTTAAACATTTTCAAAAATAGCTATAGCTGCTAAGTCTATGAAATTAAGCTATTTCCAAACCTAGGACTGGGACAAATTTGGGTATGTGGCCATATGGCTCTGACGACGTTGCAATATCCAAACTATCATAGCTCATGAATCCTCCAACAGTAGAAAGACGAGAGAAGGACAAGGTTTCTACACCGGTGAGGTTATTTTTCATGTCAGACTAACAGATGATTGGCTCAAAAGCTATCAATTTCTCTTTGGCATCCAAAGTGGAGATACAAATACTTATAGCACATTTGCTTACTGGTAACTATAGAGAAGACAGCAGGTGGTTACAGTTGAGTTTCTAGTGCACACATTTCACACTGTCAAATTCACACAAAACAGAGAAAGATGTCGGTTTTAAGTAACGGTGTGAATGAGGAGAGTGCTAAACAGTAGGTATACCTTGAAAGCAGGAAAGTAATATAAAAGGAGTGCCATGGTCTCCATAGTGCAGGGAGAGTGTGCCACAAAAGATGATTAAAAAATGAGCGTAAGATTTATAATGCTTAGTATAGAGTGTGATGCTAAGGTGGTTGGGGCTGGCAGGTGGGGGAAGACAAACAATGAAGAACTTTCAAAAGGAGAATGATTTGTGATACCTGGAAGGGTTTTATTTTACAGCACTTGAATCACACTTACGTAGCTGCAATATCACAAAGTCCTGGAGTAGGTGCATTGCACTAAGAGGAGAGGATCTTCTGTTGTGGCTTTCACTGCTCTTGTCCTCAACTCCTACATACAGTTACTGAGGTGGCTCCAGCTAGCCCCCAGACATCAAACCCTGACACAACGACCTCGTGTGCCCCTCTCACACCGCCCTTCCAAACAACACAAGCAAGCCCTTTTCCTCTTGGTCACATTTGTCACTCTGAGAGCTTTCCTGCAGCTAAGGTAAATTCAGAGCAGGCATATCTGTACAGAAACAAGCAGGTTCTGGTGCCTAACGTGTAAACCCTGCCCAAAGTCAGCCTCTAAAACTGTCGTGCTACATTTTCAGGACCACCTTATTTACACGATCCAGAAACACTGCGAGTAAGAGAGGAGGAGAGGGAGTGTGACACCACACGTAGCAAGGGCAGGCGCGGAGCCAGCCAGCTCCCGAAAGGCAGGGGAGCCAGCCCCGCTCCAGCCCAAAGCAGCTCTCCCTGCTATTCCCGTCACGGGCCACTCCGCAGAGCCGCTGCCAGCCCGCGGAGGAGGGCACAGGCACATGATAAGGATAAGCAGGAACTGAAATGAGATGGCACCAAATTAATTTCCCTGTGCGTGACCTATGCACTAGATTTTCTGGCATCTCGAAAGGCGCAAAGAGAAACCCGCTGGAGTAAGTAGGGCCCTGCGTCAGCAAAACACTTCATTTCTCACCTGAAACGCCCAGGCTGGTGGAGCTGAGAAGGTAAGGATTACTCACTGTTTCCAAGCGTGGTACCACGTGTTTAAGACATGACTATGAAGGAGCAGGGAGAACATTCATCTTTCTTTCCTCTCTTCATTCTTTAAAATAACTTGAGTGCACAATGAATACGTGAAAGATGTCTTTTCTGCTCTCAAAAAAATCAAGACAAGGAGAGGGAGTCCACTGATTTATTATCAGGCAACGCATCTACTATAGGGTCTACTATGAAACCCTCTGTGGATGACCGAAGAGCAAATACAGTGACATCATCACAAGCATCAAGAAAGTAAAAACTGAACAAGACAAGGCTTTATCTTCAACTTGCCTAATGTGAGTACTTCAATCAAGCACAGGGGGAAAACAAATAAAAAAAAAAAGTCTTGACAATTGTATTCAGTTAAAAATTGAGGAAGATCTGTAAATACATTTAAAAATGAAGGTCACCAAATCTGACCTGTATTGTTCAGCCAATGAAATTTCCTCCACTTATGCTTTTGTCTATGGCTTTTGCTTGCTGCAACTTTTTTATTAAATGTTGCAGCCAACAAAAGGAAATAGCAAAACCAGAAAGGAGACAAGACATTCTTCTTCAGGGAAATTGGAAACTAATTCAGCAAAGTGGGTCAAAGGAAATGCTGAAAAATACAAATCCATCCTACAGTTTAACTTAAGGCAGAAAGCACTAGTCCACGCAGTTTTTGTAGCACTTTATAAGATAGTTCAAATTTGGTGTAGAAATCAATAGAGAAAAAGTAGAACAGTCACCCAATGTGGATAAATAGGCCACAGCATTTAAGACTCAGGAAAAGGCTATTCTAATAAAATAATATAGTGACAAGCACATATATTTGCCAAAGATCATACAGGGTCCTTTCCAGCAAGAAAGACCTGCACCGAGAAGTGCAGGAGCCTGTTATCTGTTTATCTGCTAAAGCTGCAGGTTAAAGAGAGGTACCTGACAGAGTAAGGGCAGGAGGGGGCTGGAGATCAGGAGAAGCTCCAATGACAAACCATCTCCCTCCCTTAGATGAGGCTGATTGTGGTTTTAGTTGCATTACAAGGGAGCAAAGCAATGGAAGAAGCCCTCCCTCACAGCTGGAGTTAGAGGCTGTAAACAAGACAGAATTGTGCATCAGCATAGTCCTCAGAGAGGAGAAAGTTGCTAAATGAGGAAAAAAAGAAGAAAAGAGTGGTACTAGAAAGAAGTAGGGAAAGAGGGTCAAGGGTTTGGAGCAGGGGTTGCCTAGTCCTGGAACCACTGGGAAATGTTCTAGTTGGCTACAACCACCACCACCTACTTGCAGGGTGCCTGTTTTGAGCCAGGTTCTTCTGGGGACACTGTGAGCAGCAGTAAGTAGGTGCACCAGAGAGGTGGAGAGATCTCATCACAGGCCATTCTGTTGAACTCTGTGATGCTTCATGGCCATGTCTTACGCCAGCTTTCTCTCTTACAGCAAGTTGCAAGGTGAAAATGTTTGCGGTGGCAAGTAAAACCTTTGAAGGGAAACAGCAAGCACTGAGGAGGGTTGTTTGCAGCCATCAGACTCGTGCCCTATTTTATGCCTACAAATGCAAAGCAAATGAGGTGATTTGGCAATGGTGCGAACAGGCTGTCCCTCTGAAACTCCAGCCTTTCCCTCGGTTTCAGGCCAGACCATGCCATGCCATGCCTCCTATTTTACTTTCAAACAGCTAACTGGCAGAGAAAACCATGAGGTAAGCTAGTAACTACACAAAATTAGCTCTAGCCAACTGTGAATTCATTTGTGCTTTCTGTTTGCAGTCCTTTGCTGAAACATAAAGCATGGCACAAGTCAGCATATTTCACCACATTTAAAATTATAACAACAAGGGCAAAGGCACAAATAAAAATACCACTAATGCAAAAGATGAACAAAAATCCAGCCTAGGGACAATCCAGCCTAGGAGCAATTTAGTATACCTGAACTACTTTACTGTAGTAAAGTACAGTAAATCTAGCCTTTTTACCCTCAAAAAATAAAAATTAAAAAAAACATAATCACTTCCTATGGATGATACAAAAAAACCCTAAAACCCAAACAACCCATCAAACTAACCATTCTTCACGCTGATTCATGCAATAAAGACTTCTTCTGCAAGCTTCAAGTACTTCTATATGATTAATAGCAAAATAAACACCACTTGCCAAATAAATCTGCACTAATCTAATCTAACAGCATCTAACCACTCTCTGTGTTTCCGTATTGTTATACCCCATGGAATGATTTTGCTAGCCCTCCCCTAAACCCGTTGCTTCCTGTACCTCCTGCATCTCAAAGGCATGCAAATGAATCCGTAACAGCTTTTCCCCCTTCTTTGACAAATAGACTTTTTTTTACCTTTTTTTTTGACAGGCTAGAAACAAACACACATGTATTTATTTACATTGTGATAGTCTCCAAAGGCTCCATCCAGCACTGTGGTTAAAGCAAACAACCAATCAGCAAAGCAAGTCCAGAGTTCAAGCAGCAGCAATCACTGCGCTGAGCTCCTCCGCTGGCAAACTTCAGCATGTGGGTACCCGCAAAACAGAGAAGTGCTCGCTGGACTCCAGCAGCATTGTGAGGTATAATTACTTCCTCCACTAAATTGTCTGGTATTTGAAGTATGGAATTCTATTTGCTCCTAAATACGGTTTCTACCCTCTACATTGTCATAAAAACTGCTTTCCTCTGTCAATGTATACGAACTATTGCAATCTCTAGGCACAGCCCTTATTCCCAGTCAGTTAAATCTACATGGGGAGGTCAAGGATTACTAGAAGAAAGCCAGAAAATACAGCCAAATGGAAGTATGGTTTCTTGACTTAGATAAGATTAAAAAAAAAAAAAAAGTCAAGGGTAGCATTTTCAAACATAAGGGTAAACAATAGGCCCCTAAATCTGTACTGGGACACACTAACTGAAGCCCCATCCCTCTTTAGGAATCTCTTTCAGTTCAATAGAATCATTTTGCTTTAATAAGGATTATTTTGGTTAAATCCCTGGCAACATACCTATGAAGCAGCCTGCAAGCTTTTAACAGCAGAGCATAGCAGACAGTTTCACCAGGACTGCCCACCACAGGTAACTACAAGGCTGTCACTGTTGCCTGATACATACTTGTCCCCCCCTACAAAAAAATGCAATACTTACTGCAATAATCAGCCTATACATCTTACTTTGCTGCTCAAAGTGCTCCTGTACATCTGTCTGAATAACCATGGAGTTACTTTTCTCCCTGGTTGTGTGATACAACTTCTGAAAACACATCACTTCAGGACAGAATAAAAAACAAACAGCTAGGCTGGCTCCAGCACACCAAGAGGAGTTCCCTCCTGGTCTCCACATCATCACACTTGGCTGTAAAAGGTGACGGTCAAAACAGCAAGAGCTGTCAAGGGTTAGTTTTTCCACGGGGTTTACCTAGTGGGAATCTTTAAGAAAATAAATCCAGGCTTCAGGTGAGGGTGCCAGACTGTGTCAGTGATGTTAGGCGGGGGTCCCTGAGGTGCCCTTTCCACACTTAAAATAATTTAAGCTTGCATTTGTATTGGAAGAGTAGAAGGTAGGAAACTTACAGCTGAAATTACAGAATATTCCTGAATTTTGGGCCAGGACATGTCTACTTGCTGAAGACAAAAGGCCTCTCCCCTTCCCTAATCAATCAAAACAGACATTTCAGGAAAAGTTGGCACCTTCAGATGTTCTCCTGAACCACCTGCAAATACCCAAGTATATTTAAGATGAGCTTTAACCAGATGGCTGGCAGAGATCATCATCCCGCTCTTGTAAGCAGTTCACTGTGTGGCCTTAAATAAATCACACGCATATGATCAGCACTAGAGAAGGTTTTCTGCTCCTTTTCTTTTCAGGTATACAGGCATTATATGAAAACAGGCAGAAGTATTGGTTGTTATGGGTGGGAAGGGGGGCGAGGAGGGAAAAAAAAAAAGTATACATCTTTTTTCATAGGGAATCATCACTTTCTTCATTTTAGAAAGACATTTTTAAATGAGATCACTGTACCACAAAAGGCCACTGCAAGTAAGTGAGAAAGGGGAATTTCCAGCTGGACCTGGTGTCAGGTATTAGAATATTATTCCAAAATCAAGCAAATATCTGAGAAAATAGTTGAAAAAAAGCTTTCATTAGAGAAAATTAGGTACTGCCAGAAACAGCCATCTAAGAGCTTGACAGAAAGTGTAATGTTCCTCTCCCTTGCATTTGAAGGTCACCTTTACTGTTGGTGAGATTCTCCCGCCGCAGAAGGGGTGAGCAAACAAAAATTCGTCCCATACATCTGCTGATCTTCTGTACTTAAGTTTCCCATAAGGTTCCTTGGGTTTTCCTCCCACTTATCAGCTATCAATACTACTCTGCATGTCCAGAAATCAGTTAATCGATTATCAGTAGAGTGGGCACATGTCTATAACCAGTCTAACTCGTGAAAGATGACTCTGCCTGTAGATCTGCTTTTAAGAGCTGCCTTTTAAACTAGGCAGCACCAGAGATGGATCAAAAAAAAAACCCCTGGGTGAGGCGCAAGGTACAGCTGGATCATAAAACGAAACTGGATTTTCTGAGGCCCCTCTCCCCACACCCCCAGTGCTGTGCTCCCCAGGTGCTGTGCTCATGCCCTGTAGATACGCATGAGCTGCAGTACAAAGCACAGTTGGCAGCTAATTTGGATTTAGCCATTTCACACTTGCAAGCCATGGATTCAAAGCCAAATACCCAGGCCCCCTCCTACTTTCCAACACAGAAACAATTTAAAACAGATCTAACACCTATGTAGTACTGATTTGGTTATCTTCAAAATCCCCATTGTTCTGTTTAAAGAGCATATCCTCCTAGAATAGCCTCCTTTTGATAAACAACTCCTTCTGCATGTCAGCCAAACAACAGTTTTGGTCTTTATCACAAGTGGACCAGCAGCAGAAACAGTGTGTGGCGAAGCGCGGGAGGAGGGGGTTTTAGCTGAAAATAGAGTTCATTGTCAGCTGGAGTTTAGACTCAGGTTTTTAAATAGGTTTTGGAATGTGGATATGAAGCAGTTAAAAGAACCCTACCTCCAGCCCTTAAAGGAAGAAACCTCTACTCACACGCTTAAAAGCATAGCAGGACCTCAGGTACTGGGGTCGTTTGTGCGTTGTGCACAGAAGTTTCTTGTTTAAGGAGGTCAAAATACACAGGAAGCAAAATATTAATTCCTCAGGAAACAAAAAAACCAAACCCTTTCTTAACTAAAAATACACAACTCTAAAGAACCTGGTTTAAAAAAAAAAGTTTCAGAAAAGGATGATTAAATTTAAATGCATATCTTAATAAAACAAAACACACAAACATAAAAACAAATATATAATTTTAAAAAGCTCTGTAGGCCAGAGACTTCTGTGCCTTTTACGCAGTTTGTAGAAAATTAATAGAGTTGCTACAAATTATTGATTATTTTATTTTATTTTATTTTTTTTTACACATTCCAGGTATGCACTTGGGGGAATGTGACCGTTTTTGAAGTGTTTCTTTTTTATGAAAAATATTAACTCTTTTCAGTAAAATATCATAGGCATTAATCTATTGTGACATTACACAGTTTGATAGTATATTTTACGTTGAGTATCTCCTCGGCATGGCTGAAAATAGTTTTGCTTCATCAATCTTCGGATTAGTTGGTATAAGAATGTGATAAACATATTCAAAAAGCTTCCACAAAAAAAAATAATCTTATTTTGTGTGTTCCATTAAGAGCAAGTTCCCCTAAGAAAGCTGATCTTCGAAAAGCTGATATGACTGACTTCAGTAATCATCAGCACGTGTGGGAAATAGTAAAATGGAAAAAATGCGCACCCAAACACAAAAAGTGATGACCAAAGTAAAATGCAAGCTAAATACCATTTATAGTCTAGCTTCTGGAAACCATGCAACTCTTGCAATATCCATATGTTTTGCTAGCAGCTACATAAAATGTTCCTGCAGTTAGAGAAGAGGCAGTGTTCCTATCGTATTCTTATGTTGAAAAAAAAAAAAAAAAAGTACTTCAGTCCACAAGCCACTAGGGAAACCACATCACTTTGTCGTAAAATGTTTGCTGAAAAGCTGTAAGTGGCCCAAACAACACAAACTTCAACATCTTCAGCAGTGCTATCTCCTGTCAGGACTAACTGACAGCACGCCCAGGCCGTGGGGTGACCCCAGCTCTCACAAACAGGCCAGACCTCGGATAAGACAGTTGCATTTGGAAAACGCTGGCGGTCGGCACTGCCTGGTGTCTAGGTTTCCCACAGATAGAGCATCTGGGCAGCGTTAACTGTGGCATCCTGTAAACACTGGCTGGATGATAACAGAGTATAAACGCAGGCAACAAAGTGATGGTGTAAGACTGTTTTCCTCCGTTTTGGTGGCAATCAGATGGCATAGCCAAATGTTGTGCCTGTGGAAACGAGCTCTGGAAGTAGTTAAAGAAGTGTTTACAGCACAGTCTGCAACAGATAAGGAGACAAGGTGCTCTTCAAAAGTCAGGAAAACCTATCTAAGCCTAAGGTTTTTTTCTCGTGTTCAACACCCAGAACCACAGATACCTCAAACGCAACTCCAGCCAGAAAATTGGACTGGCTTTTTGGCAGATTTACAGTTAAGTTCTAGCAACACAGACAAAATCTTGGTCCTCGTATGGCAAAGTTCCCCACTGGTCAAGGAGGTGACAGAAGTTCTCAAAAAATCTTACATATAAGGCAATAAACTTCTCAGATCTTGCCATTTCTATTTAAATAGACCCACCACAGCCTATATGCACAAACATATATGTAAATCATCAAATGACATGGGAAAAACTTGAATATAATTGTTGTGCAATTGATAGGAAGGAATTATTTTTTACTTCCTTTTTACTAATGAGTTTTTCTGCATCTTGGTGGCAAATATAAGATATCCCCTCAATTGTCTTTTCTAAAGAAATAAAAGTTAATCCCATTCATTTAAGGGTCCATACCAAGAAATAAGTGGCAGCAAAGATTCACAATGCCTGAAGTGATCTTTCCGCCATTTATTATCATCCAACTTCATTGGAACAACTACAGTAATTGCTGCGGCAGACAACAACTGCTTTAAATCTGTTTTGGCTAGCTTTTGCTGCACTTTGGTGGTTGAATGGAGGAGGATGACTTCTTCATGTGACCAGTCTCCAGAAGTTCTACCTGTGTTGCTGGCAATCACACACCCACAATATGAGAGCCCAGTTTGTGCAGCTCATTGGAAATTTCATAAGTTATAAAAAAGATGCCTCAGAAGAAAATAAGTAACTTTTCTAAATATAACAATGGGTTATGCTTGTAAAAAACTAGAAGTCTGCTACTCCACTAAGGACAGTTGGCATTTGAAGTTCATCTCAGATTCAACTGCAAGAAAATAGATACAAACTATCTATTCTTACAGAGACTTTTGTTTTCACAAGTTTGGGGTTTTTGTTTGGTCTTTTTTGAAACTGAAATAACCTGCATTCAAATAAAGCATATTGTATGGTTATTCTCCATGTAAAGACAGACAAATGCTTTCCATCTTTTAAAGTCAGCTACAGCTGAAAGGAGTTTAGAGACCAAAAAAGGAGAAAAGCAATAGATTTCTTTTTAAGGAAAAAAAATTGGTTTACCTAGAAAAGGAAAGATTTAGATATAAGGACTTTGAGTAACATTGCTGGAAAAGATAGTCCACGTGTTCATGCTATCTATCATGCTGCAGATTCAAAAGCATGCATGTAGCAACTATGTGCAGATATGTCACTGAGGAAAACTAATACTGTGTTAAGGATTTAAACAGAGAGATGAATATTAGCTGCAAACTAAAGGTGGGAAGGAATAGAGTCCAATTTTGGATCTAGGGCTCTGACAGCATGCTTTAAATATTCAGACTACAAGCTCAAGATCATCAAGATTTCTGTGAAGGGAATCTAGGTTCATTTCAGTGACATAGAACAAGTCCTTTAAGGAAATCAAATCATACTGCAGAAAAGTGGAGCCACATTAGATAGCGGGAGTTACAGCAAAAATAGAGTCCCCTGTTCTCATTGTTCCTCAGTGTAGCTTCTACAAAATAAACATTTTTCTCCCACTTTCCCTTACTTTTCTTTTTAACAAATTTGCAAATGCTTATGAAAAGAAAACAGAGACGAGATTGCATCTGGTTTGTCTATGGCGCCATTTGTTGCTATAGGGAGACGACTTGGAAAAGGTGATGAGTGGTAAGTTGGTGAATGATATTAATAGAGAAACAATAGACAAATTGCTCTCAATGCTGTGGTTAACCCTTTAGGCGATCACATTTTGGTTTCCCCCTCTTCTTTAGGAGGCCCAAGCAGAGGACAATAATTCCATCTCCCTGCACAAGCTGCTCATTGTTTTCCCCTCCAAAATGTTAGCATTTTTCTGCTTTTCACTTCCACAAGACCTATGTATTAAAATCATTTTTGGAAGCCCGGGGAAAGCAGCCCACTGAAATGTTGTGGTTTTTTCCTGATTTGGGTCCTTGAGCAGAACTGAACAACATTTCAGACTTCAATAAGAGGGATGATTTGTACCCTCAGCACAACTCGAACACCTTCTAATGTTGCATTTTTCCCTGAAGGTCTAGAATGCATAGGTTTAAAGGAAAAATTCCACCACTGATACCCACCAAGCAGAGAGCTGAAACATGCAAACCACTAGGTACTTATTGTAAAGATATAACTTTGTTGAATGCAAATAGCATCCCTTCAAGAGCCTTTAATAAAGAAAAAAGGCCACATAGAAATGATTTGCAGTTTCCCAATGAGCACATCAATTTACTTAATTAAATATTGCTTTCAAAGTTTCAGTCACAATAGCTCTTGTCCCTTGCCAGTTGCAGTAAGAAAGATACATTGAACAAGGATGTCAGCTGAATACTAGCATTGATGTTAATGCCAACTGTCCAAAGCCTTGCCAAGTTGCTGACGTTTAGAGAGAGGACTCCCTCATTTTCAGCTCTTTTTAAGGCTTTGTCAAAGTGCTGAAATTCTAGGAGCCCATTTTTGTGCATTGTGCAGAGACATAGAAGACCTTATATTTTCAAACAGGACAAGATCCATCCACCATGCTGAAGTTTTTTAATGGAAAGTGTTTGTGTCACAAAATATTTTTGTTTTCATTGCTGACTACCAGATTTTGGTCCCACCTTTTGTTTCATTATATTTATGCTCACTTTGCAAGTGCACTCGTATTTTAATTCAGATTTAAAAAAAATCTTCCCTCCCCAAAAGAAGCCAATCTGAATCAAATCTCCCACATTCAGATCACTATAGCATGACACCTGCGTTTTTTTTCTTGGTTTCCCATTTCTGCACAGGGCATGGAAACTTAGATGCCTTCCATTAAGTAGATTTCTGTAGTTTTGCCTGTATCTTCAATTAACCCAAGCCTACTAACTTTTAATAGAAGAAATAATTATTTTCTCCTTCATCTAAAAAGCTACTTTTCTAAGGGAAGAAGCCAAGGACAAACCAGTGTCATTCAGCAGCTCCCTGAGCATCAGGATTAAAAGGTAAGGTCATACAAAGAGCAGTAAAGAACAGTGAAGAAGTTGATTTTTTTTTTCCCCTGCTTGCTTCTTTTTCACTTCCAGTGATAGAGGCATAAAAAGCAGCAATAAGATGTGCCTAGTGACACCGGAGGCAACACATAATATACGCACCTATGGAACCTGCTCAGTTACCAGCAGGTTTAATATCGACCTCGCTTCCTCTGATACAGAAATTGCATCAGTGACATTTCTTGTAAGTAGGTGCTTCAGCCCAGACTCTTGCTGGGGCTGTCTTGGTCCTTGTGGACTTTTAAGGTGAGATGCATAAATAATTGGTCACTGATACTGCCTAATCACTCTCTTTGTTATCAACTTCATTCCGGAGGCAACTGCATTTTAACTTTGATATGCTGAAGACATGCAGCTAAAACTCAGTTAAGTGAATGGAATTCTGATGTTTTCCCCTTCACATTCTCAAAATCCACTCTTGCACCATCATTCCATCCAAAGTCAAATGGAGCATACACAAAGTACAAAACCTAGCCCTTCTGAAGTTACATTAAAAGACTCCTGCTTCCTTTTTTTTTAAGACACCTTTAGGTAGTCCTATTTTAATGCCTAATATCAGAGAAGTGATCTTATCATTTGGGCTTTAACCAAATTATTTTGTATTGTAAGGTCTAATCCATATTTGTAAATTTAGGACACATCACTTGTAATTCATTGAATAAAGGTTTTCTTTAAAGAATAGCATCCTCCTAAAAAGCACGATGTGTCGAGACTCACTTATATTAAATTATATTTTAGTGTAACACAAACACAGATCATGCCCAACAATAAACCATATTTTAAAGACAGAGTTTAAAAAGCCACACATGTAGTCCTGAACTCCTCTGACATACATGTAGGTCTTTAAAACAATATTTCCTCTCATCTGAAGCAGCCGCTTATCCTCATAGCCTTATTATCTGTCTTGGAGTTAGTTTCTTAAGCAGAGTCAGAGACTAGGATTCCAAACGTTTAATCTAAATGCCATCTCGGGATTGGAACAAATGTCACTGTGGTATACAGCCATGGGAGGGGACAGAAAAAAAATTAAAACTCTGAACTGTCACTCTCCAGACCAACTATCGTCAGAAGGAACAGAGGGCACTGAACACCTCGTAAGCCTGAGTTCTGCATTTTAATTTAATTACAGCTGTAATTCTACTCAGAAAACAAAAAACAATGACTGAATGTCTTCTTCATGATTCCCTAGTGCATAAGTTGCATGTTGCATGTTCTCTCCATTGCTTTGTCCAGGCCTCCAAAGCCTTAGAGAGGCTGTTGCACCATTTCTTGAGGCATTTGTCCCAAAGTTTCAATGGCAAACCAAAGAAGAGGCAGAGAATAAAAGGGACTATAACAGCAGAGGGTGATTCTCTCTGTTGTGTAACATCACAGCTTGAAATTATAATGAAATTAGTCATACAGAAAAAAGCAAACTTATAAATCATATTACATATAAAAATGCTTCATATTCTTAAAGAACTCCTTGTATGTCAGTGAATTCATGAGCCAGCTTTAAGGGCCTCGAACTACAAAATTTTGCCGACTGAACCAGAGAGGCTAGATGAACAAATGTGGGAATGAAGGACCAAGTGTTAAGTCTTTGAACTTACAGGTGTGAGCTTGGTGCTGTCAGCATGATGAGCATCACCTGGTAGGCATGGGGTCTCTTTACTGCTGCATTTTTGCCACTTTCCTGCAATGCTGGCTAACATCTGACTGATTCTTTTTCTCCTTGTAAAATAATATAACATTCTAATCCCAATGGCCCAGCTAACATACCCAGTGCTCAAATCATTCTTTTGCATCTAGAATTCCTTCTATTTTTTAATGCCAACAGCTATGAGACCAAAAAAAAAAAAAAAAGAAACAAACCCCAAATAACTCTATGTTTTTCTTTTATGAGGAAAAATCTTTCCATAAGTCATCAAATCTTCTCGCCCCCACCCCAAGACCTACATACAGCCCAACAGATCCTAACATCTGGCATTGCACCATTTAATCAATCCTGGAAAACTGCCATTTATTGCACACTGAAATAAAGGCAGACTAGCAGCATTTATTCAATATAGTGCAATTGGTCACTATTACTTAAAGAGGCTTTTCATGTGCTCCAAGCAGTGTTCACATGCAACGCAACTGCACTGTGTAACATTGCTGGAAGGCAGCAGCTAACTGCACAGTTGTGGAGAAAGAAGAATGTAGTGACTCAGGACAAAAACCCAGCTCACTCAGAAAATGCTGTGTGTTCCTGGATGTTTACACAGAGCAGACAGACCTTTTCTACTTTGTTGTTTTCAAGGACATGTCAGATGCCTCATGCCACGGCAGAAGCCAGAATTTTGTTTCTCTACTTCCAAAGCATAAAGGGCTGAATCAACCATTACTACAGGTCGTGCAACCCCAAGGAGCCTGTAGTTTTTCAGACCTAAAACTGAGAGGCTTTCAAGTAGCACCAGTATCTTCACACACACACTTTAAAAAAAAAAAAAAAAGAGAGCTCTTCAGCTCTTTCAATATAAGCTGCTCTTGAGAGCACTACATTGTGCTACGCTTTTTCATTCATCCTTCTTGTTTTTTATCAAGCAAGGATGACTAATGTGCTATTGTGATGCACTTTTCTCAGAGATGTGGCCAACTGAGGCTGCTTCCACCATAATTCCAAGGGTGTTTAACATTAAAAAAGAGCCTCAGCCGGGCAATGGGTAAGTCATTACATTCCTCTTTAAAACAACAGGCCCCATACATAAACCATGCACTCATGCAAATCCGACCTACATAACGTTTAAGTCTTCCAGTGTCAGGAAGATTTCACAAGTAATCCCATGTGTCCCATAGCTGTAAAAGTGGTGTTACTTTAGCACCACAGGAAGCACCTCATTTGCCTCCAACAGCTAATGGTGGTGTGCTCCAACCCACACCCCTGCCCTTCCACGTTTCTTACAGTTTGGCCAGGAAGTTTAGATGGGACAAACGTCTTCAGAACCATTCATCCTATGCCAACAAATACCCTTCTAGCTCAGCTTACACACAATTTAATCACCTGAGAAAGACTGTAACAACTTTTTATGCTAGGAGAAAAAAAGAAAAGGCATACTCTAGACTGTATATATGAGATTAACATGAAACCTCTGACTTCATCTGGGTGAGGATTTTACTACTTATCCCTACAGAACTGCTGAATATTCATTTTAAGACTTAAAATACAAAGATGAAATGACACCCTGGAGCATGAGCAATAGGGAAGATAGTATTGTTTTGCTATGGGAATACTTCAAATCACTCCTTGAAAACTGGACTAGTGTTTTCAACTGACCACGTAGGTCAATGAAGTTTATTGTAGCATAAGCCATTAGTTTACATTTCAAGTTCTACAATTTTTCACCCCTTTTCCAAATGAACCCTTGCCTTTCCATTTCTTCTGCAGAAGACTTGTAGTTTCAAACTCCGCTCTAAAACTAGACACTTCTATACAGATAAGGACTCCTTACTTTTGACTGTGATATTCACATGGGGCTACAGTTATCTACACAAAAAGGTTATTAAAAGAGCATTTTTGAATAGTAGTACTGGATATTCTTCAGTGCATTGCTCAGCCACAGTAAATACAATCACTTTATTCATCTTCATGGAAAGCTTGCACTTATTCATGCCTCATTAACCTAAAAATCCTTCCAGCATGCTTGTCATCATTCACTGTCTTTGTGATTTAAAAAAAGAAAATTTTCTTACCCTAATCAAAGGTATGAAGTTTTCCTCTGAATCATGTTATTAAACGATACATGCCTCCACCTTACAAGGACGCCTTATAAAAATGTCCTTCCTTATAAGAAGCGGGAACAAAAGGAATAAAAATGTTTAATTAGATTAAGTTGACTAATCTCTTGGGCCCAAATTATCCATATCCGAGACTTGGACGTATACTACTACGTCACGAGATAAATGTTTTAGAAGTTGGCAGTCTTCAAAACAGTCGGCAACTAGATGTTGCTCAGAAAATTAGTACTGCTCTTGAATTATCCTTTAAACAACAAAACCAAAAGCTTCAAACTTAATTCCAAACACAGAATTAGATAGTTTCCTCTATACTAGGAATTTCCATATGACATTTCACACATTTCCTAAAACAATATTTTTTCTGACCACAGTTAAAACTCCTCACATTGGAAAGAAGATTGTGAATAACAAAATTCCCAGAATATATCAGTGGAGAAAGTTTTAGCAGCAGGAAGAGTTTCACTCCAACTATCCAGGCTTGACAAGAACAAATTTATAGTAAGATCCTCTTTAATAGTATGCAACCATGTAACACATTTCTCTGACATTTTATACTAGTTCTCAGCTGCAAATAAATATATCCAGAAAGACTAAATTTTGGTTGTTTTGGTTTTGTTTTTTTCTTTTGCTCTGACTTTTACCCAGCAATCTTGATCTGAAGCAAGAAGGCACCAAGGAATATAGAAAGTAGTATTATGTGATTCTAAGTTTGATTGTATTTCACTGACTTCTCATGTGGCAATACAGACAAGGTTAAGGACAAATTATTTAATAACGATCCTAGCTAAAGAGCCTATAAAAATTTGAAAAAGTTCCTACTATGCTTGCTGAACAAACATACAACTGCTCCTTTCATTAGCTAACGCTAGTTTAAAAGAGAATGCCATTGCTGAGAAAATCACAGAACCTTAACCTGTTTGCTCTATTTCCCCATATAATTCCATTAAAGGGAGTTTGTCATCCCTCTTGTTAAGATTACTTGACAGAGTTCCTAATGCAAACGATCTTTTGTACAGCAGGTGAAGAGGTAGGTATTGCATTCAGCCGTGAAAAAATGCTATTTGTCCAGCTTTTTCTTTTCCATGACTGACTTGGTACACAGCAATTTTCTAATGCTGTTGCTAACAATAGCAGACAGGAAGACTGCAGTTCAACCTAGTTTATGTTTAGGAAGAGCAGCACTGACTTCCCACAATTACTCCTTGAATACAGCATGGAGCCAAAGGAGCAGCAGGGGAAACAATGGAAGGCTTCCATGTGCGCAAGAATATTGTTTCTCTCCTTTGAAGAGCTTGTCATTAGACAATCCCACAACATAAAGGAGACTTTAGGAGAAAAGAAAAACACTGATCTGTATCTAGTGAATAAAAGCAAAATTACAGAACAGTTGTGCCACATTTATCAGTACAGAATAATTTCTCTCAAAGAGTTCCTGGTTGTTTCCAGAGACAAATTTAGGCAGTTAATCAGAAAAGTGGAAAGGTTCGCATAAGGGAAAATCCCTAGGCTTTTTCTGAACTGGTCTTAGCACTTGTAGATCTCCTTTACCTCAACGGTTTGATTCAGCAACCCAGCAAAAGCTACCCAGGACCCATCTTCTGCCGCACCAGCAAACTGAATGAGTGTAGCAAGCCAGCCTATGTACACCAGAAGTAGGAGCAGGGAAAGGGAAGAATGGGCCCCTTTTCTCAAAGGTGAGCAAGTATATCTGCTCAGCTGCACTCCTGAGCAATAGCACCCAGCAGCTTCTGCCCTCTCTGCCGCAGTACAGACTGTTGACAGAAAAAAAAAAAAAAAAACAAAAAAACCCATCAACCACAAAAACACCCAAACAAAAAAACCCCAACCAACAAAATAAACAAGAAAGAGTTTACATTTCCCCACCAGATATTCCATATATTATCTTTATGTCATGCATTGTTACTGGGACTATCACCATAAAGAGTGTACATGAGATGAGGAAGAGCAAAAGAGAGGAAATGAACAGAAGAAAGATGCTCTTCAATTAACTAACATACCAATTAGAATTTGGAAGATCTGCACTAATTTCTATATTTCATACATACTTGCTGCATGACTACATCGCACATGACCTGCAATAACTTTTCCAGTTCTGCATAATCAGCTTATCTAGCAAGAATATTAACATACTTACACATTAATATGAGCTTTTCAGGACAGAGTTTGCCTATCACTAGATTTATATGGTGAGTGAGCTTATCTTTATTGCATGAAAGTAATAATAGTAGGGTTGAGAGGAAACATGAGAATGGGAGGAGTAGGGAAGTATGTTTTAACTCCATTGCTTTAGGTAGAAACATGCTTCTAAAATTTCATTCTGTGTTACACATGCAATCAAATCTTATTTTTGCTAACACAACAGGCATGCAGTCCAGTAATACACAACCTCTGTTAAGTAATACCTATGCACACAAACAAGAACATTGTCCTTCTAAAGCAACAGATCTGTTCTGCTGTATTTCCCATCCAGAGAGATAATTCATTTTATGGAACCAGAGCACTAACGAAAGCCAATATATTGACTTGTAAGATGCAAGCCCAAACACATTGTGCAACACACAGAGTGGAGTTAAGCCGTGATGACGCACAGACTGTACGACACAGAAAATGAAGGGTCATAACACACAAATATACGTGTATACAGGGGCTGGAAATCAACTGTCAAACATTTAGGTATTTGTTCTTTCTTTACATTTTTGGACTTTGGACCTAAGCACTTTGATATTTATTAATTTATTGTTTTTTGTAGATATAAAAGTAACTAATCAATCAGTCTGCAACAGTTGGGATCTGTTATTGTAAGCAATCTCCATGAGAAGTTCAAGCAGAAAATCCAAAATCTGTGGCTAAAGTGTAATGACATTACATATAAACCAAAGTTGTCAAGTTGTCCTTACAGCACGTTACAACTGAGGCATATTGGGATTCCTCCTGAGTTTGTATTTTTTCAGCAGTGGGGCTGGATGAGCACATTGGATGAAGAAGAGATCCTGACAGAGAGATAGACGTGTGTAAATTAATTAATGGTGAATGACCAATATATGGTTGATATAATCCAGACTCTCTGGCCTTTTGATGTTGATTGTAAGAATGAAGGCACCTATTTGTGTGTTTAAAATTGCAATAAAAGCCCTAAATTAGAGCTGCTTCTTTCAACACTTTTAAGAGCAGGAGGCTGGAAGGTTCAAAGTAACCAGCTTCTCTTCCAGAGATCCAAGGTTAAGCAAATAAAGTTCCTCAAGTCTCAATAAGCTATTATCAGCAATAAACCCCCCCACACACCATATAACAATAAATATGGCAGCATAAAAGCAACCAAGCTGAAGAAACTGGAAAAGTTTATCAAACTGAAGGGAGGAAAGCAATACCTGGTCAATATCAGCTCTGACCCACAACAGAAGCCTTCATCCATTGCTTTCCTTGTCCTTTAGCCTACAAAAGGCACAAATAACTGGTAGGTTACTGATGTACAGAGCACCATGGATTTCAGTGATGATGATGTAACTGATTCCAAGCTGAGGTCCAGAAAACTGAAAAATTTGTGTTTAAACGATGGAAGATTCAGACATGGTTATAATATGACACTGTCACCACCAATAGCACTTTACTTTCTAAGGGCACTCTCCTGCAAATATCTCAGACACTGTTGTAGACACCATTGCATGAACTAGTGAGGCAGGTAAGTATTATCGCTCCTCTTTGTAGTTTACTTCAGTGAGGGAAAAAAAAAACAAAATAAAACAAAACAAAACCCCACAATACTCTGATCTCCTGAATCCCAAAGCCTCAGCTGTCCTTCCCCAGTAATGTAGATATCTGAATCCGAGAGCAAAAGTAAAAGTTTTGAGACCTACCCATAACAGGCTGTGTTGAGAGAAGCAGCTGAAGGCGAATGGGAAAGCTGCCCAGGAGATATCAATATAAATACAGCTAGCAAGGGCTAATCTGAGGCAGAGAAAGAGCTGCATAATGCTTTCGACCCTCAAGTTTTCCAGAACATCTAGGCTGGTCTGGTAGCTCAGCAGACGTGAGATACTTCTGCAGATACACAAACTCAGCTGAAAACGCAGACTTAGCCAGAGAGACACCACTGCTCAGCTGTGTCCGCGTGGGCAGTGACTGTGTCAGATGACCCCGTCGCAGCCAGGAAAGAAAAAGAAAGAAAAACCACAAAGCTCGACTCAACTTTCTCGTGTAGACAGGACTTTGCAAGCAGTGCAGGGCCTCAAAGTGAAGTCCAAATTTAAGCCTAATCTCACCAGATTTCGGAAATCACTTACACAGGTGGCTTTATCCTTTTATGTCACTAGTATTGGTGAGGGGAAAGTTTTTAGGTCTCTTTAAAATTGCATCTGTAATTTGTTCATTCTTGCAGACATTTCATGTGCAGACTTGCACACTGACCTTTATCCATTGAGGATTTTTAAACTGTCTAATTGCTGAGGGGTTTGTGAACTGCAATGAAGAGTCTCTAATCCTTAATATTGACTGAAACACTAAAAGCCAATTGTTACGAAATGTATCAATTCTGCTGACTTCTAGATGTTTGCTACCTTCAGGAGCTGGCAAAATTCACTATATTGGGATGACAGCAAACACTCGGTTCCCCATTGCTCCAAGAGTTAATCATTAGACCATTATTAGTAATGCTCAAAATACTGAGAACAGAAAGAGCAAGCGTTTTCTGACAAAGGTCTGGGAAAAAGACATAATGCAAAGTCCAAGCCCCATAAGCATGAGGAGATTAAAAATGCTAGTCTGTCCCCACTGAGATGGCCTCCAAACATACAAAGGAGTTGCTAATTTGTTTGAGAACGTTTAAGTTTTGTTTTATATAGGTGCTAAGTACATGCAAACAGAAATACCATAATTAAGATGATCAATCTGCAAGGAGGAAACCACATGCATACTTAAAAGGGTTAAGTAGTCATAATAATAATTATTAATTGCATTGTAATTATTAATTATAATGTAATAGATCACTGTCTGTTCTTTTGCAAGGAGCTTAAAATAATTTCCAGGTACCATATTAAATTATGCAATAGAAAGGCATTCCTGAAACAGCTTTTGAGCAACAAACCCCACTTCAGCAAAACCATTTCTTTCCATAGAGTATCAAAAATCCAATGAAACATTTGACTGTCTTGAAAAGATGCATTATGACTGTACCATAACAAATCTGGAGAAGAGGAAATACTCTGCAATGAGGATTTTCATTATCAGGGTTTTCATTATGATTAAACTGGAAAATAAATTTATATATTTATATATATGTATAAAGTTATGTTCTATGTTAAATAATTATACACATAAATACATGTACATATGTACATATATATACATCATTTTAACCTCTACTTTTTTTATGGGTCAAAAGTCTTTTTTCCCCACCAGTTGTGTTCTCAAATACTCTCCAAGGCAGACACTGGAGCTGCTAATTGTAGATGGGCAACTAAGAGCCAGACTTAAGAACTTGTCCAACAGTCATTCAGAGCCAGTGGAGCCATGGAGAGCAAAGCCTGCCTCTGGCTCTCCAGTTTGCTTTGCTTTCAAGGGGCAGGAACTCGCAGTGAAGTCTGTGGCAACATGCCAGAGGTGGTGCATTTGTGTCACACTGACCTGGTGGCATGTAGAGTTGCCTTCGTGCAAAGGGCAGTTGGGCAAACGCTGCTGCTTCATCTCCCGGGGCTGGAGGGTGTGGGTTGGCATGTGGGGGCAGTGGCAGAGGGAAGTTGCCTCTCACAGAGAGCACAGCACCCTAAAATGGATTTTATAAGAAGAATGCAAGTATCAGGCACACTGCCTACCTCTTACATAGATTTTAAATCCCTTTTGAGCACTTTGACACAGTGGGATGTCCTTACAAACATGTCACTTTTGTGACAGTCTTCTGCGTGCTGCAGCCTTTTAAGCTCCTGGGACTTAGTGCTGCTTTTCAGATGCCCACTCTTCTGTAACGCCTCCAGGCAACTGACGGGATGCACGCAATGTTATGTTTCCTAAAAGCTTATGTTTTTACCCTATGCTGTTTATTTGTCTAAATCAAAAACTATCACACCAGAAAGCGGTGTATCTATTCTTTTCTATCTATTCTTTTCAAATGACTAAGCAAAACAGATGGAAGGTATGGAAAAGAAAAATAACTTCACTTGTAGCATGGGGCTTATATTCCACGTTTAAACATTGCCACGCGATGAAGCCATTTTATATCATTGAATTTGATCATGTTAGAATCCACTGGGAAACCTGCCTCAGTAGCATAAAGAAAGATATGGTCTGCTTGGACCCTGGAGCAGTCCTCAGAATATACAAGCTATACCCAGAAGGACCTGCATCAGAGGTATTTTCTCCACTTCCTGTATTAAAGAACAAACCAGGAAAATAACATTTTTCTATATTCATCCGCAACTCCAGCTTTTTCTCTCATGAAGTCATAAAACCACACAACACGCTTACATCACTGCCAAAATTCAAAAACTATAAATAGGTCTATAACCTTTTGGTTCAAATTGGAATATGGGATTCTTTTGAAAAGACAGAAAGGAAAATGGAAAATTTATTACTCAAAAAATAAACAATGTGCCTCCTATACAGACATTGTAGCACATATGTACAACAGTAACCAAATGTGATGTCAAAAAAAAAGAACAAAAAAGAAAATAACCCAGAGAATTATGATTTTGGGGTGAGGATATAAACAGCAGGAACAGATGAGCATTTAAAAATAAAGAGCCTATTATATTCAAATGAAACAAAGAATGAGGAGAGAAAATAATAGGCTATAAAAATATATCTGTCAGCAAAGCTGTTTTGGGACTGAACGCTTCCCCCGTGAGATTCTCAGGAAGCATCAGGCACCCTCCAGGTTTAAAGCTTTCATCCCTGGGCTCTGAGCTATATTGGTTTCCTGTATAAAAGGAATCGAGACGAGAAGAAAACATTTGACCGACTGCCCCAGCAATCATACAATGTTTTATACTTTGTGGAGCACTGCCTAACACAACAAAACCGAGTATTGTTACAGAGGACTCAAAGAGTCCAACCAATTATGTCCCGTCATGGGTATGGCTATACTAGCCTTTGATCACCAGTTCTAACTACCAGCAGTAAAGCAAACACAAATCTGCAGACAGCATCAATAAACCTTGCAGTGGGAGGGAACAGAGACACTCAGTGCCCAGTTGGCTTTTTCTTTCTTTTTTTTTTTTTTCCCCCCCTTAAGGAGGTAAATTATTAACCTAATGGTTCATCTTCATTGTAGTCCTCATTTGACTACAGTTTCCCCTGCATCTGCAAAACATAGAAGTGGTTTGAAAGAGTTCACATCAGAGGGTTGAGGTTTTTTTCATATCTGCTTCAATTCTAGTACATTTCAGCTCTATCCTTTTATTCTGATTGGTGTCCTCTATTGTAGTCATTGAAGTGAATGGAAAAAAGGCACTCCATGCCATCATCTCTTTGTAGTTACTTTTGTTGCCTGAGATAAATAATTCCATACAATAGGAGAACTCTGGTTGTCGTAGGACAAACAAAATTTTATTTTAACAGGAGTACTTTTGTATTAATAAAATAGTTCGGGGGCATGATACATTTTTTTTTTTTTTTTTTCCCCCCCTCTCTTTTTTCCCCTTTCCCTAAATCCCCATCAAAATTATCAACTGGTTGTCTTCTCTAACTGAGGCAGATTCAAAGCAAGCGAAGGGTAGCTTTACTCATTTTTTAAAGTCAGCTGCATGGCATCAAGCAGAAAATTTAATTTAAAAAAAGCACACTTCTTAGCAGAACTCTCTAATCAAGGCAAAATTCAGCCTGCTAATTGCCTGGAATTCGTCTGTGCTTTTATTAAAACCTGTTTTTACACACACAGACACATGTAATATGTGTGTGTGAGATCAAAGAGTTTGGAGAAACATTTTTGTCTTTACTTCACTGTTTGTTTACTGTGTGGACTTATTCCTGAAGATTTTCCTGCTAAATACAATCTAAACACTCTAAATTTTCTGGCAGTTTGTGCTATTATTTCGTTATGATCCTACAGTGCAGGATTTAATCAGTGAAGAGATCTGGGGTGAGTGTGTGCCGAGTGTTGCTCACCCAGCGCCGTAACTCAGGCTTTTTGTTCCCACAGAGCAGAAGTTCAAGAAAACAGACCTGCCATACCCAAGACACACAGAGTCTTTACAAGCTCAGAGGTGCAGCTTCGGCGTAAAAAACACAGTGGTTTTCATCACGCAGAACAGGCAGGTTTAAGGCAGAGATCTGAACAAAAGATTAGGAAAGGCAATCTGGTCCAGTGGTCAAGCCACTGGCCTGGGACCTAGAAATCCCAGCTCCGCCAGCCGTGCCTGCCACAGCCTGTGCTGCTGGTGTCAATGCACAAAATCACATCGGCCGTGAGACTCGAAAATATGCAGGGCCTGAACGCCCTTGAAATCATTTAGAGTCAGGCAAAGTACCTTTGAGGGTCTGGGCCTTGTTTAGTTTGTGCTGCAATAACTGCCCATAAAATGAAAGATAAAAACATTTCCCTGTCTCACCAAGTGCACCGGACACCCGCTGTAAGAAGGACACCCAGCGTACCTGCTGAAGCTGGCTGCTGAACCGCTCCGAAGAGGCAGGGAAACAAAAAATGAAGTTTCACAGCAGCCACGTGCTGCACATCTAGCCTGAAAGAGGCATGGTCTACGTAAAAGCACGGGGTTGCAACCTCACAGACCTGTGAAGAATTAAATAAAATCCAATTCTCTCACCCTCGTGTCTGTGGTCAGATACTTCTTAATAACTGGTGGATGCTAACTGGGCTTTACGCCTGCTGTCTGCTTTGTCTGGCACATGATTCAGCTCCTGCCACTGCATAAAGCGCTCAATTTATTTAGCCGTGTCTCCCCAACTGGCAGAGCCAGTCCTCCCTTCCCTTCCAGCTCTGCTGCTTTAAACACCTCCCGGTGCATTTCACTTGGGAGAAGCGCTGCTCCCATGGCTGGCTGGCAGGAACCCTGTCTCTCATATGTAAATAAAGGCAAGACAATGCTTTTTTAACCACATTGCCCAGAAAATAAGGATCTATTTTAAAAATTTTCCATGTTATCCTCAGGTAAAAATTTGCATACTATTATTTAAAGTACTTGTAACAACCAGACAATCCAAAATTTAGGGTGGGAGAATCTGGAGGAAAGGGAGATGGTTCTTACTTGTAATGCACTAAAACAGGAACAATGTGACTTGGATTCAGTTTCCAACTTACTATAAACTTCACATACATTCTCACCACATCTTCCTGATATCCGTGTTCTTGTTGCACATGATCCAGATGATATGGCATCTTTTCTCTCATCATTTGTCTATTTTATCTATTCAGAATATAATCTGGAGATAACAGATTTCTTTCACTGGAAGGATCTACATCCCTTAGTACAAGAAGAACTTAGTAAAAAGCATTACTACAACACAGCCACAGCTTTTTCACTTACATCTGGATGAAAAAGTAGTGCATGCCAAATAGGTAGTAAAAGCCAAAACACATGGGTGATAGCCAAAAAGACAACTCAAGCTTTATAATTTACAATCTGTTAAACTCATGCCTTTAAGTGTTTTTTTAAAAATAGTCTGTATAGCTTCTAAGCAAACCCCCATGAGAAAAGAAGAAACAAAGCACTGAAGAGAGAAAAGTCAAAGAAAAATCAAGTGTAGAACGTAAACTGAATAGAAATTAAAACCAAGCCCTTATGTAGAAACGGAGTAGGTAATACAGCATCTATAGCAAACAAAGCTGCATTTGAATAATTACAGCCCTATAATAAATTGGGAACATAGTAGATGTGTGAGCAAGACACAAGGCGAAATTGCATCAAATATGGTGATTCATACTTACTCAGAAAACCTGGTTGTTCCTATACTAGTTGATGCCAAGGTGCATTTTATTCAGACCAATAAAATCTTTTGTGTGGTCTCTTGACCTCACTAATTATCTAATTTACATTTAAGACAATAATGTTGCTTAGTAATTTAAAAAGGAAGTGTTCCCACCCTGGAGTGTTATCCCTGCATCTCCTCTGAAGAAACTTTAAACTGGAGAATGCTGCAAGTGAATGGGAGTTCGCTGCAACCTAGTTCGTAATTATCTCTCTAAATTGGTTGAGCTCTGGAGTGTTTAAGGTTTTACATATCAATTCTATCCCGCTTTCTCAGAGAAGGCAAAATCTGGAGTTATCCAGATTTATCCGATTCTGTGGAGGTTAGAGCAAAAGTAAAAGTCTCTTCTAAGCAGGCTCCAGGGTACCAGTATGCAATTAGACACTTAACAACTTTTCATAGCCTTGCTTTTAAAAGCCCAAACTTATCTTGATATTCTGGTCATCAAATGTCAGTACAGAACTTAAACGAACATAGGCTGGGACCACTGTGCAGTGTCTTCAGCCAGACCTTTCTGTACTAGAGGCAGGACTGCATAGGCTGGGATAAAAAGCATTACACCTTGAAAATAATTCATTCTTTCCTATACCAGTAAACAAAGGAGGTGAAGAATGCTAAGAGATCTTCAAAAGAAGCTGCCTCTATCTATCACCTTGTACTGGGGCATGAATGGAGAACTTGGGCAACTAAACACACAGAGCTGAGCTCAAGTCAGAAGCCTGGTTTTTCAACTTTACATTTTCCTTCCAGTCACTGTAAAGAGTTGTGTTGCAGGGTGTTTTTAATATATAATACAGTTGGCTCCTATTCAAACAGTCTGTGAGGCGCTTTCTTGCTAAATATAGAGCTGGTACAAAAACATACCAGAATGACACAGACCCCCTAAATGTCATGTTCGGTATTATCGTACTGACAGGTAGTCCACCAGCTGAGGCCACTTCCATCTGGAGCCTCTGGGTGTGCGTATAAGCTGAAAGCAGAAGCTGGGTCAGGCCACAGGGTGCATCAGGAATTACCAGTATCACTGGTTTACACACTTCTGTTCAAACAGCCTCCTGTTTTGCCACCCATTCCCCCTGGGTGCAAAGCCACCCACCTTACCCTGTGCCACAGTCCAGTGCCACCTCATGGAGGGATGTGTATAAATAAAACAGACTGGATCTGCAGATGCGAGTTAAGAAAAAAGAAAAGGTTTTGCTGCTGGATATATTTGTGTGTGGAGATGTTTAACCTGGATCATCTCAGCACAGCCCCACAGACGGCTGCATCGGCACAACCAGAGCAGAGACAAACTGCAGTGCAGGAACAGCCACAAGAAGCAGGGGTGGGAAGCAGGAATTTCTTAGAGTTTGTCTTGTGTCAAATCCATTTTATTTAACATCTAATTACAACCTTAGAGCTACCAAAGAATGGGGGAAGGAAATGTTCATTAACTTTTAAGAGCAGATCTGATGTAAGTTATTCTCATAGAATCATAGAAAAGTTTGGGTTGGAAGGGAACCTTAAAGATGATCTTGTCCCAGCTCCCCTGCCATGGGCAGGGACACCTCCCTTTGAGGTGGTTGCTCAAAGCCCC
The DNA here is from genome assembly GCF_001431845.1 of Calidris pugnax. Classification (NCBI taxonomy): domain Eukaryota; kingdom Metazoa; phylum Chordata; class Aves; order Charadriiformes; family Scolopacidae; genus Calidris; species Calidris pugnax. The sequence goes on from NW_015090922.1 coordinate 10,459,896, forward strand.
ATCCGGCCCGGTCTTCAAGAGACAGGGTATCCACAACTTCTCCGGGCAACCTGTCCAGTGCCTCACCACCCTCACAGTAAAGAATTTCTTCCTAATATTTAATCTAAATCTCTCAGTTTAAAACTGTTACTCCTCGTCCTATCGCTCCACTCCCTCATAACAACACCCTCCCCTCTTGGGAGTTTTAAATTGCCTGTACTTACACAGGGAACAAGACTTGGACATACCGCGTTCACTTTCTAGTTCTGTTCTGAATTGAACTAAGCAAATTGTTCCTAAAAGGATTCCTGGGAGCCAACTGATCGTGACTAATGAAATGCTCTCAAACTTGCCAATTTGTGAAATATTTTCCATTTTTTCTCAAATGATGCTGTGTTCATCCAGCAGTAAGGACACCAAGGCACCTGCAGTAGCTGATGACACGCACTGAGATGTGACCATGATCCTCACAAAAAGAGGGCAGTACGATCCTTTAAAGCTTGTGGTTAACTCCTTTTGCTTTTAAAAGGTTCAACAGTAAAGGATTGACAGTATTGGTTAAAAATGGTAACAGTCCCTGCTGGTCTTCCCACCTCCACTCAGAGTTGCTGCCCAGTTATGAGGTCTACATATATCACATGTATCTACTCAACTGCAGCTCATAACCCAGGGTAATTACATAAAATAAGTGGTACTTAAGTTAAAACACTAGGCAGGGGTGGCTGAAAAACTGATACATACACTCATTACAGAAACTTCTACTACAGAGCAATGTTTCAGCAAGACAGAAATGCCCAGTAACACCTAAATAAATAAATCAATCTACCGTATCCCTAAATCAAGACACAGAGTTAAACCCAGAGCAAAGCTTAGAGGAATACTTCCTCCAGTTTGCAGCATATAACTGCAAACATACTTCAACTCCCAGAAGTACTAAGAGCAGATCATACCATGGGAGTGGTGAGGGCTCAGCCCTTTTACAAAGCAGACTGTGCAGTTCCCACCACTACAGCTGTAATTTTCGCCAACAGCCCAGGTCATAAAAGGCTGCGCTACCTCTTACTTGAAAAATTTAATATAGCTCAACCCGTACTGGTTGACAAAGTTATGAATACTACAGAGAAGACAAATGAGAAGCAACCATTCACCTTATCTTGGGTACAAGAAATAAGGAACATCCAGTGAATTTTTCATAGAATTGTAGAATGGTTTGGATTGGAAGGGACCTTAAGGATCATCTTGTTCCAGCCGCCGTGCCGTGGGCAGGGACATCTCCCACTAGACCAGGTTGCTCAAAGCCTGGCCTTGAACACTTCAAGAGGTGGAGTATCCACAACTTCTCTGGGCAACCTGTTCTAGTGCCTCACCACTCTCATAGTAAAGAATTTCTTCCTAATTAATATCTAATCTACATCTACCTTCTATCAGTTTAAAAGCATTACCCCTTGTCCTATCACTGCACTCCCTGATAAAGAGTCCCTCCCCATATTTCCTGTAGGCCTTCTTTAAGTAGTGGAAGGCTGTTATAAGGTTTCCCAGGAACCTTCTCTTCTCCAGGCTGAACAACCTTAACTCTCTCAGCATTTCTTCATAGGAGAGATGCTCCAGCCCTCTGATCATCTTTGTGGCCCTCCTCTGAACTTGCTCCAACAGATCCGTGACCTTCTTATGTTGGGGGCCCCAGAGCTAGACACAGCACTCCGGGTGGGATCTCACTAGAGCGGAGAACATGATTAAAACAACATTGGATAAGGCAGAAACCCACTGCAATGGGTTGTTGCAGAGCCATTCAAGACAGGACTTTTTTTAGTTCAGACAGACACCCGTAGGCTAAGTCCCTTAGTAACTTTTGTGATCTGGAGACAACCTACAGCCTAGAAATCCCACTTCTCTGAAGCTGCTAGTGTGTAGCACGTATAACAGCACTATACATTCCATATTTCCTGAACCCTCTCCACACCTACTGCCCCTACTGTGTGGGGCACAATACAGGGCAAGAGCAGTGAGAGGGACTTTTCATTAAGAACAGCATGGCTCTTCCAAACAAAGCGTGTTTGTATTGTCATTGGTTGTGTTTGTCTCTCACATCTATGGAGACTGCAAACACTGTGCAGTTTTACTCTGCCGTGTACACAGAGCCAGGCACAGAGGTGCTAGTATCACGATTGCAGCCTCCTGATATTACTGCAGAACAAACATGGTAATGTTAACAATTAGTGACTCAGATAAGCCCTCAGTTATAAATTCCCCATCCAAATCACTGAGGTTGTATGCAGTATGAACTCTTTCGACACACAGCTAGGGCGTTTTCCTCATTCTGGGATGTGTTCCCACCTATCTCCCATGGACCTGCACTAGCACTTACATGACCTCCTGGGGAGCAGCTTCACACAGCTCATCACCTCTTTTTCAGCTGGAACAGCTCTCAGAAACAGTGCAGGAAGAGTTGTGTGAGTACTTGGTGCTGCTGGAAAAGAAGGGGTGATCATGTATTAGTGCAGCTGGGAGGCAACGAAAGGATGAGACTGAAGCATAACCTGACCTGGAACCTATCCTGAATCTTTACTAAAAGAGAAGGCTGTGGACATCATGAACCTAAGGTGTTAGTTCTAAGACCCAGAATTGCAAAAGTTCAGAAAAAGCTCCATAAGGCTATAGAGACACAGGCAGATCAGAGTGTCCCACTGGGCACATAACTGGCAGACTACGACAACCCCAGGCATTTACAAAAACAACAGCAACTGCCAGAAATTAACTGTTATGCACAGGAGTTCTCCTTCCAAACATCAAACAGCGGAGACTATGTTTGGCGGCTAAAAATCAGATGGAGTCAAACATTGTCCTACAACCCCGTCATCTCACGTGCTGCTCTTTCACACGAAGGACTGCACCCATCGAGTCCAAGGGCAGGAGGCAGCTGGAAGCACTTGCTGTGCTGGTCAGAGGTTCACCTTACATACCAAACTGATCAGCAAGGCACCGAGGGAAACCGATTTCTCCCAGACATCCTTGACAATGCATATTACTGGCAGTGTACTCCAGACTTCAAATACAACTCTGTCATCTGCAAAGCCTTGCCATGGCCTTAGCACACTGGTCGCACAAAAAGAAGACTGGATGTAATTTTACTGATAGACTTCTCTACTCAAAGAAGCTTTTCATTTTTCGGATATACATAAATTTATTCGTTCTCAAAATGCACCTCTTAGCAGAAAATAGCTGTCAAGAGTAGAAAGCAATGAAAAGCTGTAAGTAATACCAGGCTACGATTTACACATGCCAAAACACTTGGAGCTATTTAAGGAAAGGCTCAAGTGCAAGGAATTCTTCCTTCAAACAGAGCTGGGCCAAAGTAACACCTCAAGAGGTTAGAAAAATCTGCCCAGAACATCGAAAAAGCAGCTCCATGATCAAAACAAAAGGGAACAAACAAGTCTTTTGGGAAAAAAGGCTCACCCCTCCTTGCTCCAGGTAGTTTGAGCAGTTTCCATTAACCCATGGCAGAAAGCACAAGGTTTAGTAGACAGGTGCTGGAAATGGGGAACTAACTGAGGTCAACAGCAAAAGGTCTGCAGCAGCTTTCTCCAGGGCATCTCTCTAACTATCTACCCATTAAACCTTAACTAGCTTTCTATTTAAACTGATTTGCATTTGTTTTACTTGCCAATGAACCTACCCAAAGAAATTTATAAATCCTGAGAGGATTCTGCAGCTGTCTCAAGCCCAGGCCCTTTTCTGAGTACAGGGACACGAGGCCCAGGGTATGGCCATCACTTGCATTTCAACAGCTATCAATCACACCATTTCATATCACAGAAATGGTTCCAAATAGTTAAAATATTCCCCCTCAAACCACTCAAAGTTTAATTTCTCTCACAGAAAAAAAAAAAAAAATTAAAAAAAATAAATCAAAGAAACACTGGTATGTTTCTTCAAATCAAAACATTGTCAGATCAGACACTGGCACAAGTTCAGACCTAACATTTGTGAGGCTGGATCAAAGCAGAGCCTCAGACCTAAAACTCAAGGAATGAACAGGCCTGGATCTCTGTGCTGTGTTTTTTTGGAAACCAATGTCTTTCCTACCGTGTGCATTTCTTAAAAGGTAATGGTTTAGGCATTTCCTGACATAATAGGAGGGTGCAGGAGCACAGTGCTCCCAGGAATCACACCCAAACAGAACAGAGACCACCAAGACATGGGGCAACTACGAAGGCATGGAAGGAAGAAGCATAAAGAACCAGTGAAGGCTGAGAGCTAAAGGGAAAAACTGTTTTTCAAGTATTGCAGTGCCTCAGAGCGGGTGCTGGGAGCCTTAGGCAAGTGACTGTTGTGTTGGCCAGTAAGCATCACCCTGTTTTACCACTTAAAAATGATGATGATTTGAAAGGAGCTCCCACTCCTACAGGCCTGAGGACTATCTGTTCAACACTCGCTCTGAAAGTCCACCCTTCTCCCCACGTCACCTCATGTGTGTAACACCGGTACAGTGCTGTGAAATGTGACACAGGGACAGCGCTTGTGGGGACCTGCCCAGGCATTTTTAATTGCAGTGTTGTCCGAAGCTGCTTAGAGCAGATTATATTATGCAGATGTAAAAATAACTGAGGTAAAATCCTGGCCCTATCACATTAACAGCACCCATGTTCAAACACTCGCTGGAGCTTTGCAGAAAAAGAGGACCATGTACGCAGGTACGCAGTTTTGGCTGTATACAGAGAAATCAGGAAATTATTTCAGCCTATGTCCCCCAGATTCCTGGTCCCTGGCCTAAATCATAGGCAAAAAACATCCAGCAAAACATCAGGGGACTGAGACACTCAGGCCTACAAGCTGGCCCGTGCCTCCACCAGAACAATTGTGGAACTCTGGGAAAAGTTGACAACTGAGATCCTGTTGGCAGTTGTCAGCTTCCCACTATCTGTTTTAACATCATCTGAACCCTGTCTGGCTGCTGAAAATGTGTGAAAACATCAGACTGAGGGCCTTGCACCAAAGTCAAACTCACATACCTGCAATGGGAGTTTACAGCCCACCCGGGATGGAGCAACCTGCCACCCTCTCACAGGCTCAGGGACTCCCACCCCCAATGGGACCTGTGGGAGTCCCTGGTGCTCAGGATCAGCTTCTCCAGTGGCAGCAGAATCAAAGAAAATATTGAACCATCACTCCCCCGTGGTCCTGCTCAAGTCAAGAATTAAAATCCAAAGCTGATAGCCTAGACAGTGTCATAGAAAGCACAAGCATGCAGGCCCAGGAGAGGGTGACTGTAAAGTACTCTCTATTTCTTTTGTCTGAGCTCAAACAAAACATAAAATAGAACGAAACATGTAGGGCAGAACAGAAGAGCAGATCATTTTGGTATCTGTAAAGAGGGGTAAGAAAATGCTAAAGGGCCCCCATTGAGATTGTCACTCTAAAGTCCTCTCTAAAAATGCTGAAGAAAAACTTAAGGGAACTTGGAAAAGAATATCAGCATATAACATACATTTTATAGTAAACCTTGGCTAAACTAATCTGCCAGGCTCAACAGTCCTATTGAGTTCTGTTTTCGGATTTTGTGGATACTTCCAGTTCAACACAGACTTATCCAATTTCTGGATTCGAGACACACCAACCTTTTAGGAAGACTTAAATATGGGGACTAGGTGGCTGGCCTATGCCTGGGTAACTCAGCTAGGCCAGTCATCAATCCCTTCACAAAGATGCAAACATACCACATGTTTGCAGCACATTAACCTTACCCTGTAACGTCTGCAATCAGGGATGACCACAAAAAGCACGCCAGGCATTTCCATCCAGATGCTAAATCTGAACCATTTTGCTTATAGAAAATCTACCAATTATAAAAATAACTTAATTCCAGGTGGTTAACAGCAGGTGAGGAGGGGGGAGGGAGAATCAACAGAATGTCAGTACTGCTGTCCACACAAAAACATATTTTAGCCAAGACCATTTAAAAAAATAATCTGGATGACATATGAGGAACACCTACAACTTTCTGTGCATAATTCACTAAATGTATTGCTCCAGCTGATCTGAATTATATCTTGCATTTGCAGATTTATTTCAAAGGGCATTTATAACTAAAAGAAGAAAAACCTGAAATTAGGGGGTTTGTTTCAACAGAGTTCTCCTCCTGTGAATAAAGACCATTGCTTCTTTTGAAGAAATAAGAAATCACAACACTAATACCAACAACGTGTGAAAGCTAACAGCCAGTTCAGGTCAGAGCAACTGATCAGCAACTCTTGCTAAGACTTGACAAACTTTTCAACTACGACTAAACCATGGCAAACCCCAAGGTTTCCTAAAGCCACAGCAGTATCTGGAGAGACACTTAAATCCTAAAGTTGCTATAAATGACTGTATCAAGAACAACTCTATGGTATCTGGCTTTTTCTAGTGTCTTTACCCTAGGTCCTCCAGCAATCCTGTAGCAATAAATGCTACAACTAAGTTGAAAGAGTATTGAAGATGGGCTGGTTTGTTAAAATGAACAAAAGTGTGTGTTTATTTTTTGAAGTTTAAGGGCTATGCCTTTAAGCGTGACCAATGCAAAAACGTGTGGTTCATTCCTTCTCTGATACACCCTGGGCTGAGACACCTCTGAGTGATGTTCTATTTCAGCAGGAAAGCTGGTAGCTGTTTGAAAGGTAACGCTGCAACGTGTGATGTCCTCATCTGCCATTTCACAGTCTTAGATGACAAGTTAGTATAAACAGGCCTTGTTTATCTAGGTAGAGCTAATCTCAGCCCACAGACTGCCTCATCATAATCATGCTGCACTGTACCAGAGCCTTTCCAAGGAAGGGTAGAGAGGGTCCTCCACCTCTCTGTGGCTGCCAACACAAAGGTGAAGCGCTTGCACCTCTTCTGCCAAAGACCACACAAAGTCGCAAGTGAAGCATAGAGGTGCTGGAAAGCGTATCGATAACACCAGGTGCAAGCTGAGACGGGATGGAGTGTCCCAGTGTCACACACACATCTGAACATCCACAATTCACTGTCTACAGAATTTTACTACTTGGAAAATGGTTTGACCTTACATTGTGAGAAAAGAAAACCTTCCAAATAAGCAATATGTTCATTCAATGTTAACTTTAGCTGTATTTTTTGAACGAAAGAGGGCAACATGAAAAAAAGCATACAAGATAGGGATGAAATCACAAGAGAAAAGACACAAGATTAAAAAACTTCAGGGTAAAATCTTTAACCTTCTTCCTTTACTAAAGGAAAGGAAAAACTTTCCACTATTCATACTGCTTACTACTGATATTCATTAAAGACCTGATTGTTCAAACTCACTGAAGCTGTGAACACACTATGAAATGCAAACTTTCTCTTTCATGCTTTCAATAAATTAGAACATAATTCTCTGTCCAAATTCTTGGGTCACCTTCCGAGGCAAAGGTCTCAGCCCTGACCTACAGCACAACACAACTAAAAGGAACTTGTCTAGCTGATATAAAACAGATCTTCCAAAATGCTTGTCACATGAGCCTTAATAAAGCTGTGATAAATGCTTTTCAGAATGAAACTAAATGAGAACCCTGGCATACTCTGAAAGCCCAGTCTAAGGAAATTAATCTGTGATTAACACTTTTTAATCATATTCTACAGACACAGTGTTTCTTCTTTGGGAGGACGGTACTTTCATTGAGAAATTGGGAATAAGTAATCAAGATGAAAGGACATTTATTTCCCCCTCCCCCCAAGTAAGTTCTGATATGACCTTCACCTTTACAGTGCCAGAATGACTTGAAGCTGTGCATTCGACAGTGTGTCCAACATCTATCATGTGTGCTTTACCGTCCCTCTGAATGAATTTGGGAGTCCTGTGTGTGCACACATACCACTGGCTGTTTATGATATTGACAGGCGATGGCTCAGCTTCTGCTAAAAGCAGTTCTTGTTTCACAGGAATCCTGTATTAAGACCCTCCTGGGGAAGATACATGTCGGAATTGAGTCACTCTCACAGTTCATCATTGCCAAAAGTAGCACGTCCCATGCTCCAGTCCAGCCCTTTCTTCTCTCCATCCCAGTCATGCTAACCCACCCTTTCTCTTGCATCAAACTAATGTTCATCAGAGCCTTCACTGAGCTCATTCAGTTCATTAACCCAGGAGCAAACAATTCACTTTTTTGTCACGTTAGTTTTCTTCCAGGCCAACGAGTTGGATCCATTTAACTTAGGGCCTAACGAGCACTAGAGTTACTGCTGGCCAGGGGGAGCAGGCAGCCAGGGGCAGGGGAGAGGAGCAATAAGATGAGGACGGGGCACCAGATGTCCCCAGTACAAAAAGAGACATGTAACATGTGGCTTTACCTTCAGCAATCTGACCATAACTGAAGGTTTCTTTGCAGCCAAGGAGTGAAACCACCAGCTGCAGGTCTCCTTTTCAAGCTCTCAGCAGTCTACCACAAACCCTTACTCCACACCTGTAAGAAACCTGACAACCAACAGGTTCTCTGGATCTAACCTAATACCCTATGGAAAGCCAGGGCAAAAAGTAAGTTTGATGCACTCAACGACAGCCGCTGTTGGTGGAAAAATACACACTGCAGCTTTTTGTGTTTCCCAGTGGCTAACAGTTTTAAGACTTCTTGTATTGACTAGGAATTTCATCACCTGCAACCAACTTGGAAAAAAAACCAGGTCTGCACAGAGTGAGTGACAAAAGAGATACTGGAAAGGCAAAAAGTTTGTCATATTCTTAATCCTAAAGGCCTTTGTCTTTCTATGCTTATGGTAAATCACCACACCTCATTGATTACTCCTGCTCCTTGCCAGCTTTTTACACAATTTCTTATTTGCCGCCTTCTTCATCCACAGAGACCCTCCCTCAATACCTCTACAGCTGCCACAGCCTCTTCCTTTTATTATAAACCTACTAAGAGCATTCCTCTGCCATACATGTCTACCAGACATCAGCAACTGATAGCCAGGAAGCAAAATCTAACACTTAAATGTTTGTATTTGCACATGAATATGTATCAAATGTATATATACTTAAACATATATTTGATAAATATACTAGACATTAAATATGTACAGTATATTTAATATCACTGTTTCCCCTCTTCCCCCCATTCATTCTATGCCAGGGCATCTATCCAAATTGCACTAGAGCATAATTCCTATGACTTGTTGGGAAATCTCAATATCTCATTTTAAGGTGCAATGATTTAATACACTGGAGGTTCGTCTAATTCCATCCAGTTTATTCACACAAAAAGTAACACACATCACTGAACCTGACTTTGTGTGAGCTGACACTCCCTTCCAACAATGAAAGCGATTTGTTACTTTTTCTCTAACAATAGCTAGGAGAGAAAGGTTCCTTCTCCACAGCTGTTTCTTGAAAACCTACCGGCACACTACAATGACTGACAGACCTTTCAATAGAGTAGGTTGGACGCTTATTCATCATGAATTGATCCAAGCCCTTGATAACCTGATAAAAGGATGCAGTTGACTGCTTTGTAAAACAGCCAGGATTTCAAAGACTGTGTAAAACAGTGGATATCATAGTATTTAACCTGTTTTCTCAAAAGCAGAGTTAATCTGCATAACTCATTTGTTCAGTGATACTCATCTACATATTAGCCTTACACACACAACGTAAGGTTTCAGTTTAATTTTTGGCTTCTCTTCCTACTGTGTTTAGCATCCCAAATGCATCGCTTGTAACTTCCTGGCCAACCTAAACGGGTTCAATTCATATAGCAGTTAAAGCTTGTGCAAGTAGTTCCCTTGAAACCTTTCTCTGCCACCACTGCCACACCATCCATGACACCATCAGGACTGGGCAGAGTTACCATCTATAACAGAAACTTTTCCAAAAGCCACTCTTGACACCTTTCAGCTCCGCAATAAATTGAAGCACCACTGTTGTGCAGGGAAAACCCCTGCAGCTCAGAAAATTATAGAAGAGGAAAGCAGACAGGTCCCTTTAGGTGGTAAAAGAGGTTACGGTTTCCTTCTAATAACAGTTACCATATCCTTTGATATTCTATCTACTTTATCATTTTCCCCAGTTTTGCAGAGTAGCAGCTGTAATAACACAGAGCCCATCTTCTGCACTGCCTGTCACTGCGCAGAGAGAGATCAACGAGGAGGAGAAAACACTTGTTGGGAGCCCTCAGCTTGCCTGGGCTAGGAGGCAGAAGATGAGTCACCGCCTGACCCGGGAGCCAGGGGTCACCCCCTCCGGGGAGTCACCGCCTTGTTCAGTCCACTCGCAGCTAATCCCCAGTGAGTGGCTCTTGCTAAAAGATTTCTTTATCCCCTTGGCTGAAAAAAAATAACAACAGAGTTAACAAGCCCAGTAAAAATCCATGACTCAGGCAAATCCTTAAGGATCAAGTGGGGAGGGGGAGGGAACATAAACTAATCCGAGAGTCCAAAACGTCTTTTGCCAAAGCCTTTTAAAAAACAAAAACTTCACTAGGTTCTCCTCGTTAGTGGCGATTACAGAGGAGGCATTTCTTTCTTTCTTAACTAAGAATCTCTTCTCAACAACACAAACAAGGGTGCCCATTGACGTGGTGCAGTGCTTTCTAATCCATCTGACCAGCTGGCTTTGTATGTCTTTTATACATACTACAGGAGAAAAAAGAAAGGCCTCTCAGGGAGAAGAGCCTCCGTCTCCTCAGCGGAAATACTGGTTTTACTGCTGGATGGTCTGTAGTGTTTCTGGGGAATAGATACAAATTTCTCTTTAATAGAAACGTTTACGGTACGCAGTTTTGAATATCAGCAGTGACTCATATAAGCTATAAATGGTCATTTCCTCCATTTTCCCCAGAGAAAATTGCACACATCTTAGATGTTGGGTCTGCCTCTAGTTTCCGAACTTGAAAACACCAGCCCAGGTTTCCTGGGGTTAAAAGAAAAACATTAGTGATGTCACTAAATTTCAGTAGTTGCCTCAAAGATGAACATGGGGACAATACAGGGCAGCACATAGGAAGGGCCTGGAGGGACCTGTGATGGCCTACGATGCCAGTTTGCAATGTTCATTGTCTAGGTCAATTTCTGGAGTCGAACATGGGAGAGGTGAACCTTCAGTTGCTGTCACCCCTTTCAGTGGTTTCTAGTTCGGGCCAGCACCAATGCCTCAGCTCAGCGCTGCAGAAGGTCAGCACTTCCCTCCATTCCATCCCAGCCACGTGGCTGGGTTGCCTCCCAAGGGCACCATCTCTGACATTCACTTTTCCTTTCACAGAGTCAATAATAGCCAAAACCAAAACCAACATCAAAATAGCCGG